>NC_085863.1:13431584-13439084 GCF_034702125.1 Engraulis encrasicolus | reverse complement strand
AAACACTGACTTACACTTGTACGTCCAGCATGATCCTCTTGTCCTCCTCCACGTGTATGCCCCATATGCAGTCTTGGCCCCTGTCATAGGCCTCGGGCCAGTTAGGGGACATCACCACGCCCGCAGAGTCTGTGATCTCACCGCTACACACAGCTGGAGGGACACAGAAACAAGCAAGAGTTTGTGTCGCACGCACGCACGCACGCATGCACGCACACACACACATTCAATCCTACTTGTAAGGAGGTTAAATAGTCTAGTTCTGCACAGATAAATCACGTACACTGATGATCACAGGCAGCACAGTAAACATCTAAGTCAGTAATTCTCAAACTGTGGGCCGGGGCCCACTGGTGGGCCCTGAAGGTATTTGAAATGGGCCTTGATATGAAATAATTTTCTAAAAATCAAAATTATATTTTTGTGCGTTACTGTTGACTATCTATTTGAGTTTAATGGTTTACTGGATCAGAGGTGGGGCCCGAACATTCTCAAAAATTTCAGGTGGGCCCCAAGTTGGAAAAGGTTGAGAACCCCTGATCTAAGTATAGGCATGCAAAACTGACAGAGGAATGAGAGCACCTCAGTGTAGTTGCAGATTCACAGTAAAACGAGAGACATTGAAAAAGAAAGAAAACGGTAATCAGCTGTCCACTGAAGTAGAAATTTAAAGAGCTGAAGAGAAAATTGAACTTTGGGTAACCCAGAACCCTCATCGTCATAACAACCAAGTCTTTTTCCTAACATCGGGACTGCCATAAATAGCTACAATCTGATTCAGCTATAAGGTAAACAGGCAGAAGAAAGATGTGATTGTATCCCCTTAATGCATGCTGTTCCAACACTGGAATGCTGTAATAGTCAATGAAAAGTTAACTACCTTAGTGCTACAATATTATGACATAACAGCAAATTTATACCGCTGTGTTTTAGCAGGTTAAGGACACAGGCAAGGGAGACCAATCTCCCTATATAACCCAGAACTCAAGGTAAAGGACCAACCTTTGTATGCTAAACTAATAATTCTGATGTTAATAAATCTAAATACACACATTGAGAAGAAAATGATACGCACATTCATGTTTGATACTTGGAAAAACTGCAAATGTGTGCAAATCAAAAAAAGGGTGAACTTTTCCTTTAACTCATTGTGTCCTGGAAGCACATATATGGGTTTTACAGGATTTTGAGATCTCTGCTGTTTTATTAAATATGTGGGTATGGTAGAGCTGAATGAACACATTACAATGCAAGGGGAGGGTCTTGGCTTTTAAAAGTAATCCATTTCATGTTTGCATGTGCTTCGGAGGCTAAGATATTTAGGATTTATAGGAAGAGGGCACCCTTTCCCAAAAAGACAAAGTCAAGGGGCACCAGTCTGCCTCTATACAACCCAGAATTCACAAGAACAGGACCAACCTCTGCAGCCGGGCTCGGTCTCGTTCCACTGTGGGCTGTCGGTGCCCACGCACTCGATGGTGACGGCGCCCTGCTCCAGGGTGTAGCCGGGCTCGCAGGAGAACTCCACCACCGCGCCCAGCCCAAACGACACGTCGCTGGTCGAGTAGTTACCGTACTTCACATACGGCTCGTAGCAGGAGCCCTTGGCGAACGCTGCAGGGTGTAAAACACAGCACATGGGGTAGCCCCTTAATGCACACTGTACCTCCTGTGGCACGCTGTAATAGTCATCGAAAAGTTAAGTACCATAGTACTACAATACTGTGACAAAACACAGGGCCTTCAGTATTGCGCTCTGACTTGGTCATTGCCATTCTGGTAACAGCACATTTATACCGCTATGTCTTAACGGGTTATGGTTTTGCTGGTAGTAAATGCTATTCATTTTCAGCACTGTACTTTGGATTTTGGATTTTTGCAATATATGGTGACATTCTTTTCACTGATTTTCCATTTCATTACACCTTTTTGGCCTTTATTATTACAGGACAGTGTGAGAGTAGACAGGAAATGATTGGGAGAGAGAGATGGGGCAGGGTCGGGAAATGACCCCGGCTGGACTTGAACCGGGGTCTCTGTGGGCATGCAAGCCCAAATGTGGGGGGCTTAGCAAGCTGCGCCACAGCGCGCACCCCCCCCCCCCCATTATTACACCTTATTTTCATTAGATATAGGCCTACAGGGGTATAATGTTACCAATGGAAAAAAGTTGTTATAATAGTGTTATATAATAAGTGTTATGTGTTAGTGCTACATATTACCAAATGCACCTGTCTTTTATAAAGCTCCCTGATCTCTTTTGATCTGTGACACTGTTATCTTGTCTGCCTCTAACTGTTGACTAGCTGTAATTGGCTATCTCTGCTGTCCATCATGTCTTACGTTAGCTGTGATTGGCTATCTCTGCTATCCATCATGTCTTACGTTAGCTGTGATTGGCTATCTCTGCTATCCATCATGTCTTTTGTTAGCTGTAATTGGCTATCTCTGCTATCCAATCCATCATGTCTTTCGTTAGCTGTGATTGGCTATCTCTGCTGTCCATCATGTCTTTTGTTAGCTGTGATTGGCTATCTCTGCTATCCATCATGTCTTTCGTTAGCTGTGATTGGCTATCTCTGCTATCCACCATGTCTTCCACTAGCTGTGGTTGGCTATCTGCTATCCATCATGTCTTCCGCTAGCTGTCATTGGCTATCTCTGCTCTCCATCATGTCTTCCGCTAGCTGTGATTGGCCGTCTCTGGTACAGTACCTTCGTATCTGATGGCTGCTCCGGTGCAGGTGCCCGTGGCGTCGGTGGTGAACTCCACAAACAGGTGTCTCCCGGAGCTCAGCACCCCCTCGCTGGGCAAGTACTCCACCTCAAACGAGTCGTACACCACCGCAGAGTCAATGTTGTTGCCATTCTTAATCAGGAGCCTGCCAACAAGGACACATGAAGATGGGACACATATGAAACAAATGGCATAGAAAGAAAGAAAGAAAGAAAGAAAGAAAGAAAGAAAGAAAGAAAGAAAGAAAGAAAGAAAGAAAGAAAGAAGGAAAGATCACGCATGCAAAGTGATATATAAAAATGGAAGATGTTTTAAATGCTGTTGTCTTGTTCTATCTATGAGGACTAAATATAGCCTACTGTACTTTACATGCAGAGGTGAAGCGCAACACAATATCTGATATTTTACTATTTCTAACGGGCAGTTGGTGTTGGTGATCTGTTGCAAACTGAAGTTTTACATCATGAATTGTGAATAACAAGGCCTCAGTGAATAATAGAAGAAGAAAACAAAATCCACAACAATGTAGAACCCTTCATTTTCATGAGATACACAGGGGAAAGCATTCATTTTCATCACTAAAAGGTACACTGTGCAGGAAATAAAGGTCAAAAAAGGTATTGCAACTATGCTGCTCATTGAAACTGGGCTGCCTATTGCCAAATTTGATCTTTTCATGAAAGATTACTAAGTAAAAAACTAATATTTTCTAGTATGGCCCAAGTAGAGTCATTTTTGCAGCTAAAAATGGCTATTTCTGGAAATTCAAAATGGCGGACCATGGAGAAGGTCCCTGTTTTCATGTATGAAAAGTGAAAATTTTCCAGTCATAATGAATACATAGAATTGGATTCTGGTGGTAAGTATTCATGAAAAAGGTAACATTAGTGAATGGGTAGGATGAATTCTGGAAATAAACAACTAAAAATCTCACACAGTGTACCGTTAAGTCCAAAAGCATAAACAAACATGAACTCAGAGCAAGACGTTGCTGTGGGGTCAACAGCTACGTATACCACAGTGTTATTCTACCAAGGGGGCAGCTTCATTTAAATCACCGCTGTTAATTAGTGAGGTTCCCAAGCATGTCCTTCAGACACACCAGTTGGCTAGAGACGCAATTAAAACCCGAGGCATTAGCGGGGACTTAATGAATTAGTGCACGGGAGCGGAGCGTGGTAGTCGTATGAAACTCGGTGAAGCAAGTTACGTAAATCCCCTCTTCCACACTTCACATGTCTCCAAGCTCTCCATTAACTCGGGAGCTTGTGCGTGTGTGTGTGTGTGTGTGTGTGTGTGTGTGTGTGTGTGTGCGTGTGTTTGAGAGAGAGAGAGAGTTAGCGAGAGAGAGAGAGAACAAGAATGAGAGAGCAAGTTTGTGTGTGTGTGTGGTGTGTGTGTGTGTTTGTGTGTATGTGTGTTTGTGTTCGGTGTGTGTGTGTGTGTGAGAGAGAGAGAGAGAGTATATGTGCACATCATATGTGATGGAAGCCTGCAGCCCTTGGGCAAAGCTGTCACACTGGCTGCCTAGTCTCGTCTCGTCTCGTCACCTCTCAGTCTGCCAGTTGTCATGTAATTAGTGACAGGGCTGCAGGGCCTGATGTACTTACACTTTCAATCAAGTCCAATATATAGGCTAGAACAGTAGTTCCCAACCTATGGGCCGGGGACCACTGGTGGGCCCTGAAGGTATTCCAAGTGGGCCCTGAAATAATTTTTCAAAAATAATAATCATACAGTACTTTGGTGTGTGTTGCTGTTGATTTATTTGAGTTTTATTCTTAATTGGGTCAGAGGTGGGCCCCGAACATTTTTGACAATTTCGAGTGGGCCCCAAGTTGAAAAAGGTTGGGAACCCCTGGCCTAGAAGAGAAAGACTTGGCCACATGGAGATTACAGGCCCTGCACTCTCCCTATCCACTCGCCTTAAAGCAAAACGTCAGAAAGTTTCAAATTTACTATATTTTCCTTGGTACATGTTCCCCAAAATCGATTTCTCACCTTGTGTACATGTGTCAGCCCGAAATAGTAAGACACACGAATTTGAAATTCAAGTTACCGCTCTGGCTCTCCCTCCCCGGGCGCCGCCATGTTCACTCAGGCAACAGGGCCATGACGTAAGAAAGAAAACGCGGAAGTGAAGGTTCACTCACTGGTGGTCACGTTCTATTGCAGCTAGATGGCGCTCGCAGCCAAATGAATGGGTGTCAATGGTGCTGTATTCGCTTTTCACTTGCCCGCGTTCGCCCCCCGGTGGGCACCCTTCCGGAACTGCAAAGCTTGGCTACAGGGAATGATGCTTCTCATCTTGTAATTTCTCTGGTGACCCCCACTTGACCCCATGGATTTGACCGCTCGTGCGGAAGACCCCTTCACTTGACAGCTTGTTTATTTACAGAAATGGAAAGCAGCGACTTTATAGCAAATAGCGAACTTTATTGTTCTGACTCGGACCGGAGATAGCTGACTGAGGATATGTATTAAACAAGACAGGATCCTCGTACGCTATGGACAGTTTGGACGTTCGCCTTGGATGAGATAAGGTAGGCAACTTTGGTTGTTTACCGTTTACTGTGAAGGAATCAGACTTATCACTGTGACTGTGGACCTTCAAAATAGCAATCGCTGGGAAAACTCTTGTGAACAAACTGGTTGCCTACGTTACGTTCAAACATTATCAAATGTATTGTCAGTCTGTAATAATCTGACATATCTTGTGCAGTAGATGGGCTTTGGCTAGCTTGTTAGCGAAACTCCGGTGATGGCTTTGCATGCTCTCAAATAATGACAAAGCTTGTGGGGAGCAGGATATTTTTTTTCCTCGAAAGAAAATGTTGCAAACTTGCATGTTGCGATGGCACTGTAACGTGCTCCTGAAATGTCAGTGACTGGCAAATTATAGGCTAGTTGCCTACAGCCAAAATGAAGTCACTGGTCACAGACAAGTATTTTAACCTAGTAGTAGCATAATTATATTCATTATTTGTGAAGTTGGGCTCTGGAAGTCGTGTCATGAATTATCTGAGCGTGGCACGTTGATGCAATGCCGTCCGTGCATTTAGTCATAAGGACAAAGCAGCATCAGAGTTGGCTAACCTAGGCTATGCCATAATTCATAGACTAGCCTAATTATGCTCTAGTAGTTGCTAGAGGATGGGATCGGCGTAAACCACTGGCGAGCATATTTATAATGGTAACTGAACGTTGTTCTTTTCCCTAATAACAACCCTCGTGAAAGAGTTCATTTCTTCCCAAAACCCCTCAATTGAAGCTTGCCGACACGGCACGTTTTTGTGTAAGCTTAGTTGTTAGAATTTGTGTACTTTTGGAAACAGTCTTGGATCCGCTCATGAGACCAGAGGTTGCGGTAAATAAATTGGTAACAGAACAAAGTTTGCCTTGTGCTTGTCATGAGCTTTTCGTGTGCGTCTAAAAGACTGCACGTTGTTATGTTGCTTATCAACTTCATTTCAGTGAGAATGAAGTGGGGTAGTTTTCGCTTCGTTGGACAACGCAGCATCTGTAAATGATGCGCCACAACGTCCATATTTTCAGACTGTACCCAGAGTACAGACTTCTGCAGTGGGTTGCACCAGCTGGTCATAATTTCCAACGTGAGCGTAAATTGTGCCTATGTTCGAGCATACAGACGAGTAAAAAAAAGTTGCACTTTGCATATAGTTTTAAAACTGAATGAGATGGCTGTCAGGAAGATAGAAAACAAATTTAAAACATGGGTCATAAAACCGGGATGGTGGTGATCCCATCTCGGAATGGCATTGTAAATCGCCCGTATCTTGGTTAGAAAGAGACCGTATATTTTCATTAGCCTACGAAATACAGTTTAACCCCCCTTTTTAGCGACAGGATAAGCACAAGGAAACGCAGGTTGGTAGACTGCTGCAAATCGTGTAATGTATGCTAGTGTGTTGAGATGTTGCTGGTTAGCCAGCAGACTTGACAGACGGCGTGAAGCCAAATTGTTGGACATAGTGTAGGGCTATGTTTCGCAAACAACTCCAGAATTGTTACGACTGCTTTATTCGGACTGCCGTCCGATTCATCCCTTTGTGTCGCTAAATATTTGACTGCTTACTGCCGTGACAACAAGGCCTACCAGCGTGCAGAAGTTAGGGGGGGAAAGTCACAACATTCATAGCATAGGCCTACAAACCAGCAATGGGCTGCAATTTATTATAAAGTTGATATTAGGATTCATATCAGAGGATAAATTATGTTGGACTGTTTCGTTGCCCTCTCATTTGGGTTTTGCTGTGAACAAATGAATGACCGCTGTCCTTGGTGCTAGCGCTTTGTGACAGCGCTGCGTCTTCACCCAAATCATTCCCTAGCCTTCCGCCACTGTTCTAGAACTAAGTAGAATGATCCGCTGCACAAATACAATTTTCTTTCTGACGTAATATTCTGCTGAAAATGGCTGCGCCCATGGCTAGTTGTAAAAAAAAAATATGGGAGTGCAAGGCTACGGGTTAAAAATGTAAAAAAGATGAGAAATCGATTTTTGGGGACATGTGTCATCAAAAATAGGAAAATTGAAAATTTCCGACGTTTTCCTTTAAGTCGCAATGTAATGGAAGCCAACTAGCAGAGTTTGGCGGCAGAACTATAGCCTGGGCGAATGCCGACTGTTGACTCCGTCAAACAGTCTGGCGAAAGCTAAGAGGCTTTTTGCTTTTTTTTTCAAGAGGAATCCGTCTCCAAGGAAGGTGGGAGATGGTCTGATCTTAAAACTCATTGTGCTT
>NC_085863.1:13414084-13426584 GCF_034702125.1 Engraulis encrasicolus | reverse complement strand
TTACACCTGTGAGAGCACTTCTACTTCTACTTTATACAACTCTGGTATTGATTACAATCCCTGGAGCGATGTGAAGTAGCAGGGCTCCACCCTACTGGTGACGCAATGCTTTCGACTCAGCTACACACAGCAGGGCCATGAGCTTGCTCAATCCCGCTACAGCGGGAACTCCACCCACTTTGTCTGGAACTAATCAACTGAGCATTTCCAACCGTCTGGTAGAGGCAAGTTCAAGGCAATGACGTGGTTTAAGAGGAGACGTTCTATTGGGCTAAGAAATGTTTGGTTTAAACTTTGGCACATCCCTCAACCAGTAGCAAGCCGAGGGAGGTGGGTTAACCAGGCCATGGAAACAAAGTTCTTCCTGTATGGAAATGCTAATCGTTATACTCCTGTTCAGACCAGAATTGCGGTAGTGATCTGAAGTCTATGAAAATCAGGCAATTGCTGGAGGGCAGTAGAGTCATGGATGACTATGCAGTACACCAGTGGCCCCTGGGGGTGCGCCAGAAATGTCAGGGGGGGCACGGAATTTTGTTTGTGTTGAGGTTGTGATCAAAATTCCGTTAGTGAACATTATAATTAGGGCAAATCAAAACCAAATTGATACATGTTCTGTCCCCATTTAAAGTCATTAAGGTATTAATTAATGTCTCAAGCAACACTTCATTGAAATGTATCACTTGAATCATTTTAGTGCGCATACACGTGTAGAAGTTTGGGGTGGGGGTGCGGCGCGGCTTGTCTTGGGCACAGGTAAGGTGGTGCTATAAGAAAAAAAAGGTTAAGAACCACTGCAGCAGACCACCCAAACTGTTCCTACTGGTATGAAATTTGAATCAGCACATCACCCCTCCACCCCCCCCCAAAAAAAAAACCAATCCCAACTCCACGATTATTAGGCCGTGGCATAACTATGAACTGAGAACTGTGTGATGAGTTTGGTCAATTACCATTTAGAAGAAATAAAAAACATTTTAAGGGAAGACTTCAGTGACACTTGAATAACTCTAAAGAAAATTGTTTTCATGATGGAAGTAAAAATGAAGGCTGTGCTGTTCATGGTGTATGTGTTTAAATGAGTTGCCACAAGCATTGATGCACACACTTCCTCAAGAACTCCATCAGTTTGTGAAGAGAGACAGATTGTCAGGTATACAGAGGGTTGGTGTCAAAACGGACAACAGACAGTCAAACGGACAGACAGACAGACAGACAGACAGACAGACAGACAGACAGGCAGTCAAACGGACAGACAGACAGACAGACAGACAGACAGACAGACAGACAGACAGACAGGCAGGCAGTGAAACAGACAGAGAGACCGAGAGACAGACAGCCAGACAAGCAGGCAGACAGACAGACATACAAGCAGTCAAACACACAGACAGACAGGCAGACAGACAGACAGACATACAAGCAGTCAAACAAACAGACAGACAGGCAGACAGACAGACAGACATACAAGCAGTCAAACAAACAGACAGACAGACAGTCCCGCAGAACCCCCAGCGTCCTCCATCCAGCCCTCTGGTGGACATCACATGGTCATTGGTCAGAGAGGATGCTGACAGATGTTAGTGTTTGCAGTCAATAGATTGATGTGGCCTTGCCAGAGACAGAGGCTCTGAAAAGAGCCATAGTACACACATACAGACACATGCACGCATGCACGCATGCACGCACGCACGCACGCACGCACGCACGCACGCACGCACGCACGCACAAACACACACACACACATGATAACTGTCCTGGGGCCAGACAAAGCGGTCAGTGGCCTTGAGCACACACACACACACACACACACACACACACACACACACACACACACACACACACACGCGCACACACACACACACACACACACACACACACACAGACACACACACACACACACACACACACACACACACACACACACACACACACACACACACACACACACACACACACACACACACACACACACACACACACACACACACATTGGTATTGGTAATGTAATGATTACATGTAATGTAAGGCAATGCACACTGCCCTGCACAGTCTTTTGCTGTACGGTTCTGACCCATTATCCTCTGTAGAGTATGGAGATTGCTGTTCCCAGTCAAGCACTGGTCTCACTTTTACCTCTCATTCACTTTACTTGAGAACCTGCTGCTACTACTAAGTATTGAAACCCAAACACAATTTCGTTGCCTTTTGACAATGACAATAAACTCTTGAATGTCGAATCTTGTAATCTGTTTTTGCACCTGTGTCCGCCAGTATCTATCTTTTTGGATCTGCATGTCTGTGTGGATGAGGTCTTCGCAATTTGATCTATTTGATCATCGATGTGTTTCTGTGTGTGTGTGTGTGTGTGTGTGTGTGTGTGTGTGTGTGTGTGTGTGTGTGTGTGTGTGTGTGTGTGTGTGTGTGTGCGTGTCTGTGTGTGTGTGTTTGTGTATGTTTGTGTGTGTGTGTTTGTGTATGTTTGTGTGTGTGTGTTCGTCTGCGTTTGTGCGTGTGTATGTGATGGTTCAGAGAAGAAAAAAACCCTGTATATTGCTTCTTGCTACTCTATCATTCACTACATCATGGGTTCATTTCTACAGTCCAGCCTTGCAGGTCTGATGAGGCGATTTATACCATCAGGTAACACACACACACACACACACACACACACACACACACACACACACGCACACACGCACACACACACACACACACACACACACACACACACACACACACACACACACACACACACACACACACACACACACACAGACACACTCACACACATACACACACACACACACACACACACACACACACACACACACACACACACACACACACACACACACACACACACACACACACACACACACACACACACACACACACACACACGTTTTGTACAGTCAGGTAAATAAAGAGCCACTAATAGCTACAGTATAGAGTGGGGTTGCCGGCTATCGGAGTGGCATTGATTTTCACTTTACCAGGTGCACTAACTCACACTCCAGACAGACACACATATACACACACACACACACACACACCCTTGTTTCATTTTCACCTCTCAGTAGGACTCTTTCTCTCTATCTTCATCTCTCTCCATCCCTCTCTCTCTCTTGTTCTCTCTGTCTCTCTCAGTCATCCCGATCGATACAACCATCCCCATCCCCCCCCATTCTACCTCCCCATAAACCAAATAAATATGTTATAGTTATTTTATTTTACTCTATTCATAGTGTTTCCTATAATTTCACCCTATGGAAAAATTAATGGGAAATCTCCAAATTTGACCTTGAAATAAAGTATATTCCACTAAATATAAATGGGTAGACTTTTTAATATGTCATGCAAGGGGGTTTAAGGATCACTTAAAAGTAGGAACCAAAACTATAGCAATTCGTCCGACGTTTTGGCCTTTTCGAAACGTTTTTGACTGGCCTAGATGATCATCGACTATCAAATCTCGTACCGAGATATTGGTCTAACCAAGACGATAACGAAGAACGTTTCCCAAACAGCCTTTTTAATCCGCCTCCCTCAGTTTGCTACTGGTGGAGGCCAGTGAAGCAGAGGGCAGAGGGCAGAGGGCAGAGGGCGTAGCCTGGCTATTGGCCTAGTATTCGTATCAGGGCTGGACTGACCATCTGGCATAGCGGGCATTTCCCGGTGGCCCCCGCACCCTTGTGGGCCCCTATCTTCAAAAATGTAAAAAAAAAAATTCTTCAAATTTCTGAAAATAGTGGCCCACGAGTGTGCAGGGCCCACCGGCGAGTCAGTTCTGCGCCGCTAATGATGAGGGGCCCCTTGAAGCCAAAAGTGCCCGGGCCCTATTCATCCCCCAGTCCAGCCTTGATCCATATCCCCAGCTGCAGGCTGCCTTTAATCAGAGAGAGTAGAGAGAGAGAGGTTCCATTGGCACATTGTTTCCGGGTTCTATTATTGGGGGGGGAAATCCCCCTTTAGGCAGACCTAGGCAGACCTGAGGACTGTTCTATTCAATGCTAGGAGCATTATGACACGCCCCTTTAGGCAGACCGGAACCTGGTCATGTTTGGTTCCCATAGAAACCTATTATGTTGGCATATCTCTATACTTAAAGAATTTCTGCTTTAATGGCCCTGCTTAGCTATCTCCACAGGAATTAAGGCACCACCGCCACTGCTGCGGCTTGTGTGCAGTTTCCACAGTGGCTGGCCCAGTCATTTCTCACACCATAAAGCCTGATAGTTTTGCTATTACTTGTAATTAGCTGGGCATAGAATGTGTGTGTGTGTGTGTGTGTGTGTGTATGTGTGTGTGTGTGTGTGTGTGTGTGTGTGTGGTGTGTGTGTGTGTGTGTGTCTGTGTGTGTGGTGTGTGTGTGTGTGTGTGTGTGTGTGTGACATTGTGAGACAGCATACGCATATGCTAATGGAGGTTGAGAACCTTATGATGATGTGGCCCACTGGAGAGATATCACACACACACACAAACACACACACACACACACACACACACACACACACACACACACACACACACACACACACACACACACACACACACACACACACACACACACACACACACACACACACACACACACACACACACACGTGCACATACAGTAGCTAACTTCCAGTATTTGTTCCTGCTGTCCCTACAGTAGATATTTATCAAAATGTACAATAGTGACCACAAGATCAAGTAAGGGGAACTCGCACACCTTAGATGCCGATGCAATAGTGTCCTTTTATTGCATGTTTCGAAAATAAAAAAATTGGGTAGCACTTTCTTATTTTCGAAACATGCAGTAAAAGGACACTTACATAGGCATACAAGGTGTGCGAGTTGCCCTTCCTTGATCCTATAGTTTACCTGTTGGAACCTACGCACCCACCCGGCATCAAGAGAAAAGGCGCGGTACCTCCCTTTGAAAGAACATTTACAGTAGTGACCACAAGCCATAGGTAAATCAGAGGGAGATCAGAGTTTTTTCTGAAGTTTTGTAGAGTTCTGGCTTGCATCCGAGAGTGGTTTTACAGTCACTGAATTGTGCATTGATTATCTGGATCAATGCAGTTCCTCTTCTCTGACTGACATTTCACAGATCCCCCCCAGCTGTAACACAGATTTGCCTTCCATCTGGATGATAACCGAGAGAGAGAGAGAGAGAGAGAGAGAGAGAGAGAGAGAGAGAGAGAGAGAGAGAGAGAGAGAGAGAGAGAGAGAGATTTTAAAGGTCTTGTTCGTTGTAGAGACATCATTATATGGTGCAATAGTTTTAGGAAGTATAAGTAGAACCTTGTTCCTTGTACTTGCCCCTCACCCCTCCAGACCAGACCCCCCCCCCACTGCCCCCCCTCCAGACTAACCGCACGAATAGACCAGGTGCGATGCGATTCAAGCGACAGAGTGCAGCAGCAAGCGATACGAGCGATTGAGGAGACTAGAGTATGGGCAGAAGGCAAAGCATTCAAGCATTCCCATTGGCTGTGGTCACTGACCTCTATACAGTCATTGGCTGTCGCGGCTTGTCGCCGAACCGCGTCATAGAAAGTTGAAAAGATTTCAACTTCAAATTGTCGCGCTCGTCGCGCAAATCGCTCTAGTCTCCAGAATCGTTTTAGTCGCTCAACTCAATACAAAGTCAATTACTTCCGTCGCTCGCCTCACTCAGATCACCGCTGGTGTATTTCTGCGGTAAAGCCCCTCTCCACTGCCCCCCGCTCCAGACAGGAGCCCCTCCCACTCCCCCCCCCTCCAGACAGGAGCCCCTCCCACTGCCCTCCCATCCCCCCTCCAGATTAGAGCCCCTCCCACTGTCCCCCCCCTCCAGACTAGAGCCCCTCCCACTGCCCCCCCTCCAGACTAGAGCCCCTCCCACTGCCCCCCCCCCTTCCAGACTAGAGCCCCTCCCACTGTGCCCCCCCCCTCCAGACAAGAGCCCCTCTATTGCCCCCCCTCCAGACAAGAGCCTCTCTCTATTGCCCCCCCTCCCTCCAGACAAGAGCCCCTCTCCACTGCCCCCCCATCCAGACAAGAGCCCCCCCATTACCCCCCCAGACTAGAGCCCCTCCACTGCCCCCCTCCAGACAAGAGCCCCTCCCACTGTCCCCCCCCTCCAGACAAGAGCACCTCTCCAATGCACCCCCCCCCCCTCCAGACAAGAGCCTCTCCACTGATCCTGCAGTCGTGCAGCTCGGCACATTTGTCTAGGAGCAGCAGTGCTCGAGGTGTGTGTGTGTGTGTGTGTGTGTGTGTGTGTGTGTGTGTATGTGTGTGTGTGTGTGTGTGTGTGTGTGTGTTTGTATGTGTGTGTGTTTGTGACGTGTGTCTGTCTGTGCGTTTCTGTGTGTGTGTGTGTGTGTGTGTGTGTGTGTGTGTGTGTGCGCGCGTGCTTGTGCGTGCTTGTGCGTGTGTGTGTTTGTGCGTGCGTGCGTGCGTGCGTGTTATAAGCTCTACATAAGCACACACACAAACACACACACACACACACACACACACACACACACACACACACACACACACACACACACACACACACACACACACACACACACACACACACACACACTCACACTCACCCTTGTTTCATTTTTACCTCTCAGTAGGACTCTTTCTCTCTCCATCTATCTCCATCTCTTTCTCTCTCTCTCTCTCCATCTCTCTCTCTCTCTCTCTCTCTTGTTCTCTCTGTCTCTCTCAGTCATCCCGATCGATACAACCATCCCCATCCCCCCCCATTCTACCTCCCCATAAACCAAATAAATATGTTATAGTTATTTTATTTTACTCTATTCATAGTGTTTCCTATAATTTCACCCTATGGAAAAATTAATGGGAAATCTCCAAATTTGACCTTGAAATAAAGTATATTCCACTAAATATAAATGGGTAGACTTTTTAATATGTCATGCAAGGGGGTTTAAGGATCACTTAAAAGTAGGAACCAAAACTATAGCAATTCGTCCGACGTTTTGGCCTTTTCGAAACGTTTTTGACTGGCCTAGATGATCATCGACTATCAAATCTCGTACCTAGATGTTGGTCTAACCAAGAAGATTACGAATAACGATTCCCAAACGGTCTGATTAACCCGCCGGCTTGCTACTGGTCGAGGCCAGAGAAGCAGCCATTGGCCTAGTATTCGTATCAGGACTGGACTGGCCATCTGGCATAGCGGACATTTACCTGTGGGCCCCGCACCCTTGTGGGCCCCTATTTTCAAAAATGTAAAAAAAAAAATTCTTCAAATTTCTGAAAATAGTGGCCCACGAGTGTGCAGGGCCCACCGGCGAGTCAGTTCTGCGCCGCTAATGATGAGGGGCCCCTTGAAGCCAAAAGTGCCCGGGCCCTATTCATCCCCCAGTCCAGCCTTGATCCATATCCCCAGCTGCAGGCTGCCTTTAATCAGAGAGAGTAGAGAGAGAGAGGTTCCATTGGCACATTGTTTCCGGGTTCTATTATTGGGGGGGGAAATCCCCCTTTAGGCAGACCTAGGCAGACCTGAGGACTGTTCTATTCAATGCTAGGAGCATTATGACACGCCCCTTTAGGCAGACCGGAACCTGGTCATGTTTGGTTCCCATAGAAACCTATTATGTTGGCATATCTCTATACTAGAATCTCTGCCTTTAATGGCCCTGCTTAGCTATCTCCACAGGAATTAAGGCACCACCGCCACTGCTGCGGCTTGTGTGCAGTTTCCACAGTGGCTGGCCCAGTCATTTCTCACACCATAAAGCCTGATAGTTTTGCTATTACTTGTAATGAGTTGGGCATAGAATGTGTGTGTGTGTGTGTGTGTGTGTGTCTGTGTGTGTGTGTGTGTGTGTGTGTGTGTGTGTGTGTGTGTGTGTGTGTGTGTGTGTGTGTGTGTGTGTGTGTGTGTGTGTGTGTGTGTGTGTGTGTGTGTGACATTGTGAGACAGCATACGCATATGCTAATGGAGGTTGAGAACCTTATGATGATGTGGCCCACTGGAGAGATATCACACACACACACAAACACACACACACACACACACACACACACACACACACACACACACACACACACACACACACACACACACACACACACACACACACACACACACACACACACACACACACACACACACACACACACACACACGTGCACAGAGCTAACTTGCAATATTTGTTCCTGCTTTCCCTACAGTAGATATTTATCACAATGTACAGTAGTGACCACAAGATCAAGGAAAGGGAACTCGCACACCTTTGATGCCGATGCAATAGTGTCCTTTTATTGCATGTTTCGAAAATAAAAAAGTTGGGTAGCACTTTCTTATTTTCGAAACATGCAGTAAAAGGACACTTACATAGGCATACAAGGTGTGCGAGTTGCCCTTCCTTGATCCTATAGTTTACCTATTGGAACCTACGCACCCACCCGGCATCAAGAGAAAAGGCACGGTACCTCCTTTTGAAAGAACATTTACAATAGTGACCACAAGTCATAGGGAAATCAGAGCGCAAAGTTTTTTTCTGAAGTTTGTAGAGTTCTGGGCTTGCATCCGAGAGTGGTTTTACAGTCACTGAATTGTGCATTGATTATCTGGATCAATGCAGTTCCTCTTCTCTGACTGACATTTCACAGATCCCCCCCAGCTGTAACACAGATTTGCCTTCCATCTGGATGATAACCGAGAGAGAGAGAGAGAGAGAGAGAGAGACAGAGAGAGAGAGAGAGAGAGAGAGAGAGAGAGAGAGAGAGAGAGAGATTTTAAAGGTCTTGTTCGTTGTAGAGACATCATTATATGGTGCAATAGTTTTAGGAAGTATAAGTAGAACCTTGTTCCTTGTACTTGCCCCTCACCCCTCCAGACAAGACCACCCCCCCCCTGCCCCCCCTCCAGACTAACCGCACGAATAGACCAGACGCGATGCGATTCAAGCGACAGAGTGCAGCAGCAAGCGATACGAGCGATTGAGGAGACTAGAGTATGGGCAGAAGGCAAAGCATTCAAGCATTCCCATTGGCTGTGGTCACTGACCTCTATACAGTCATTGGCTGTCGCGGCTTGCCGCCGAACCGCGTCATAGAAAGTTGAAAAGATTTCAACTTCAAATTGTCGCGCTCGTCGCGCAAATCCCTCTGGTCTCCAGAATTGCTTTAGTCGCTCAACTCAATACAAAGTCAATTACTTCCGTCGCTCGCCTCACTCAGATCACCGCTGGTGCATTTCTGCGGTAAAGCCCCTCTCCACTGCCCCCCCGCTCCAGACAGGAGCCCCTCCCACTCCCCCCCCCTCCAGACAGGAGCCCCTCCCACTGCCCTCCCATCCCCCCCTCCAGATTAGAGCCCCTCCCACTGTCCCCCCCCTCCAGACTAGAGCCCCTCCCACTGCCCCCCCCTCCAGACTAGAGCCCCTCCCACTGCCCCCCCCCCTTCCAGACTAGAGCCCCTCCCACTGCCCCCCCCTCCAGACAAGAGCCCCTCTATTGCCCCCCCCTCCAGACAAGAGCCTCTCTCTATTGCCCCCCCTCCCTCCAGACAAGAGCCCCTCTCCACTGCCCCCCCATCCAGACAAGAGCCCCCCCATTACCCCCCCCAGACTAGAGCCCCTCCACTGCCCCCCTCCAGACAAGAGCCCCTCCCACTGTCCCCCCCCTCCAGACTAGAGCACCTCTCCAATACCCCCCCTCCAGACAAGAGCCTCTCCACTGATCCTGCAGTCGTGCAGCTCGGCACATTTGTCTAGGAGCAGCAGTGCTCGAGGTGTGTGCGCGTGTGTGTGTGTGTGTGTGTGTGTGTGTGTGTGTGTGTGTGTGTGTGTGTGTGTGTGTGTGTGTGTGTGTGTGTGTGTGTGTGTGTGTGTGTGTGTGTGTGTGTCTGTGCGTTTCTGTGTGTGTGTGTGTGTGTGCGTGTGTGTGTGTGTGTGTGCGCGCGTGCTTGTGCGTGCTTGTGCGTGTGTGTGTTTGTGCGTGCGTGCGTGCGTGCGTGTTATAAGCTCTACATAAACACACACACAAACACACACACACACACACACACACACACACACACACACACACACACACACACACACACACACACACCACACACACACACACACACAAACACACACACACACACTCACACTCACCCTTGTTTCATTTTTACCTCTCAGTAGGACTCTTTCTCTCTCCATCTATCTCCATCTCTTTCTCTCTCTCTCTCTCCATCTCTCTCTCTCTCTCTCTCTCTTGTTCTCTCTGTCTCTCTCAGTCATCCCGATCGATACAACCATCCCCATCCCCCCCCATTCTACCTCCCCATAAACCAAATAAATATGTTATAGTTATTTTATTTTACTCTATTCATAGTGTTTCCTATAATTTCACCCTATGGAAAAATTAATGGGAAATCTCCAAATTTGACCTTGAAATAAAGTATATTCCACTAAATATAAATGGGTAGACTTTTTAATATGTCATGCAAGGGGGTTTAAGGATCACTTAAAAGTAGGAACCAAAACTATAGCAATTCGTCCGACGTTTTGGCCTTTTCGAAACGTTTTTGACTGGCCTAGATAATCAGCGACTTTTAAATCTCATACCGAGATGTTGGTCAAACCAAGAAGATTACGAATAATGTTTCCCAAACGGTCTGATTAACCCGCCTCCCTCGCCTTGCTACTGGTCGAGGCCAGAGAAGCAGAGGGCAGAGGGCAGAGGGCGTAGCCTGGCTATTGGCCTTTATCCATATCAGGACTGGACTGGCCATCTGGCATAGCGGACATTTACCTGTGGGCCCCGCACCCTTGTGGGCCCCTATTTTCAAAAATGTAAAAAAAAAAATTCTTCAAATTTCTGAAAATAGTGGCCCACGAGTGTGCAGGGCCCACCGGCGAGTCAGTTCTGCGCCGCTAATGATGAGGGGCCCCTTGAAGCCAAAAGTGCCCGGGCCCTATTCATCCCCCAGTCCAGCCTTGATCCATATCCCCAGCTGCAGGCTGCCTTTAATCAGAGAGAGTAGAGAGAGAGAGGTTCCATTGGCCCATTGTTTCCGGGTTCTATTATTGGGGGGGGAAATCCCCCTTTAGGCAGACCTAGGCAGGAGCATTATGACACGCCCCTTTAGGCAGACCGGAACATGGTCATGTGCCCATAGAAACCTATTATGTTGGCATATCTCTATACTTAAAGAATCTCTGCTATAATGGCCCTGCTTAGCTATCTCCACAGGAATTAAGGCACCACCGCCACTGCTGCGGCTTGTGTGCAGTTTCCACAGTGGCTGGCCCAGTCATTTCTCACACCATAAAGCCTGATAGTTTTGCTATTACTTGTAATTAGCTGGGCATAGGATATGTGTGTGTGTGTGTGTGTGTGTGTGTGTGTGTGTGTGTGTGTGTGTGTGTGTGTGTGTGTGTGTGTGTGTGTGTGTGTGTGTGTGTGTGTGTGTGTGTGTGTGTCTGTGTGTGTGTGTGGTGCATGTGTGTGTGTGACATTGTGAGACAGCATACGCATATGCTAATGGAGGTTGAGAACCTTATGATGATGTGGCCCACTGGAGAGATATCACACACACACACACACACACACACACACACACACACACACACACACACACACACACACACACACACACACACACACACACACACACACACACACACACACACACACACACACACACACACACACACACACACACACACACACACACACACACACACACGTGCACAGAGCTAACTTGCAATATTTGTTCCTGCTGTCCCTACAGTAGATATTTATCAAAATGTACAATAGTGACCACAAGATCAAGTAAGGGGAAGTCGCACACCTTGTATGCCGATGCAATAGTGTCCTTTTATTGCATGTTTCAAAAATAAAAAAGTGCTACCCAAGTGAACATTTGCACTGTTCACTTGGGTAGCACTTTTTTATTTTTGAAACATGCAATAAAAGGACACTATTGCATCGGCATCCAAGGTGTGCGAGTTCCCCTTTCTCGATCCTATAGTTTACCTTTTGGAACCTACGCACCCACCCGGCATCAAGAGAAAAGGCGCGGTACCTCCCTTTGAAAGAACATTTACAATAGTGACCACAAGTCATAGGGAAATCAGGGCGCAGAGTTTTTTCTGAAGTTTGCAGAGTTCTGGGCTTGCATCCGAGAGTGGCTTTCCAGTCACTGAATTGTGCATTGATTATCTGGATCAATGCAGTTCCTCTTCTCTGACTGACATTTCACAGATCCCCCCAGCTGTAACACAGATTTGCCTTCCATCTGGATGATAACCTTGGTGTTCTTTCTACCAAGATATGAGAGAGAGAGAGAGAGAGAGAGAGAGAGATACATACGTACAGACAGACAGACAGACAGAAAAAAATGAGAGAAAGAAAGAAAGAAAGAAAGAAAGAAAGAAAGAAAGAAAGAAAGACAGAGAGAGAGAGAGAGAGAGAGAGAGAGAGAGAGAGAGAGAGAGAGAGAGATTTTAAAGGTCTTGTTCGTTGTAGAGACATCATTATATGGTGCAATAGTTTTAGGAAGTATAA
>NC_085863.1:13401142-13406142 GCF_034702125.1 Engraulis encrasicolus | reverse complement strand
TGATAACCCTTCTGGAAGTACAGCCAAGTTAGGGTTATCAGCCGTTAAAGTAACACCCCCCCCATCAAAAATTAAGGTTTTTAAGATGGGTGCCTGTCTTTCTACTGGCCCTTGTTTAAGACATATAGGGATGGTTAATTTTGTTATGTGTGGTATCGTTGCGAAGGGGAGACTCTGAGCTTTCATCCGACACCTTTTGAGAACATTTTGGTTAAGTATAGCCCTCCCTGCAGCGCTTCAAACATTTACTCAGACACATTTTTTTCCATTTTCGCCGATATCATCTCTTGTCTTTTCATACTGTGGCATCAGGGAGCATCAGAAAGACCTATTTTAAACTCTAAAATATTGTCTTGAGTATCAGGAATCTGAAAATGTATCCTTTCACTATGTTATCCCATGTTTAGGGGGTGATTTTCAGTCTTGTATGAGGCATGGTATTTTTTTCAAAACACAGTTTTGCCATTTTCTCATAAAGTTCAGGAAGCAATACCTCTAGGTGCATTTTGCAGTTGGTTGTCGTAGCTTATTGTATACCATATTAAAACTTGGAGTGGGTAGTATATTCAGATATTATCATATTTGGTGTACCTGTTTGCAGAGCAATGTTAGCAAATCATTTTCCATAACCAGTATCAATGACATAGTTTCTCAGTGATTTCATTGTGTTATATGGTGTCTGAATCCTGACTATTTGTCCTAAAATCAATGTTGTTATGCGCCCAGAGGTTAACCAGAAATATATGTGATAATGTCCCCTTTGATATTAGTCTTGCAACTGAAATCATAGCAATTGTGTGAAAAACACAACATAAACTCATCCCTTAACTTGTCCCTTTTTAGTAGGCATGTGAAAGTGAAGTGAAAGCCCAACTAGTTAACTCCTACACCCATTCACATTGTGACACAGCACTCCACAACACACTGTGCACGACACACAACAAAATTGCATTTATGCCTCACCCGTGCAAGGGGGCAGCCCCCAAAGGGCATCCGAAAGGGAGCAGTGCAGCGGGACGGTACCATAATTGGGGTGCCTCAGTCATGGAAGAGGATGGTGGAGAGCACTGGTTAATTAATCCCCCACTAACCTGGCGGGTCCTGAGTGCAGTTGCACACTTGCAGGAGGAGAGAAGTGCTGCACACTCTCGAGTTAAATAAACAAGATTTTAATGTGACAACGTTGTCACATTAAAAACTTGTTTATTTAACTCGAGAGTTTGCGGCACTTCTCTCCTCCTGGAGGCCTTGGTCGTACCACATGTATCATGATTTACAGCAACATTTAAAAACCCTCCGCAAGAACACTTGATTTGAGGTGAAGATCATGAAGAGGTTTGCAAAGGAAGAGTGGGGTACAATGTCATCAGAGCTTTGCAAAGATAGCACGAGTTCTGAACTTCATACTGCTGCAACAACTACTACACCATGCCACCGATGAAGCAACATGCATACATGTACTGTATTCACATGTGTTGGTGTACCAACTGAGCAACTGCAGCTCACCTTCCAGGCATACACTGAGACCCATCCCTAGACCCAAGCAGCAGTACTGAACAATGGAGTAGAGTGAAGTAGAGTAGAGTACTGTATGGTACGGTAGTGTATAGTTCAGTAGAGTACAGTGCTTTACAATAGGAGACCATGCTGAGCATTGAACTCTATGAACCTGGTAGTCACTGTAGATGTAATGGGTTTGTTATTGCCCTGCTACTCTACATGTGCTAATGTCACAATAGCACAGAACCTCATATCACACTGAGTAGTACTCCCTGCACATGCACTGTAAATGTAGAGAGTAGGACCAACTGTGGCATTCACACAGTTACATAACAGCCATGTTACACATACTGTAACATGGGGCAGTTGTGGCGTAGTGGTTCAGGAGATGGACATCAGATCAGAGGGTTGCAGGTTGAAATCCCACCTGTATACTGACTTATGCATAAAACTGTATACTGTATACTACATACCACGTTAGAAAGAAAAAATGCATACACAAAGAAGATGTACACTTACCTGCTACTTAGGTACACCTTGCTGGGCTGGTACTTGGCTGGGTACTGGGCTGTAGCCTACCCCTTTTGCCATAAGAAGCCATTTAACTGCCTGCAACAATGTTCAAGTAGACTGGGGCATTGTAATGATGCTTGATTGGTACAAAGGGGCCCAACGTGTGCCAAGAAAACATCCCCTGCTGAAATTATATTTTTGTCTTCTGAATGGTCAGTATACAGTCCCCACCAGTAGTATTTGGGTGCACAATGACAATGAGCTTTTTGCACTTTTCTGATGATATTGTCCCTCACTCTTCCTTTGCAATATGTTCAACTTCTTCATGATCTTCAAGTGTTATATCACAGAGTTTTTACATTTTGCTATAAATCATGACACCTCTGATACAGTCTAGGTCTCCAATACCAGATGCAACAAAGCCCTGCTGCCTGTTCAAACCACTACCCAAGACCGAAGTTGGCCTTTAGGTTTGTAGATGATAGACCTGCTGGTTTTCCTGCAAGAGGGCCTGTCTGGGAACACCAGATGTGTCATTATTGACTAAACAAAACCACTAAATGAGGAGCATCTCAAAAGGACTAGGCATGGACCGTTGCTAGATAGGGAACCAGGCTGCCGCCTCTCTCTCTCTCTCGCCAATCCTTTCCTGTCCCAAAATGAGCCATAAAAGACCAAAAAAAGTGGCCTAGGCCTCTAGAGGACATCTAATTGAAAGTAACAAAGAACATTTTAAGTTCAGTACTTTTTTGAACTACTTTACCTTTACTTGAGCAGATTTTGGATGAGTACATCATTTTTACTTACCCCTCGAGTAAGATTTAAGAAAGATAGACCTACGCTCACTTGAGTACAACTTCAACTCTTTTCCCATCTCTGCTGCTAAGCACATGTAAAATTAAGATACATGTAGATCTGACATGTAGTAACCGAACATTTTAAAGTCATATTTAACATGACACAATATGTCTACAAAAGTTGACACGATATGTTTAAAGGCCTATTGTATTTCTCACACATTTGCTATGATTTCAGTTGGAAGATTAATATCAAATGGGCCATTATCACATATGTTGCAGATGTTGTATATAACCTCTTGATGTATTGCATCACAACACTGATATTAGGACAAGTAGTCAGGATTCACGTATCATAACACAATGGAATCGCTGAGAAACTGTATCATTGATGCTGGTTGGTAAGGAAAATGCTTTACCTGCATTGCTAAGCAAATAGGTACAACAAATATATCATAATATCCCAGACACTGTTAACTCCAAGCTTTAATATGGTGTCTAATGAGCCATGATAACCAATTGCAGAATGGCCTAGAAGCGTTGCCAGTTTACCACTACATGGAACTGATAGAGTAGTGTGGGGTCATGTACAATGCGGTGTAAAAAAGAAAAGTGGAGTGGAGTCAGATATATTATGGTTACCACTCAAATTCATCTTCAATGTTGAAAAGTCTTGAGGTATTTTGGACATATAATTAAGTTTCAGTCATAACAACAAATTGGCAACCGTTGCTATGCAAATAGGTTACTATGCAAATAGGTACACCAAATACATGGTCATATCTGTATACTATACAATCCAAGCTTTCATATGATATACAGGGCCGCTGAAAGCCTTGGCTGGGCCCGAGACAAAGACATCTGAAAGGACCCCAAATTCAATACATACAATGTAATGAGGATCCAATTCTGGGCCCCGTCTCTCCCTGGGCTCGGGACAAGACATCCCTTTGCCCCCCCTCCCCCTGTCGGCTTCCCTGATGATATATAACAAGCTATGATAACCAACTGCAGAATGTCTCAAAAAGGCCTTGCCTCTTGACTATACGAGACATTAGCACACAAAAAACAGCAACAAAAAAGTGGCATGCCTGATACAAGACAATTACCCCCTACAAATGGGATAACATAGTGAAAGGATACATTTTCAGATTCCTTAAAATAGGCCTTTCTGATGCTCCCTGATGCCACAGTATGAAAAGACAAGAGATGATATCGGCGAAAATGGAAAAAAAATGTGTCTGAGTAAATGTTTGAAGCGCTGCAGGGAGGGCTATACTTAACCAAAATGTTCTCAAAAGGTGTCGGATGAAAGCTCAGAGTCTCCCCTTCGCAACGATACCACACATAACAAAATTAACCATCCCTATATGTCTTAAACAAGGGCCAGTAGAAAGACAGGCACCCATCTTAAAAACCTTAATTTTTGATGGGGGGGGTGTTACTTTAACGGCTGATAACCCTAACTTGGCTGTACTTCCAGAAGGGTTATCATACAAAAATGTTAACTTCAGACATGTATCTTTTCAAAAAATATAAGCAACCTTTGCCCCTCTGAGTGGTACCGACATCTCACCTGGCCCGTGGACTATAGATTACGCGCACTTCGTAGGACACCCTGCAAAAGTCCTGGGGTAAAAGTAGGCAGTTGTTCTATGCAGACTGGACGACAGAAAGGACATTGACAAGCAATGGTTGAACTAATGCTGTTTTGTTTGTCGGGATGTCGAGGGTCGATAAGCATCTCCAAGTTTAAGCAATGAGTTTTTAGAACTTGGGATGTCTGGGAGACGCTATTGTAATACGCATCGCATGGAAGGGATGTCGACTGCCTTGGGTCTTTTAACGTTGCCCTCGACGGGAACAAGTTTCAATTCTCCGCACTTTAAACCCTGATCGCCCACACATTGATTCTTATCAAAACTACAGTAGCCGTGCCTCTGTTTAGACTACTTAAACAACGTTTCCCCTGTAGCGCGCGCATCCCTTAAACGTCTCCCGGTGTCTGATCTAAATAAATGCATGAATCCGATCGTCATGATTTGCTTGCAAACTGCCTATTCATAAGGTTAAACAACCTATATAGCAAACATTACAAAAGAACAGACAACGGACGTCGTCGTATGCGTAAGGGGAAAGGAGAAGAGAGGAAGGTCGAGGAGGTTTAAAATGACAGCATCAGAGGAAGAT
>NC_085863.1:13386142-13396142 GCF_034702125.1 Engraulis encrasicolus | reverse complement strand
AGGTTAATTGTGTATTGCATTACATCACAGTACATTACATTACATTACTCTATGCTGAGGTTTTCATTGAAAGCAACCTACAGTTATTTACAGGGTATTGGTTAAAGACCCCGGAGCAGTTTGGGGTTAAGCGGCGTACAGTACACACACAAAGCTAGCTTTTCGCTTGCTCGCCTACTCGCCACTCTTTCATGGAACGTTCGCTGAAAGTTCCCGCGGCTTTAACTGCCAATGAACAGGCAAGAAGTACCGAACTCTCCATTCCAATTGGTTACTCGCTTATTCGCCTCGCTCGAAGATAAAATATTTTCCGCCCACATCGCATCGCTTGTACAGTACTCGCCTACTCGTCTGCGAGTCTTGCTGGAACACATCGACATTCTATTGACTTCATTCACTGAGCGAGTAACTAGTAGCAACGTCTGTGTACGGCCCTTTAGGCCCCTTGCTCAAGGGCACCTCAGCGGAGGAGTGCAGGATGTGGGGGAGTGGGGAGAAGGGTGTCTCAGGTCTCTTTCCTCTCTTCTGTACATTCAGATAGTCAAGTGTCAAATGTATCCATATTCATATAACGCACCGTTGCAGCTACTTTTTTCCACATCAGCCTAATGAATCATTTTAATTAGAAAGAGAACTTCCATTTCAGATGGAATTAATCTAACGCAGCAGATTTCAGACCGAATTAATCTAACACAGGACTACCGTAAATGACAGATTCAGTAATGAGAAAAGGATGTGAATGTGGGCAATGTTGGGTGAAATGTATGGTAACATGCATGGTTATACAGGGCCAAGGAAAGTGAATACAACACTCACTGAACATCAATTGTGAGATCCTGCTACACCACACCAGTATCACACTGTTACTGGTCCTGTCTTGCACTTTGATGTCAGTTTGTACATGTCAGTCCTGTGTATCTCTATGTCCTTTCATGGTATAGACTGAGAAATGTAATTTCAATGTCCTTCTATGACCTGTGCATATGAAGAAACTGACAATAAAACTGACTTGACTTGACATGCATCAAAAACAATGTGTGTGCAGAAATCATTTAACTCCTTTGCGCAGAGCCTCTGTTATGACCCAATTGTTACCAAAATTGTAATAATTGAAGACTTAATCTTAATGGTCAAAAAAGGTACTGCAACTATGCTGCTTATTGAAATTGGGCTGCCTATTACCAAATTTGATATTTACATGAAAGTTTACGAAGTATTAAACAAATATTTTCTAGTATGGTCCAAGTACAGTCATTTTTGCGGCTAAAAATGGCTATTTTTGGAAATTCAAAATGGCGGACCATGGAGGAGATCCCCCTTTTCATGTATTAAAAGTGAAATTTTTCCAGTCATAATAAAAACTTAGAATTTGATGCTGGTGGTAAGCATTCATGAAAAAGGTAACATTAGTGAATGGGCAGCATGAATTCTAGAAATAAACAACTAAAAATCTCCCACAGTGTCCCTTTAAATCTTTTCAGTAGTGAGTGAACAAATAGGACTGTTTAAATGGATCATTTACATTCTACTGTTTGTTTACAATCACGCTAAATAGGCCTACAAAGGCATAAAACATGTTTTTCAGTGTGTTGATAACTCTTGTGTGAACGTGCAATAAGATCGAGCCATGTTCTCTCCTATGCACTGCGTACACATGCACACCACTGTGTGTGTGTGTGTGTGTGTGTGTGTGTGTGTGTGTGTGTGTGTGTGTGTGTGTGTGTGTGTGTGTGTGTGTGTGTGTGTGTGTACACATGCACACTGCGGTGGTCAGCACTGTAGGGCTCTAATGAAATTGAGGTTTGACGGGCTGAACAATTTGGGACAACAAATATATACATACATACAACAACATATATACAACAATATATGGAACATGAACACACACACACACACACACACACACACAGACACGCACGCGCACATGCACACGTGCGTGCACACACACCAAACACGCACACACACACACACACACACACACACACACACACACACACACACACACACACACACACACACACGCGCACAAGTGCACTCTCCTCCTTTCTCTCTCTCTCTCTCTCTCTCTCTCTCTCTCTCTCTCTCTCTCTCTCTCTCTGGATTTGTTGGCCTCCACAGACCTGTCACCTTGCTCAGGGACAGCTGTCACGCATGTCACTGATGAGCCACCAGAACTGTCACCCCGACACGGCATAGCATAGCGCTGCACACACACACACGCACCAAGCACACACTCACACACGCGCGCGCGCGCATACGCACGCACGCACACACACGCGCGCGCATGCACACCGCGAACACACACTCACGCACGCACGCACGCACACGCACACGCACACGCACACACGCACACGCACACACACACACCCCAGGAGCAGATCAAGCTCCAGAAAAAACAGCAGACATGGCCACATACCCCAAATCCACATGACCCAAAGTGCTGCCATCTTAGCAGTGACTGCAGTCTGTGCACTGTAGTATATGGAATATGCCATGTATGCATTGTATTGTATTGCAATATACTATGGTAAATGTTTCCCTGGCCCATTATTTCTGTTGCTATCATTGTTGTTATAGTTGCTGTTCCGTTTACTCCTGTGCTTTATGTATGCAATACAGTATATTAATAATAAAAATAAAAAAACCCTTTCCTTGCCTATTGCTGTCGTTGTTGTTGGTTCTGTCATGGTTGTGTTTATTCAGTGTGCAGTGTGCAGCATCCATATGCAGCGTTTCCATCAGGTGTGGAGAGTAATCGAGACAGCCAGCCAGGGTAATCATGTTTGAGGATCGGCCCCTCACACCTGACTGCTGACAATACAGATGCTTTCCATTTGCAACATTTAACTTTAATCATCTCCGAACATACACGGGACATATCAGCATTTCAACAATATCTGATGCCAGGCAGGCAGGCAGACAGAGAGACAGAAAGGCAGGCTGACAAGCAGGCAGATAGACAGGCAGGTAGATAGGCAGGCAGGCAGATAGTCAGGCAGACAAGCAGGAAGATAGACAGGTAGACAGACAGGCAGACAGGCAGGCACGCATGCAGGCAGATAGACAGGTAGGCAAGCAGACAGACAGGCAGACAAGCAAGAAGGTAGCCTGGCAGGTAGACAGGCAGGCAGACAGGCAGGCAAGCAGATAGAGCAGACAAGCAAGAAGGTAGCCTGGCAGGTAGACAGGCAGGCAGACAGGCAGGCAAGCAGATAGAGCAGACAAGCAAGAAGGTAGCCAGGCAGATAGACAGACAGGCAGGCAAGCAGGTAGACAGGCAGGCAGACAGGAAGATAGACAGGCAGGGAGATAGACAGGCAGACAGACAGGCACACAGGCAGGCACACAGGCAGGCATGCAGGCAGATAGACAGGTAGGCAGACCGGCAGATAGACAGGTAGACAGACAGGCAGACAGACAGGCACACAGGCAGGCACGCATGCAGGCAGATAGACAGGTAGGCAGACCGGCAGATAGACAGGCATGCGGGCAGATAGACAAGTAGGTAGACCGGCAGATAGGCAGGCAGGCAGGCTTCAGCTCTGCTTGTCACTCTGCAGTGACATCTCTGCTCAGCTTCATGGGGTTGTCACACTCAATGTGGCAGGATGAGATTCAGAAGCATCTGTCTATAAAAATCCATCAATGGATCTCTCTCTCTCTCTCTCTCTCTCTCTCTCTCTCTCTCTCTCTCTCTCTCTCTCTCTCTCTCTCTCTCTCTCTCTCTCTCTCTCTCTCTCTCTCTCTCTCTCTCTCTCTCTCTCCTTCGTCCTCCTCTCCTTTCCTCACCTCAATGCTCCCCTCTTGCACCCTCTACTGCAGTGGTTCTCAAACAGGGGGGGCCTGAATGTATTTCAGGTAGCCTGGGCGAAAGCGACTGTTAAACTCCGTCAAACATTCTGGCAAAAGCCAACAGGAATCTGTCTCCGTGGAGGGTGGTGGGAAATGATCTGATCTTACTCTGCCATTTAAATTTAATGGAGTTCCGAATTCAAATAAAAAAACCCATACTGTGCTTTATTAGCATGACTGTTATGGCTAAACGCTGAGAGAACCGAGCCGGAGGCTTTTGCCAGACGATGTGCGGAGCCAAACTCTTTGGAGTACAAAGGATGGCGTCACCAGGCTATATTGCAGGTTCCTTGAAATCACTTTCTAACAATGCTGTTGACTATTATTTGATTTGTATTGTTTATTGGGTCAGAGGTGGGCCCCGAACATTTGTGAAAATGTCAAGTGGGCCCCAAGTTGGGAAAGGTTGGGAACCCCTGTTCTATTGTACAGAATTCTCTCCTCCATTCACCTTCCCTGTGTCCTCCCTCCTTCTTGCCCTCTACTCCCTTCCCTTCTCTTTCACCCCTCTCCTCTCATTTTCGCCACTCCACTGCACGTCCACTTTCCTCTCATTTCCTTCTCTGTGTTCCCTTCATCTCTCATCCATTCATCTTCCCTGTTTCCTCCCATCTTTGCTCCCTCCTTGTCCTCTACTCTCCCTTGTCCTGCTTTCTTTTCCTCCTCCTTTCTTCCTTTTCTCTTCCCTTCTCTTTCACCCCTCTTCTCTCGTTTTCGCCACTCCACTCCACTTCACTTCCACTTTCCTCTCATTTCCTCCTCTCTGTTCTCTTCATCTCTCATCCTCTTCGCTCATTTCATCACCTCTCCTCTTGGCTTATTGATCTTCACACCTCAAGGACGTTGATCAATGGCAGGATGCTGACTGGCTTTACAGGGGAAGGAAATGAGGGTGGTGATGATGATGATGATGATGATGATGATGATGATGATGATGATGATGATGATGATGATGATGATAGTGATGACAATGGTGATAATGATGCTATTGATGATGATGGTAGTGATGATGATGATGATGATGATGATGATGATGATGATGATAGTGATGACAATGGTGATAATGATGCTATTGATGATGATGGTAGTGATGATGATGATGATGATGATGAGGATGATGATGATGAAGAAGATGATACGGTTGATGATGATTATATATCCGTGGAGACCGATTGCTCCCAAACATGCGGAACGAGGGGCGCATACATACACGCTGACCCCCGGTAGTGGCGGGTGGCGAGTTTGTCCTGGTTTGTCTGCTTGTAGCCTATGTGAGTTTGTAAGTGAAGCCAAGTGATAATACGGTGAAGAAATCATGTGGGATAGTATGCTGATTAAAGCAGTGATACTGACTTTGATCCTAACAATTATCTAGGACTATGTAAGTGCATATGGAAGAGAAACTCTTATTCTATAGTTTGTATCTTTTTTTTATTCTTACCCATATCTATTTACTGTACTTATTATGTTGAGTGTAATGTGTGCTTGTCTTTGTGTGCCTTTATGAAACTACCAAAGAAATTTCCATTTTATATACTGTACGTGTAATGGAAAATAAAGAAGTCTAGTCTAGCCTAAGTCTAAACTGTTTTTAAATGTGGTTATTGTTGTGTAGTTCAGATTGCTAATACACTACCGACAACAAATATGAAGCTGAGACTGATCACAAGTTCAGATTGCCAATAGTTTGCCCAATTACTGTACTGCAAAGCTGAAACCAGAGGCGAGGATAGTTACATTAGCACCACAAATCTATGAGACCAGGGGTGAGGATACCTATGATAAATAACACCACAAATCTAAGAGACCAGGGGTGAGGATACCTATGATAAATAACATCACAAATCTATGAGGATAGTTACGTTAAGTAACACCACAAATCTATGAGACCAGAGGTGAGGATAGCTAGGCCTACGTTACAGCAACACAAATCTACGAGACCAGAGGTGAGGTAGCTACTGTATGTCAAAGGGACACTGTGCAGGAAATGGTCAAAATGTTACAGCACCACGTTACAGCAGGCCTACGTTACAGCAACACAAATCTATGGCAGATGATAAAACATATAGAGAAGAGCCGGACACACTACATTATCCAGAGCAGTACTCCTGTGGCAGGACTGTATCCAGACTTACAGCACATCCTGCCGATGTAGATTAAATTGTGACACACTAAAAAAAAATAGTAGAGGGCAGTGGAGAGATTTATTTTTAAACGCGTGACATGTTCCATCTTCTGTCGTTTTTTTTCCTTTCCTTATTTTTCCAAGAGATAGCTCCTGTGCCCTGTGTGGAAGAGGACAGATAAATCCCCTCTCCTTTCCCTCCCCTCCTCTCCTCTTCCACTCTTCTGCCCTCTCCTTTCCCTCCCCTCCTCTCCTCTTCCACTCTTCTGCCCTCCCCTTCCCTCTCCTCCCTTATCTCCCTCTCTCCTTTCTTGAGCTTGTCCTCTCTTCTCCTCTCCTGTCCTCTCTATCTCATCACACCTTTCCTCTCCTCTCTTAACATCTCTTTACTTCACTCATTTCCTCTCCTCTCCTCTCCTCTCCTCTGCATCTGTCCCTCTCCTCTCCACTCCTCTCCTCTCCTTTCATCTCATCCCCTCTCCTCTTCTCATTCCTCACCTCTCCTCTCCTCTCCTCTCCTCCTCTCTCCTGCCCTCTCCTCTCCTCCTCATCCTCCTCTCCTTTCTCTTCTCCTCTCCTCCTCCTCTCCTCACCTCTTCTCTCCTCCTCCTCTCCGCCTCCTCTCCTCCCATCTTCTCTCCTCCCATCTTCTCTCCTCTCATCTTCTCTCCTCCCATCTTCTCTTCTCCCATCTTCTCTCCTCTCATCTTCTCCTGCCCATCTCTCCTCCTCTTCCTCCTCTCCTCCCCTCTCCTCTCCTCTCTTCTCCTCTACTCTACACTCCTCTCCTCCTCCTCCTCCCCTCCCCTCCCCTCTCCTCTCCTCCTCCTCCTCTCTTCTCCTCTCCTCTCCTCTCCATCTCTCCTCTCCTCCTCCTCCTCTCCTCATACCCCTCTCCATCTCCTCTCCTCTCCACTCTCCTCTCCATCTCCTCTCCTCCCCTCTCCTCTCCCCTCTCCTCTCCTCTCCTCTACTCTCCCCTCCTCTCCTCCCCTACCCTCCCCTCTCCTCTCTAGTCTTCCTCCTCCTCTCTTCCTCCTCCTCTCCTCTCCTCTCCTCTCCTCTCCTCTCCTCTCCTCTCCTCTCCTCTCCTCTCCTCTCCTCTCCTCTCCTCTCCTCCTCCTCTCCTCTCCTCCTCCTCTTCTCGTCTCCTACTCCTCCTCCTCTCCTCTCCTCTCCTCTCCTCTCCTCTCCTCTCGTCTCCTCTCGTCTCCTCTCGTCTCCTCTCCTCCTCCTCCTCCTCTCCACCTCTCCTCTCCTCTGTTCGGTCATTCGTGCCCCGTGGGCTTGGTCGGCCCAGTCCAGAGGTTTTAATGAGGCCGACGCCCCACTGGGCAGCCGAGGGCCCCCGGCCAGCACATCTGAGATTACACACAGCATGTGTGTGTGTGTGTGTGTGTGTGTGTGTGTGTGTGTGTGTGTGTGTGTGTGTGTGTGTGTGTGTGTGTGTGTGTGTGTGTGTGTGTGTGTGTCTGTGTGTTGACGCATGTGTGTGCATGCGCGTGTGTGCGTGTGTTTACAGATTACGCACACACAGCAGCACAGCGCTGCCTCCAATACAGCATGCCCACACACTGATGAAAAAGACTTCATGCAGAGATAATATGGATGGATGGGTTGGACAGACACACAGCCAGTGTGTCATACTGTACGTGTGTCACTGTGTGTGTGTGTGTGTGTCGGTGTGTGTCTGTGTGTGTGTCTGTGTGTGTGTGTGTGTGTGTGTGTGTGTGTGTGTGTGTGTGTGTGTGTGTGCATGTCTGATGTGTGTGTGTGTGTCGATGTGAGTGTGTGTGTGTGTGTGTGTGTGTGTCTGAGAGTGTGTGTGTGTGTGTGTGTGTGTTTGTGTGTGTGTGTATGTGTCGATGTGTGTGTGTGTGTGTGTGTGTGTGTGTGTGTGTGTGTGTGTGTGTGTGTGTGTGTGTGTGTGTGTGTGTGTGTGTGTGTGTGTGTGTGTGTGTATGTGTGTGTATTTCTATGATGTCTGTTGCTGTGTTCCATTATTCACCCTCTGTACTGTGTACCTTGTTTGAGTGCAGTGAAGTACCCTTTCCACCCTCCGCAATTCACGAGGCGAGTACATTCCGATTCCCGTTCTGTCTGATACACTTAACGGAAATGACGGTTGGTCGCGTGACATCCGAGTTTACCAACCGCCAATATGCAATTCAACACGGAAGGCACTGTTCCTTATGCTAACACTTTTTAAAGTTACCCCTGCCTCTAATACACATGGCGATTGTCTTTGGAATCAAAACTATGCTGTTATCACGGAGATTCAACCGTTTGACAGATCTGGCACTCAACTACGTCACAAACATGGCGGCCGTTGAGTGCGAAAAGTGTACAGTAACACCACACTTCGAAAAATGGCCGTTTTGGGGGCGTTATCCGGGTAATTTACAGTACACTTTACCGTCGCGATTAGAAATGGAACACCCTGCGTACCCAAACACAGTGCGGAAAGGGCGGTAAGTACGGGTAATGGAACACAGCATCAGTGTGTGTGTGTGTGTGTGCATATAAGGAAGTCTGAGCCTATTATACTGTATTTGAGTGTGTGTGCGTGTGTGCGTGCCTGCTTCCCTGTGTGAGGGTGTTGTAGAGAGTGTGTTGCGTGTCCACTCTCCTCAGTGAGATAAGTGCTGTGAGTCCCTCTCTGATGATATGGGGATAACGAGAGGAATACATGTATGTGTGCTGGATAAGGAGAGAGGAATATTACTGCTCTACAAAGGCAAAGGGCAGTAACTGCAGCAACATTGAATCCTTCAAAGTCTTGGTATTTGGTTGGATATTGTAGTTGCTGTACATTTGGGCAATATCTCTTAAAGGGGACATATTTGGACCATAAGGCTTTGTCGCAAAATAAAGGAGGTGTTATGGAGACTAAACTCAATTTTGACAAAATATGTACTGTAGTTACTGCATTTTGCCTTTGCAGGGCAGTATACGTATAGCCTGGGAACTCCCATACTGCCTTTAGTTCTACACAATCGTTTCGATCTGAAAGACAGTATGGCGAGGATGACTCATAACGTACAAGATCATGGTACATGTGTCATAATGGCCAAGCATTCCGACCTTAACAGTTAGCATTCCGACCTTAACAGTTTCTCTGCCCAATTAAGGGCCCAATCAGAGAGCAGGGCAGTGTGTCATAATAGCCAAGTATTCCGGCCCCTATGGAATTTACAATAGGCAACTCCCCAGACCTAATCTCACTTGTGATTAGGTCTGGTGTTAACCAGGCAAGTATACGTATGTGTGCTGTAAAACGAGGCCTGTCCAGCCATGAGGAGACGACGCTTATCACAGCACACCACCACAGATATGGATTCACACAGCACTCTCACCGCCCCCTCCGGTCCCTACACCCAGCCCCCCCAACACCCCACACCCAGCCCCTACTCATGTGTATTTCTGTGTATGTATGTGTCTGTGTGTGTGTGTGTGCATATAAGGAAGTCTGAGCCTATTATACTGTATTTGAGTGTGTGCGTGCGTGCGTGCGTGTGCGTGCGTGCGTGCGTGCGTCCCTGTGTGTGTGTGTGTGTGTGTTGTATGTAGTGTGCGTGTCCACTCTCCTCAGAGAGATAAGCGATGTGAGTCCCTCTCTGATGATATGGGGATAACGAGACGGGAATACATGTATGCGTGCTAGATAACGAGTAGGGCTGTAACGATATTGTATCGAACCCAGAAATCGTGATACACAGACTCACGATACTGTATTGTGATACGAGGAGGCAGTATTGTGATAAGCCCTTTCAAAGTTTTATTACCCATCAGTCCAGAAAACAACCTTATGATTGGATGTGATGGTGTTTCCAAACTTCAGTGGAGATACATTTCAGAAATCGTGGGGTGTATTGAACCGTAGGTCAAAAATCGTGATACGAACCGAATCGTGAGTTGAGTGTATCGTTACAGCCCTAATAACGAGAGGTGAATATACGTATGTGTGCTGTAAAACGCGCCCTGTCCAGACATGAGGAGACGACGCTTATCACAGCACACCAC
>NC_085863.1:13343642-13366142 GCF_034702125.1 Engraulis encrasicolus | reverse complement strand
GGCGAATGTGGAGAGAGAGAGATGAGGTGGGATGGGAAATGACCCAGGCCGGATTCAAACCCAGGGTGCAACCCTTGGACATGCAAGCCCAAATGTGGGGGGCATAATGTGCTGCGTCACAGTGCCCCTTCAAATTGTTTTCTATTTTACATCGTGTGGCACAAATGTAATATTGCTGAGTCTATCTGACAGCTCAGGATCAACTGATTCCCTAAGAGTAAAAAGAGGTCTGGAAAAGATGACTATGTACTTTTCAATGGCATTTACTCTTCCCATCCCCCCCCACACACACACTCCAGCCACTCCGAGACAACACATAAAACTGCGCAGCAAGCTGTTAACACCAAAAAGGCCATAAACCATCCAAAACAGCCCCCCACACAGAACGAACACAGAACACAGAGCCATAAACATTTATCTGTGCGCTGTAAAAGCAGTCGTATATCATACATAATTTAGTTGCCTGCCAGATACTGATTCAGTCGCCCTTCTGTCAAAGGCGTGTGTGCTACGAGTTTCGCTGTGTATTCATGGATACTTGTCTTCTTTCTCTCTCAATCTCTCTCTCTCTCTCTCTCTCTCTCTCTCTCTCTCTCTCTCTCTCTCTCTCTCTCTCTCTCTCTCTCTGTCTCCCTCGTTCGTGTATGTGTGCATGTGTTTTTGTGCTTGCGTGGGTATCTTTGTGAGGTGATTTGTGTGTGTGGCCTCCTCCAACATCTGTTGCTTTACCGTGGGATTTCAAGGGCATGTTGCTTAATTTAAATTGATCGGATTCAATCTATGAGTCTTAGAAGTATGTGCTGTCGGCTGTGTGTTCGCTTTTGTCTTCTGCCGTCTTCCATTGATTACGGTCACAGAGTTACAAACAAACATCTAATTATTTTGTTTCAATCACGTCTTGCCAAAGGGCTGCCTGTTATCATTCCATTGTTGCGTTTCATCCTGCATGTCTCTTCTCTAAGCTGTATTAAACAAAGCCGAAAAAAGTAAATAAAACCGACAGACAGGGGACAAACGGAAACGTTCTGTCGGTTTTATTTACTTTTTTCGGCTTTGTTTAATACAGTTTTTGATTCTGCATTCAGCTCCAGTGTGCGATTCCTTTCTTCCTTTTCATTATACTGCTCTTGGAATTACGCACCGAGCAATACGCTCAGGATAAGACATTGGCACGGGCGCCACCCCACCATTACTCTTCTCTAAGCTGCTCAGATAGCTGCTGTAACAATTGAACCAAACAGGAACCAAACAGGAACCAAACAGGAACCAACGTTTCGCTTAAGTGAACAGACCACCCTTTTTGATTTTCACATATTGCAGTATTTCCATGCATTATTCCTGAATGTACATATCATTTTTATCTATGTGTTTGCATTGCCTCGTTTAAAAGTATAGCCAAATTAATTAAGCGTAGCAATGCAAGCCCATGGTACAAAATAAAACATCATTAGTGTACTTATAAACCAATTTAAAATGAATGTAAAATCCAGAGTAAAGCGGCAATTTAATTACGTCCAGTGATTTCTTCTGGCTTGATGCTAAAGTTAACAATTGTAAACCGCTGTCGGTCAAAAAAATTGCTCACTTCTCTTCTCTTCTCTTCTCGGCTGCCAGTGTCTTGCCTCTCCTCACAACACCGTCTTGATAAACAAAAACCCCCATCTATAGTGGGGCGTGCTGGCTCAATGAGTTACGTGGTCATAGCCTACTATTATGCCAGCGACCCAGGTATTTCCGACTTGAGGTCCTTTGCCGATCCTTCCCCTCTCATTTCCTGTCTCTCAACTGTCCTGCCTGATTAATACAGGTGGAAAAGCCCCCACCCCCAAAATCCATACATACTGTATATACATATTATGGTAACACTTTATTTTAGCACTTATACATACAATGTCCCTGTATAAGTAACTTGTAAGGCATGTACAAAGCAAAATCAAACATTTGTTAGGCATGTATTCGCAAATGTCTTGTTCATGCACAATAAGGGATTTATTACCAATTTAACCTTAGTAAGGACCTAGTAGGCCTTAGCGTTTGCTTAGTACATGCCTTACAAGTTACTTATGCAGCCATTAACATTGTATGTATTAGTGCTAATAGATGTATCCCTAAAATAAAGTGCTACCCATATTATTTTACAGCATCTGAATTGCAGCAGCCTTGAATTGTACATGATCGCACTACGTATTATCATTTCAGCGGCGCACCTGAATCTCGATGCCGTGGCCCAGGTAGACGGTGATGAGGTAGGTGCAGTCGCTGGCGTCGTATCCTGAGGAGGCCTCCGGGGGCATCTGGACGTAGCCCTCCGCATCCGTGAAGTTCATCAGGCATGGAGCTGCAGGAGGAGGAGGAGGAGGAAAGACACGGGTGGAATATTATTATATTATTATTGCAGGGCAAGGAAGAACAGTATACGATGAGCTACCTTTTAACCAATTTTAGCCTGATGACTCGTATACGCATGGACGGCGTGACGTTTTCCATGTGCTTTACGCCCTTTTTGTGGGGAAAAACAGCCAATGCAAGTCAATTGGTCGTGTTGGGAAAGAACAAAAGAAAGACAAGGACCTGTAGACCAGCATTGTTAACGCGCAACATGCCGAAAACGTGTTGTGTTGCCGGCTGTTCAAATAATAAAGCCAGACAGCCGTGGCTGAAGCATGGACTGTGCATTTAGGCTAGCCGATGTAGCATATGAGTTAATGACACATTCGGTTTGCTTTCCCCCACAAAGGGGCGTAACGCACATTTACGAGCAAAGTACACGGATGGCCGTTCATGCGTATATGTTGTTTGACCTTTGGTGCCTGGAGCGACATATACGCTGCATTCAGGCTGTTGAGACTTTAGCTTTTTTAATAAAAATGTGGGTATGTTACAGCTGAATGAACACATTCTAATGCAATATGAGGGTCTTAGAGTTTAAATGCAATCATGTTTCATGTTTTTATGTACATCAGAGGCTGAGATATTTAGGGTTTTTATAGGCTGATGGCAACTCTCCCAACAAGGGCTTAGGCATTCAGCAGACACTTTTTGCAGGTGCTTTAGGCATCAATGCATTTAATCCACTTTCATTTTCGTGATGGTTCAGGCCACCGTGGCCCTTCCTTAGTGTCTTTGGATGTGTGTGAGATCTGACTGCAGTATTACTATTACCTCCGCCAAAAGAGGTTATGTGATCATCCGTTTTGTGTGTACGTTGATATGTCTCTGAGCACATTTCTAGTTGTAGTTATCATTCGGCTTGAGGGGCTTTTATGTCTATATTTGACATGAATCGTAGTGCATTACTAGAGGCCCTGTGTTATGTCATAGTAGGGTAATACTGTGGTAATTAACCTTTCAAGGACTATTACAGAAATACTTGATCTGCTGCACAAGAATCTCATTTCAACTGGGAGCCATCGTCATGATTCTTCAGTCCTGTCAGCAACTCTCTTCGTCACCTTCTTTCTCTCGGTCTTCCTCTTCTTCATTTTACGCTTTCTGTGTGATTGTGTACGGTGTGTGATTGTGTGTGTGTGTGTGTGTGTGTGTGTGTGTGTGTGTGTGTGTGTGTGTGTGTGAGAGAGAGAGAGAGAGAGAGAGAGAGAGAGAGAGAGAGAGAGAGAGAGATAGAGAGAATGTGCTTGAGAGAGAGAGAGAGAGATTTAAAGGGCAAATGAAAGTTGAATCCAATTTCTAATCCAGGCGACAAGTGTCACTCTCTGGGGTGTCGTAGAGCGTGTCACGCACATCACAAAATGTCAAAGGCTGCCGATATTTCTCAGCTTTCTGATTGGGCAGCAACTTAGGGTTCTAAGCTCTCAACTGTTGCCAGGTAACTGTGAGGGGCTTTGTTGGCCTCCGTTTCACAGTGGAATGTTGTAAACTGCAAATGGGCATCAGAAAACACGGCCATATATTGTAAAATATTGCATCTTTAAGAATAGCAGGGAGGCTTATTCAGCTATTTGGTACGATGACAGACTAGGATATCATGTAGCAGGAAAAGATTTTCTTGTCAAAATGGTTTAAAGTTGTTATGTGTGTGGAATCAAGCCCTGGTGCACAGGTGCGTGCGTGCGTGCGTGCGTGCGTGCGTGCGTGCGTGCGCGCGTGCGCGCGCGTGTGTGTGTGTGTGTGTGTGTGTGTGTGTGTGTGTGTGTGTGTAGCTCGGCACTGCTCCCAACACACCACTGACCGTTTTCATTCAGATCAGGTAGAAGGTGTGTGAGCAACGTCTTGTGACCATGCGTGAGAGACTTCTTTTGTGTACTGTAACTTCCTAAACTCTCTTCCACTCTCTCTCAAGCTCCCCCTGCCTCTCCTTCTCTGTCTGTGTCTGTGTCTCAGTCTCTGTTTCTGTTTCTGTCTGTCTCTGTTTCTGTCTCTGTCTCTCTCTCACACACACTTTCTCAACCTGCCTCTCCTTCTCTTGGTTTCTGTCTCTGTCTCTCTCTCTCTCTCTCTCTCTCTCTCTGTCTCTCTCTCTCTGTCTCTCTCTCTCTCTCTCTCTCTCTCTCTCTCTCTCTCTCTCTCTCTCTCTCTCTCTCTCTCTCTCTCTCTCTCCCCCCCCCTCTCTCTCCCCGTCTCTCTCTCCATATTGTCTGAGAGCTGGATGCCAGAAAGGCCACAGCAGCAGCAGAAGCATCATTTTGATGTCATGGTTACGGGTGTCCTTGACAGCTCTGGGAGCTGGTGGTCATCTCATACTGTACTGTAGTCAAAGATTCTCTGTTCTTCGTTACACTGCCTGTTAGATTAATTCAATTGAAGAAGGTACTGCACCATAATATTAGGGTTAGGTAGCCTGATTATCATCGACTTTCAAATCTCTTCAAGACTTGGTCTGACCAAGAGCGTAACAATTTTAACATTTCCCAAACGGCATGATCGACCTCCCTCCCTTGGTTTTCTAATGGGTAGGCTTCCCGACAAAGTGGGAGGAGTTCCAGATTTTTCGGGAGCTCAGAAACTACATTGTATTGCTCCTGGCCTGACTAGGACAAGGTGCTGCGTCACTATGAGGGCACGGCCTGGCTAAGGGTTAGGTACCATATGTTCAGCACAGCGCAAGTACATCACGTTAGCAGTGTGGCAGGACAGTACCATACTCAGGGTACCTCAGTCAGTTATGGAGGAGGATGGAGGAGAGGCGAGCACTAGTTAATTACTCCAGTGTTTCCCAACCAGGAGTACGTGTACCACGAGGGGTACGCAAGCACACTGAAGGGGGTACTTGAAAACATGTAATTTTAACAAATGCATGGAGCATAGTCATACTGGAATAGAAAAAAACGACAAGTTAGGGGGTACTCATGGCACAACGGAAAGGCTTGGGGGATACATGAGACAAAAAAGGTTGGGAAACACCAGCAACATTTGGGCTACAAGTGCTACGTGAAGCGCTACGTAAACCCCTTACCTGATGAGTGCATGGTGGTGATGGCTGTGCTGGTGGAGACGGTGCTTGTTGTCATCTTGCTGTCATCCGTGCGCTGCTCTGACTTGGATGTTGTGACAGCTCTGGAGTTGCCCGTGGTCGTGTTTGTTGTCATGGCATCATTAAGTCTGATCTTCGTCAAGCCCCTCGGTGGCCGGGTGGTTTCCGTGGCGGCAGCGCCGCGTGGTGACGAGGTGGTGTGAATGACAGCCGTCGTCAGGGCTTGAGTGGTGGGTGGTACCCCCGCCGCCGCTGCCACCGCCACTGCTGCTCTCTCGCCTGTCTCGTCTTTAGCCTCCCCCTTTCCCAACGACCCTGGCCGCAACTTCCTGGAGACGCCGCCTGCTACTGTAGCAACCGTTGTCATGGGTGACGTGGCGGCCACGGTGGTGACGGTGGTGGCAATGTCAGAGAAGGCCGGCGCATCCTCGTGGGCCACACGCTGAACAGCGGAGGAGGAGGAGGATGATGACAACGACGATGGCGGTCCCCCGTCAGCGCTCCTTGGGTTGGACGAGGGAGGCGTAGTAGTAGGCAGCTTCTGGTCCTGGAAGAAGTGCTGGTCTCCGCTGAAGTCCTTGGTGAGCACCGCCTTGCGGAAGAGAACGTCCTCTAGGTGGGGTTGCCTGCTCCTCCATGACGGCGTCGTCACCACCTCCTGACCTCCTCCTCCTCCACCACCTCCACCACCTCCTCCTCCTCCTCCATCTTGGCTGCCATCGACACCCGAGCTCACCCGAGTGAGCTCTCTCTCACCCTCCAAGTCGCCTCCTCTCTCGGTCAGCTGTGTGCTGGATTCTAAGCAGAAGACAGAAATAGAAACAAAAGCCCCATTAGCTCTCAACAGAGGAGGAAATAGAAAAAAAAAACATTACGCAACATTACGCACAATTTAATGAAAATGCCAATTCAGGGGCGATGTGCTGCAGGGCGCGAAGCCCCCCACCACAAGTGGGCTTACATTGCCAACGGGGACCTCGGTTCGAACCCGTTCGGGGTCATTTCCCGGCCCTGCCCCATCTCTCTCTCCCAATCGTTTCCTCTCACACTGTCCTGTAATAATAAAGCCCAAAAAGCCCCCAAAAGAAAGAAAATGCCAATGCAATTACATATACGTGCACCCTTCTCTGTCATAAATAAGCAGGAATCACAGTAAAATTATTTTTATTCTTCTTTTTACAGTTACATGAACTTAGACCGTGCACAATATGAAATGTTAATATATTATATTTACATTGTAGGCCTATATTAGCTGTAATAATGGATCAAATTAGTGTATCACGATGGAAACGAAAGAGGAGAAACGGCACGATAGGCACTTTTCCATCACGATATAAGGATGTACTGTACATTGTCATATCGCCCAGCCATAGCTTTACATTCAGCATGACCTTAATAAGAACAGTGTCAGCAACTATCGTGTGATCATAAGCTCCCATGAATGTGAATGAAACGCTTCTTCAGCCTTCTCCATGCATTTCTGTGGTATGGCTGTGTGCATGTGGGTGACTCTCACTGAGACAGTTTCAATTATCATACTCAAATGTGCTGCCTTTGTATGGCAATGTGAATAGGCACAACTGTAAAGGAAGGAGGCAAAGAAGACCATGCTAATGAACACCTAAGCATGTAAATGAGATTTCTAAGAGGCCTTTTAAGAGGTGAAAAAAATTGAAAAGTACCGGTAAAGAAAAAAATGTGTCAAGTCGAGCAGGAGATAACCTTTGGCTAAAGTAATTCATTTCAATGTCGGTGGCGTTCCTCTCCTCCCCTCTCCGACTTATATTAGTATAAAAGATTTGCCCTCCCTCTCATGCCTTGCAATTAGCCGCCATAATGAGAGGGGAAGCCGTCAAGTCATTATTCCCGGCCACCTGCGAGGAGCGAGGAGCGAGGAGCGAGATGGAGATCAGGCCCTACAGCGCTGCCTCTACTGTACATACTGTAAAAGGATCAGGAAGCGCGCTCAACACCTTGTCTTCTTCTACTTTACACTGGGTGCTTAACTTCGTCAATGAATGAACTCAAGTCTCAAAAGTAAGTGAATAAAGAAGCACTCATCAGATTTTTTTTTTTCATTTTTAATCGCCTCACATCACAGTGATGTGAGGCGATTAAAAATGAAAAAAGAAATCTGATGAGTGCAATAAGAGAAATGAAATGTTGAAATGTCTTCAATTGAAATACATTTGTGCAGATGTACATTTGTGCATTTGTGAAATCTGATGAGTGCTTCTTTATTCACTTACTTTTTTTCTACATACGGTAAAGCTGTCTGGCCCATGCAGCCATGGCTCAAACGACTGGGCACAAGACTGCTACAGCCAGGGCCGGATTAATGCACAGACTAGATACTGTATGTTTGCAGCCTAGGGCCCCCCACCACAGGCTAGATATGGCTGCAGCCTAGGGGCCCCCACCACAGGCTAGATATGGCTGCAGCCTAGGGGCCCCCACCACAGACTAGACAGACTAGATATGGCTGCAGCCTAGGGGCCCCCACCACAGGCTAGATATGGCTGCAGCCTAGGGGCCCCCACCACAGGCTAGATATGGCTGCAGCCTAGGGGCCCCCACCACAGGCTAGATATGGCTGCAGCCTAGGGGCCCCCACCACAGGCTACATATGGCTGCAGCATAGGGGCCGGATTAATGCACAGGCTAGATATGGCTGCAGCCTAGGGGCCCCCACCACAGGCTAGATATGGCTGCAGCCTAGGGGCCCCCACCACAGGCTAGATATGGCTGCAGCCTAGGGGCCCCCACCACAGGCTAGATATGGCTGCAGCCTAGGGGCCCCCACCACAGACTAGATATGGTTGCAGCCTAGGGGCCCCCACCACAGGCTAGATATGGCTGCAGCCTAGGGCCCCCCACCACAGACTAGATATGGTTGCAGCCTAGGGGCCCCCCCCACCTGCCATGGGGGCCCCGATTGGTCAAAAGTGAGAAATTTCAGAATTGTAACAAGATGCAATATTGAAATATTCATCTGTCATGTTGAGTACATTTGGTAGACGTGTTGTCCCTAATTCCTAACATGTAATTATGACACTGTCCATGTAAATTTGTGACAAAATTTGTTTTCCGAGGGGCCCCACATCAACTTGTAGCCTAGGGGCCCCTAGGACATCTTAATCCGGCCCTGGCTACAGCACCCCGGCGACCTGGGTTCAGCTCCTGACCGGGTCCCTTGCCGATCCCTCCCCATCTTTCTCTTTCTCTCTCTCCCCACTCATTTGCTGTCAAGGGCCGTACACACACATCGCTGCTATTTACTAGCTTCTCGCTTGCTCGCCTACTCGCCTCTCTTTCATGGAACATTCGCTGAAAGTTCCCACGGCTTTAACTTCCAATGAACAGGCGAGAAGTACAGAACTCTGCCTTCCAATTGGTTACTCGATTACTCGCCTCGCTCGAAGATAAAATATTTTCAACTCGGGATCCGCCCATATCGCATCGCTTGTACAGTACTCGCCTACTCGCCTGCTAGTCTCGCTGGAACACATTGACATTCTATTGAGTTCATTCGCTGAGCGAGTAACTAGCAGCGATGTGTGTGTACGGCCCTTCAGTCTGCACTGTCCTATCTGAAGAATAATAAAGGCAAAAAAGATGTCGACACACTCTCTTGCTGTTGAGGAAGGTTCCTGCTCCGTTGCATTACAAACTGAGCTATCATACAATGCCCACGGCCTTGTATCACAAGCACAAAACATGGATAACCATAAGCTGGTGAACTACAGGCTAAAAACTGAGATGAGATGAAAGTAATATTTTGAGAAGAGATAATACCTTAAATTGAGATAATTGTTAACATAGGCCTAATATTTTTCTGGAGGTCAGTACTTTCCCCCCCTTAGATTCAATCAATGTGTGTGAGTGCAATATACATGGCAAAGGAAGCTAGTTCTGAGTTAAGCATAGGTTAACGCATTGATGCCTAAGGCACCTGCAAAAAAGGGTGCTGGATGAGTTTTTTTTTATTTTTAAGAAAAGCTGTCCTCAACCTATAAAAACCTAAACATCTCAGCTTCTGAAGTTGCATTTAAACACCAAGACCCTCATCTTTCATTAGAATGTGGTCATTCAACTCAAACAAACTTTTTTTTAACTTTTCAGATTTTTAACGAAGTTGTCTCAAATCTCACGAGCCTGAATGTTGCATAATACAGATCCAGGCGCCAGGGCCAATGTTGCGCAACGCAGTATCAGGCATCAATGGGTTAAATTAGCGTCTACCTCCTGAAAAGAGGCAGCAGCAGCTCTCTCTGATGATAGCACAGAGCAGAGGCCTTGTATCATCTCATCACATCACTCTCAACGCTAAAAGTCATCCATTGGCCCTTTCAAATACGAGAGAAATTGCCCGTTCTTGAGTGAAGGAGGAGTGGGGAGAAGAAAAAAAGAGGCTTTTTTGAGCGCGCACTCTTTTTCCCACCAATTTTCCCCTCCTCTGCCATTGACAGCAGCTACAGCGACGCGAGTCAGGAGGCAGCTGCTCCATTCAAACGCTACAAGCCTGACAGGAAATAGCTCTTCAGCTATCCACGGCCGGAGCTATAGGGAGGGCGAGCAGCAGGGCATTTACCCCTGGGCCCAGGGCACTCTTGCATTGGTGGTGGGGGCCCAATTGTGATCTCGTCAGGTCATATAGGGGGCAAGTCAAGTGTTTTGCCCCAGGGCCCTGTGTACAATTGTTCCGACACTGCAGCTATCCTTTTGAGAAGGACTAAAAAAGAAACCCTCCGATAAAATCAAAAGAGAGGAAATAGCTCTCCAGGGGTGCATTTCTCAAAAGCGTAGTTGCTAACTACATTAGCTACTTTGTTGGTAGCAATGTAATTTCCCATTGGCAACTACCGAAGTTGCTAACTGCTAAGAACTAAGCTTTCGAGAAATGCACTCCAGCTATCCTTTTGAGAAGGACTAAAAAAGAACCCTTCGATGAAATCACAAGTTTGAATTGACATCGCAATCTTTAGCTCACAAAACAGCCGCTCAATAGCCACTGACTGAGAAGACATGCTGCTTTTTGCTGAGTGTAATTATATAAAGAGTTGATAGTGATAGATCGATAGTGCTGTGTGTGTGTGTGTGTGTGTGTGTGTGTGTGTGTGTGTGTGTGTGTGTGTGTGTGTGTGTGTGTGTGTGTGTGTGTGTGTGTGTGTGTGTGTGTGTGTGTGTGTGTGTGTGTGTGTGTGTGTGTGTGCCTGCATCCGTGCGTGTGTGTGTGTGTGTGTGTGTGTGTGTGTGTGTGTGTGTGTGTGTGTGTGTGTCTGTCTGTCTGTATATATGTGTGTGTGTGTGTGTGTGTGTGTGTGTGTGTGTGTGTGTGTGTGTGTGTGTGTGTGTGTGAGAGAGAGAGAGAGAGAGAGAGAGAGAGAGAGAGAGAGAGAGAGAGAGAGAGAGAGAGAGAGAGAGAGAGAGAGAGTTGGCAGTTGACAGTGCTGAAGTTCAGCGAATGAAATAGCAGCGTCAGTGTCAGCAGGAAAAACCTGTGTACGCCTTAACACATATCGTACACACACACACACACACACACACACACACACACACACACACACACACACACACACGTACACGTTCACACACAGACACAAATACACATACACACACACACAGGCACGCATGCACACACACGTACACGTACACACATACACACACACCTTTTCACTCCTATACGTGAGGGGCACCTCATTGACGGCCATTATAATTAAACCATTACACAATATGTTCCCCACAGATGAAATCGTTTGGCATTTCATCTGGCATCGGGAGTGCTCCCATGCAGGGCTGCACTGGCCATAGGGCTTACAGGGCATTTGCCCGGTGGACTGTTGGTGATTTCTGCCTGGTGTGACGGAGGTCATCTTGCACCTGTCCACCCCCCTCGGGGATCGAACGTGCGACCTCGTCAACTACAACGGTCCGGCAATGGGAGACACAGTACGATACCGCTGGGCCAAGAGACTAGTCTCCCGGCCCAACGGCATCTGCACTGTATGAGGCTATCGGAGGGAGGTTTACCAACGTTCCACGCCAACTCTGCTAGTTAGCATTCGTTACACTGGTCCTCCCCTAAATGTAGTGATATCAGTCCTCATGCTGCTATAGCTGACCTCTCCAAGTCAGATTTAAATATTCATTTAGTAGTTCATTTAATAGATGGCTAAAAATGTTGTCACAGGCGTCATTGTCTATCGCAATGCCTGGCTGACCGATCTTGGGGCTATGAACCCATGGCCTATGGATGTGCTTATTTGTTCATGCACTGTATTTTAATTTTTGTTTTACCTGTCCAGGGATTGCAGATGGAAACTAGAAATGCATTCTCACAGAAAATGCTGGAAGCGGGCTTGCCTTTTGGGGCAGAGATTAAACAAAGTACTATTGAGAAAACAAAGCTAAAAGAAATCTTGGAAAAACTCCATCCACCCAGTCAGAAGTTATGGGCCAAACAATTCAGCCATCTTGGATTCAGCCATCTTGAAAGTGTTGTAGCTCTGCGTTTTGGGGATATACTAAATGACATACATGGTATTTTAAGTTGGCTAAGGAACACTGCATATGATATAATTTTGAAAATCAACATGGCTTCGAGCGGGATTAGAACTCACAACCTCCATATCTGTAATCCAACCCCTTTGCCATTGTTATTAAATGACATACAATACATGATATTTGAAGTTGGCTAAGGAACACTGCATATGATATCATTTTGAAAATCAACATGGCTTCGACTGGGGTTCGAACCTCCAACCCCCATATCCCTAATTCAGCACATTTGCCATTCATACTAAATGACATACATGGCATTTTAAGTTGGCCAAGGAACACTGCATATGATATAATTTTGAAAGTCAACATGGCTTTGACTGGGATTCGAACCCCCAACCTCCATATCTGTAATCCAGCACATTTGCCATGCATACTAAATGACATACATGGCATTTTAAGTTGGCCAAGGAACACTGCATATGATGTAATTTTGAAAATCAACATGGCTTTGACTGGGTTTCGAACCCCCAACCTCAATATCTGTAATTCAGCACATTTGCCATCCATACTAAATGATATACATGGCATTTTAAGTCGGCCAAGGAACGCTGCATATGATATAATTTAGAAAATCAACATGGTTTTGGGTGGGTTTCGAACCCTCAACCTCCATATCTCTAATGCAGCGGCATGCATTACCACTAAGCCAAGCAGCTAATTGTCATGCATAGTCCAGCAAGACTATATTACATTGCATTGCAGAGCTGAACAATAGACTTCTAGAATGGTTGCTCGCACCTGCTCGTTAAGAATGGAATCTTGAGACAGTGACAGTTGAAATGGAATCCTTCACTGGCTGCACCTGTTGTGATTGACTGAAAGACAGTTAGTATTGAGCTCTAAACTGGGGAGAAAATGAGAATGAGTTTTTTGTCTTTACAACATCGTTGTAAAAAAACTAAAAGGAGTTGGCACGTGTCCTTTTCACAGATCGGAGTCATGCTTGTGATCTCTCTAACAGTCTTTGAATGAAGTTTATAGGTTAAATTTTTCAGGCACAAATGGACCTCCGTGTGGGACATGCGCTGATCTCTTGAAAAATGCCCTTTTCGAAAGACTGGGATTCTCCATAGAGCCAGGCCTGTTTTTTTTACAAACCTGCCATTTAAAAAGTATTGGGATTTGGGAGATGAAACTTTGACAATTTGGAGACATCCCATAGAGCTCGCTAACAACGCATCAACTAAACTTCTAGGTGAAAGTGTTGATGTTTTATGACCGAAAAAGCCTCCTACACTCTAATCTCTAGAGTGGCGGAACCTTGGTTCATGGAGGTTCCACCACTGTTTCCAATGGGGACCCAGGCTTTAACAAAATCGCCAAAAACGGGAAAACGACAAGAGACACGGAGAAGCCTATAACTATACGCGATCTCCAAGCCGAGCCGGTCGTTTTAGTGTTTGAACGGTGTCTCTATCTCGAAAGGCCTAGGAGGAGATCCATTTTCTATTTTACTGCTGCCCTGCACAAGACCAATAATGAAACAGGACTTAGAGATTACTATAAACGGGCCTTGCTCTGCAAGGGCCATGCTCTGCATGGTCCTTGCTCCGCAAGCCCGCTTAATTAGCTATATAGCTATAATCTGGCACAAGCCATCTTTTTTACTTCTGTAAACAATGTATATTGTGCATGGTCCCTGCTGAACTAAACTAAATAAACTAAATAAACTAAACTAAACTAAACTTGGATGAAAATGCCGCTCCTGATTTTCCACCCCAGTCCAGCCCTGCTCCCATGCAGCAGTACGGTATACGGTACATGCTCCGCACTTGTCATTCCATTTCTCATTTCTTTCTGTGTCTTAGATTTTTTCTGTTTCTCTTTTTTCTCCCCTCATCATACAGCAGGGCGGCGGTGATTGCTCTGCTTGTTTCTGGTAATGAACAACTGCACAGAGTCGAACTCTCCAAGTCGCTAATGGTGATGGCAATCTCAGAGTGTGTTGCGACTTGTGAGTCGCATGTCATGCGGGTAAAAAAAAAGGCATTTTGCTGCCTTGTGAGAGAGTTGATTTGAATCTGAGCATGCGTGCGTGCATGCAGGGAAGCCATCTGAGGGGGACAAAGGGGTCAGTTGTCCTGGGCCCATGGAGAAAGGGGGGGCCCAGAATTGGATCCTCATTAAATTATATGTATTGCCTCTGGGGCCTTTTAGTTGATTTTGTCCCAGGCCAGGCCAAAGCTGTCAGCGGCCCTGCGTGTGTGCGTGTGTGTGCGTGCGTGCGTGTGTCTGTGTATTTTACAACTAGTAATGGGTGTGATGTGGGAGGTGGAAAGTAGCATGGCCTAAAACATGTCTGGACAACAGATGGACAGTTCGAGTGAATGTACTCACAGAATTCAAAATAAATATTTTGTAGAGTTTTTTTCAGACTGATCTCCACATCTGTTGTACGGTAGGCTATCATTTCCTGTCCGCTACACTACACCTGCCCACTGGCAAAGAGTAAAGTACTGCAGTGTAATGAGGTTTGAACAATGCTATCCTAAATGGCGGTACAATACCACCAAAGCACAGATGGTGAAGTAAGTTGAGGACAGGGTGGTTGTGCGAGACTGATACCAATTTGACAGACTGAGTGGTCCACTTTGATGTTGTCATAAATATTCAAACTGCTTTCCGGCTTCGCAGAGGGCCTCTAAAGAGCACTCCACAACAACACAGAAACATTATTTTTCACAAAAATCAGTCAGAGAAAAATGGGATGAATTATTGTTATTGTTCAGGCACGCTGCACATACTGTAGGCCTAAAACTCAGTAAATAATAATTTCAAACTCCACAGAGGATTGTTAGCGTGCTTACAGTATGTTGTGTCGTGAATTTAAACAGCATAATGCACTAGCTTTGCCTATTATACTCTGAGACGCTCAACATCTGTGGCTATGTGAGTCTACTGTGGGAAGATGACACTAATGATGGGATTAGATTATTATGGGAATTAGGAGTGACATGCTGCCACTGACTCAGTAGCCCTAAGGCCTACAAATGCTAAATCCTCACTAGATAACGTCATCAAGACCATCCAGTTGTACACAAACATACACTGATATGCAACGAGGGAAAGGGGGAGAGAAAGAGAGAGAGAGAGAGAGAGAGAGAGAGAGAGAGAGAGAGAGAGAGAGAGAGAGAGAGAAGAGAGACAGAGAGAGAGAGAGAGAGAGAGAGAGAGAGAGAGAGAGAGAGAGAGAGAGAGAGACAGAGACAGAGACAGAGACAGAGGCAGATCATGTAAACGTCCTTTAAAAAGAGAAAGGGGAGATGAAGGACAGAAAAAGAGAGAGAGAGAGAGAGAGAGAGAGAGAAAGAGTGAGAGAGAGGAGAGATATAGATAGAGATACACAGAGAGAGAGAGAGAGAGAGAGAGAGAGAGAGAGAGAGAGAGAGAGAGAGAGAGAGAGAGAGAGAGAAGCAGATCCTATTAACGTCCTTTAAAAAGAGAAAGGCGAGATGAGGGACGAGAGAGAGAGAGAGAGAGAGCTAGAGAGTGTGTGTTTGTTTTTATGTCTTCTCGTTGAAACTGTACAGAGGCACAGTCTGAGTGCCTGAGCCGTGGTGTAGGCCTACTGTGCCTCTCTAAAGACCAGCCAGTCCCCACTGCAGGCATCAGTAGACACTCAGCAGGCAACACAATACAATACAAACAACAGAGATGTGATTGCTCGGGAGGGGTAGGAGAGCACCATGTGGTGCAGCTTTTCAAAACACTACCAACTCTCCTCCTTTGAGGAGAAGCCATTTCCTCTAAAGTCTTTTCTTTTGTGTGTTTTTTTGTTTTTCAATGCAACATAGAGGAAAATATTCTGTATAGTTAGATCAGACCCTGGGCACTTCAGACGCGCCGTTTTGAGCTGGTTAACTCAGACTAATTGCATTCTCAGTTGCGCTGTCGTCAGCACAGTCGGGGTTTTTTGCTGGTAACTTTGGAAAGAGAGGGGCTTTGTGCTTTTTTAACAGATAATTAACCAACAGTTCAAAACCATGACTATGATGAAAATGAATTTCCTCCAGGATGCTGGAAGATTATGCAAGAGAAAGCGAGGGCACTGCAATCTTGCCAGTGGTAATTGGACTCTGGACACAGTGCGGAACTGCTGCTCAAACTCATTGTCAGCAGCACTGCTACAGATTGATGCAACACACGCACGCACGCACGCACGCACGCACGCACGCACGCACGCACGCACGCACGCACGCACGCACGCACGCACGCACGCACACACATGTGCATGCACGCATGCAGGCGCGCGCGCACACACACACACACTCACACACGCACGGCACGCACGCACGCACAGACAGACAGGACAGACACACACACACACACACACACACACACACACACACACACACACACAGACAGACAGACAGACAGACAGACAGACAGACAGACAGACAGACAGACAGACAGACAGACAGACAGACAGACAGACAGACAGACAGACAGACAGACACACACACACACACACACACACACACACACACACACACACACACACACACACACACACACACACACACACACCACACACTTTCTCATACTGTTTGCACCCATGCGCATAATCCATCCTCACCCACACCTACACAAACCCTGCTCTCATTGCTCTTTTAAGTAGCCTCTTACTGCAGGTGGGCCTGTTGACGGGCCAATTCACTCTTTGCTGAAATACTCAACTACAGCATAACAACATTGGTATGACCTTACTGAGAGTCTTAAAAGGACACTGAGTGAGAGTTTTAGTTGTATATTTCCAGAATTCATGCTACCCATTCAATAATGTTACCTTTTTCACGAGTACTTACCACCACCATCAAATTCTAAGCTTTCATTATGACTGGAAAAATTTAATTTTTCATACATGAAAAGGGGGATCTTCTCCATGGTCCCGAAATTTCCAGAAATGACCATTCTTAGCTGCAAAAATGACTGTACTTGGGCCATACTAGAAAATATTTGTTTATCACTTAGCAAACTTTCATGAAAATATCAAATTTGGCTATAGGCAACACAGTTTCAATGAGCAGCATAGTTGCAGTACCTTTTTTGACCATTTCCTGCACAGTGTACCTGTAAGTAACCGACCAAGACATTACAAATTGGTGACAGTACTGTTATTTCTGCGCAAAGGGGTTAATAATAATAATAATAATAATAATAATAATAATAATAATAATAATAATTATAATAATAATAACTGTATTTGTATAGCACCATATCATACATGGCATGCAGCTCAGAGTACTTGACAAATGGGAAAAACATCAATGTTAAAGATGGAGTTAAAAAGAGAAGTAGAAAGAGAGACAGAATAGCAAGAAGACAAAAGAAGAAGACATAAAAAGAGATAAAAAAAAGTAGAGGCATAAAGTCCACATAGGTTGGGCCCAGGATTCTTAGAGGCATAAGGTCCACAGTGGTTGGGTCCAGGATAAGTGATAAATAGTCACACTGAATTTGGGCACTCAGATGAGGTCCCTGGTGGCAACAGGGGAGAGGAAAAACTCCCCATGGGTTAAAAACGCTACATCCTGGCCCTTCCTGGCTTAATAATAGGGAACTCGTCTACGTAGCTGACCCGAGTTCAAATCCGGCTCAGGTCCTTTGCCGGCTCGGGTCCTTTGCCGCCCCTTCCCCATCCCTCGCTCCCAACTTGCTTCCTGTCATTACTTCACTATCCTCTCAAAAATAAAGGCAAAAACCACCAAAAATATATTTAAAAAAATAAAAAAAGAAACGCTACATTCTTTCATCCATGCTCCGTCATCCCCATCGCTTCATCTCTTTGTTTTCTCCACTGGTGGCGGTGCGGTGCTGCGCGGCGCGGTGCTACGTTGCTGTGGCTTCCTCATCCAGATCCTTTTAATTAACTTCCCTGACTCAGTCGGCAGACTCTGAGTCACTGCTTGATAAATGGGGAGGTTAGGAGCAGTCTGTCGCGGCCCGGCACAAACACAACACAACTGAACACAGCGTCTTTTCCACCCCCTTTCCCACACAGTACAGTAGCAGTGGCAGGAAGCAGCTGCGCTAATAGAGTGCTTAAATGAACTACCAGAACAACAAGGCCACAAGTCTAGTTTACGACGGATACCTGCAGTTTTAGCTAAACAAATAGGACAGGCTGAGTGTTGTTATTGAGGCCCATGAAGAGTGTCCTCTTGTTCATAATACTATATCTTGTTCACTACATCTTGTTTGTGAGAGTACTTTGTGGTCACAAGCTATTTATTGTTTGAGAGCTGTTTTGTGTGTATGAGCTTTTGTTATAAACTATTCAACCTTTACAATATTGGAGCTATTTCCTATCCTGACACTTCCTGTTCACAAGCTATTACCTGTTTATAAGTAATTTACTGATCAATGGTCTGCATGCATGTGTGCCTGCGTGCATGTGTGAATGTGTGTGTGTCTGTCTGTCTGTCATGAATGCGTCCCTGTCTGTCTTCATGGATATTTGTCTGTCTGTCTGTCTGTCTGTCTGTCTGTCTGTCTGTCTGTCTGTCTGTCTGTCTGTCTCTCCATCTGTCCGGCTGTATACACAACTGGTAATTCCCCAAAACTTTGTTACACAAGTCTGCAGAGTCTTTATTCAATCCCACCGACGTTTTGTACAGGCCCACATTTGTCCATTTTTGTTCAAATCAAACCGGCTTCTCTCCAAGCAGATTCCGCTTGTAAAAACCCTCAATTAAAATGTTCGGCTAGCGTCTTGGAAAACCTCAAATTGCAAAGCTATTTTGTGAATATTGATCGCATCACATCAGACCGCGTTTCTGTGTGTTGATCGTTTGCCGCCAGAGAACGTTCTAGAGCTGTAATTGTGTTTTCCTGCCGAGCATATGCTCAAACAGGAGACCACGGGCTGCTCAGGGCCTTTGTGCATCGTATCTTATCGATTCTGGGATAACTCTGGTGTGATTCAGATGAAGAGCTTCATGGATAGAAATTACACACTCGCCTCGACTCGACTCGCCTATCACGGTTTCAGAAGTACAGTTTGTAACTCACCGGCATGTACATAGACTTCAAGTCTATTTTTCCAGACATATTTGTAATACAAATTCCTGTGCCACTAAAATAAGCGAGGGCACAAAGGTGAAAAAATACCAAAGGGTCAAGTTTTCGAGTGTAACAGTAAGGGGGGAGGAGTACAGTGCAAGGCCAGATAGCCTACACTGCAAAACACTGCAGCCACTTAAACGTAAAAAAGTAAGTTGCCCTGCTGCCTTAATTTTGTAAGTTTACTGAACTTCAGAAAGCCTCGAGTTAAGTGAAGCCTTGAGTTGAGTTAACTTACAAACTTAATCCAGTTCATAAGGCAGCTGGGCAACTTGCTTTTTTATGTTTAACTGGCTTGCAATGTTTTACAGTGTAGCAGAAGCCTGGCCCTTGTAAGGTTCTTATCAAACTGATCATTCAGTGTTGTGCGTTTTCAGAACAATAGACAAGCATAGGTGCCATCTCCTGCCTGAAGAGCACTGTAATACGATTGGGGAACGAGTACCAAAAGGAACACAAACAAATAGTCGCCAGCTTAAGCTGGTGTGTGTGTGTGTGTGTGTGTGTGTGTGTGTGTGTGTGTGTGTGTGTGTGTGTGTGTGTGTGTGTGTGTGTGTGTGTGTGTGTGTGTGTGTGTGTGTGTGTGTGTGTGTGCATGAGCGTGCATGTGTGTGTGTGTGTGTGTGTGTGTGTGTGTGTGTTGACAGGCATGTCATGAGTGTGTGTGTGTGTGTGTGTGTGTGTGTGTGTGTGTGTGTGTGTGTGTGTGTGTGTGTGGGTGTGTGTGTGTGTGTCTGTGTGTGTGTGTGTGTGTGTGTGTGTGTGTGTGTGTGTGTGTGTGTGTGTGTTGACAGGCATGTCATGAGTGTGTGTGCGTGCGTGCGTGCGCGCACGTGTGTGTGTGTGTGTGTGTGTGTGTGTGTGTGTGTGTGTGTGTGTGTGTGTGTGTGTGTGTGTGTGTGTGTGTGTGTGCGTGTGTGTGTGTGTGTTTACAGACATGTCATAGAGATGGCAGACTTCATAAAACTACTCCACAGCTTCAAGGCCCTGTCATAGATGAAACATGGAGAAGATGCTGTTGAGAATTCTGATTTTATTTATTTATTTCCTTTCGAGGGACATGTGATTTTTCTCAGCACCTCCGCCTACAGTAAATCACCATTGCTCTCAAGACAAGACAAGACCTATGTCTTCCGTTTCCATGTCCACATCGTACAAACATGGACTTTTTCCATCATGCGATTTGACAAGCAAGTATGTGTGTGTCCACTTAAAGTAATTACGCCATCAACACTCATAATTAATTAATAAACAAACAGCCAAATCGTATCATAACCAATCAAATCAAGCAAGTCAAGTCAAGTCAAGTCAATCTAGTGGATGCATTACATCATATGATGTTGTTCATCATGACACATCATCCAAGTTCAAGACATGAAACTTAACAACTCGGTTGCAAAACGATGCAATCAATAAAGAAGGTTGTAGAAAAATGGAGCAGACTGCTGCAGTAAAACGTAGCACACTGCTGCAGCGGTTGAACTCATCCAATCATGGCAGCAAATTAGGAAACAAAACAACCAATCAAGACATGGCTTTAACTGATGACTACCAATTAGGATGACCCTGCTGAAGTTGTAAGTCGAAACGTCGGTTAAAAGAAAGTTCTGCATGTGGAATGGCAACTGTTTTCACAAACCAACTAGACTGCCTGTGCAGTCGCCTTCGACTGCTTAAGGTATATCCCCGAAACGCAACGCTTCCAGTCCCCCATCATTCCTACCACTCCCGTCCACCATTTCGTAAACGTATATGATACATACAGACGTGACATGACGTGCATAGGCTTAAAACCAAACGACTATTGTGAAAATGAAGCAAAAAATGGGGCAAATGGTAATACTGTTTTAATGGTTCAGTCGATATACCACATTAGGTACAGTGTAATAACCAGTGTAACAATATTTAATACAATGTAATTTTTTTTACTTACATCATGTGTTTGTGCGTAAGTGGTATTACATGGTATTGCATATTGTTACACTGGTATTACACTATATTACATGGTATTGCATACTGTTACACTCGTTATTACACGGTACCTGATATTGCATATTGTTACACTGGTATTACACTAGTATTACATGGTATTAAATATTGTTACATTGGTTATTACACTGTACCTAATATGGTAGATTCACTGAAATGGTGAACCATTAAAATAAGGTGTTACCGGGCAAATCAATCCACCCAGTCAGAAGTTATGGGCCAAATGAAAATTCCGCCATTTTGAAAGTGTTGTCGTCCAAACTCGAATCAGTTCATGAACCTACCCTAGAGCATTCACACACAAAATCTGGGACAAATCCATCCACCCGGTCAGTAGTTATGGGCCAAACAATAATTCGGCCATCTTGAATTCAGCCATCTTGAAAGTGTTGACCTCCAAACTCGAATCAGTTCATGAACCTACCCTAGAGCATTCACACACAAAATCTGGGACAAATCCATCCACCCGGTCAGAAGTTATGGACCAAACAAAAATTCGGCCATCTTGAATTCAGCCATCTTGAAAGTGTTGACCTCCCAACTCGAAGCAGTTCATGAACCTACCCTAGAGCATTCACACACCAAATCTGGGACAAATCCATCCACCCGGTCAGAAGTTATGGACCAAACAAAAATTCGGCCATCTTGAATTCAGCCATCTTGAAAGTGTTGACCTCCAAACTCGAATCAGTTCATGAACCTGCCCTAGAGCATTCACCCAAAAAATCTGGGACAAATCCAAACATCCGTTCAAAAGTTATCGCGTTAACACGAAAGACCTTACGCGGCGGCGGCGGACGCGGCGGACGCGGCGGACGCGGCGGCGGACGTGGCGGCGGCGCACGCAAAACCATTACATCCCCGACGCTCCGCGTTTCGGGGATATAATGAAGATACAACAGTATTACATCAGATCCTCATGCACCTCATAAACAACAAGAAATCAAGAATCAAATCAACAAATATTGGCAACCAATCAGGATTCAATCAGGATGACTTTAGATGATCATACAGCTCCTGGAGACAAACTATCAGTAAACACATTCATATAATGCCAACCAACCAGGAAACACCTTATGATGCCAGCCAACCAGGAAACATCTTCATATGATGCCAGCCAATCAGGAAACTCCTTCATATGATGCCAGCCAATCAGGAAACACCTTCATATGATGTCAGCCAATCAGGAAACACCTTCATATGATGCCAGCCAATCAGGAAACACCTTCATATGATGCCAGCCAATCAGGAAACACCTACATATGATGACAGCCAACCAGGAAACACCTACATATGATGACAGCCAACCAGGGCATGACATCACATTAGATCATCATGCAGCTAATGGCCACAGTCAGCTCAGTTGTCTACCCCTGATATAAGTACCGCCATAAACTCGGAGGCTTCGCCTTGATGCAATATCCTGCACAACGTGATGCCACATGGCGGCAAGACAT
>NC_085863.1:13326142-13338642 GCF_034702125.1 Engraulis encrasicolus | reverse complement strand
ATCGATCGACTTACGATTAATTGATAAGCGACATTTTTCCCCCCGGAATCTCAATGTTTCTCGAAAAAAAACCTACTAAATCTGAAAATTTTTATTAAAAATTGAGATAATATACCATTTCAATTAAATCTATTTCAATTCTTCAATCCAAAAGTGATTTAAATATTCCCACTATTCACACCCCTCTTCACACCTGGGTGAGTTGAATTGTCGATTAATTGCGATTAATGTTTTTTTAATCGATTAACGCATTGATCGATTAAAGTCGATTAATCGATTAATCGTTTGCATCCCTAATCCCATCCCTCATGAAGCTGCTGGACCACCCGAAATCCATTGTGTGAAATCATGAGGACCACACCTGTTAACTAATAGCAGTATTATACATAATATAAGCTGTTAACAAATGCATTATACGTACATAATTAATAGGGGGTGTTGATGAATACTATGGATATTATGGACTGGGAGAGCCGTATGTAACTTGCACCGTATGTAGCTTGTCTAATTATGGTAAGTCAGGTCGGGTACAATGGCACCAGCATATGTACGCATATATCTACATGGACACACACACACACAGGTTGCGTTCTGAGCCCTCTCCTCTACTCTCTATATACGCATGACTGTGTGGCTATACACAACAACAACACCATCATCAAGTTTGCAGATGATACCACTGTTATCGGTTTAATCACAAACAATGATGAAACAGCCTACAGGAAAGAAATAAACAACCTCATGGAGTGGTGTAGAGGAAACAACTTGTCTCTGAATGTGTCCAAGACAAAATAATTAATAGTTGACTTCAGGAGGAAAGAACACCAGTTTGAAACCATTAACATCAACGGTGAGACAGTGGAGAGGGTGAGAGACTTTAAATTCCTTGGCGTTACCATCTCAAGCCTCGGCCAGATGACACCGCAACGCGGGTTTTTTTGAATCCGAGTTGCAATAAAGTTGCAACCATACAGCATGTTTCAGTAAAAGATCATGTCCTAATGACAACGACAGGCTTGCTTCAGAATACACATTTCTTTATGTGAAGTTGTTGAGAACAAAAGTATTCGCTAATGGCCGTGATCGCCCACTCTTATCATGCAAATGACCTGTCATGCAGGGAGTCCACCAGTCTCTGACAGTGCCAGAAAGTTTCACATTTTTTAACAGACCCAGCGAATTTTGTTTTCGATCTACAGACATATGCCATGGCTTGTTTAAAAGCTAAAGATCTTAGCTTTTTATTACTAAAACGATACATGTCTAGCCTCTCCCATTCCGAAGTTATGTCAATTTTAAGCGACGGATAGTTTAACAAAAAATAGCGTCATTTCCCCCCTTTGTAAAAAGCGAAAGACGGTTTTATTATGCGCTTTACTCTCCGCAAGCGCGTACAGCAGGTTCAGAATATCAGAATGTGCAAGCTGCATAATTGAACATTACTATATGCCACAGAGACAAGTTAGATACAACAACAGACTGTACTGAATCATGCTGCTTAGCACCATGCTTCGTGAGTTGCTCTTACAAGAATAAGCATGCATGCTGCAACTTCTGGAATATTTTGGAAGACATTAGAACAATCACCAGGGAGTTTACAGTCTACATAACTGGTTGGCCCTCACGAAGTTGTAAGTCTGATGTATTTACTCCTTTCATTAGTTAAGTATGATGTTTTGTATGCAGGAGTAGCATGTCAAGTTACTAAAGGAATTTCTTATCCCAACATGTGTACTAGCATTTGCTGCTAGCCGACTTATTCTCAAAACCAGCATAGCATAGTTGTTATTTTTTATTATGCTGAAGTGAGTGCTACGTGGAAAAATAGGCTACCAGCTTTGCGCATGTGGCACCTTGTGTAGCTTGTGGAGTGACTAGAGTAGCGAATCATTGCCATTTAGGCATCTGTTGATTGTGTTCTACACTTTATGCTGCTTTTTTTTAATTTGAGAAGTTTAAACTAAGGTGTTGAATACCAATACCGGGCAGGTATTTCTCCCTCCTCTGGAGGCTGCTGCGCGCTCACCGCTTCTCCTTCTCTTTCTGCCCATTACGCCTGTTTCAACTAGTGACTATACATAATATGCATTGCTGATAACTGTTTGGGTGCGCAGTTAAAAGATAATATGAAGCTTTGCTTCGTGTTAGTCAGGGTTTTTTTTTTTTAAGATTTTGAACACGAGTGACCCACACTGGGCAGTTTGAAACGTAAAATATTGACCGTGGTAGAAATGACAGAGTCTCCACAGTCCACACAAACAGTTGTCTGATGATGCCATTGTGCATGGAATTAATGTTGTGCGCAAAGCTAGTGATCACTGTGAAGATACCTCACTGTTTTTGGCCATGTGGCTGTGACGCAGATGTAAACAAATCCGTTTCGCCTGTAACAATGGCAACGCAAAGGCCTGCGTTACTCGATTTTCGCACTCTGGAACCCATTATTCAAAAAACTCGTTTTGTGCCACGTTTCTGGTGGGTTTCATATGGTTAACCCAGGGGAACGTTGTCACTGGCATAGAAAATCGTTCCCATGTAGCTGGCCCCTAAAGCCTCGGCCAGATGACACCGCAACGCGGGTTTTTTTGAATCCGAGTTGCAATTAAGTTGCAACCATACAGCATGTTTCAGTAAAAAATCAGGTCCAGATGACAACGACAGGATTGCTTCAGAATACACATTTCTTTATGTGAAGTTGTTGAGAACAAAGTATTCGCTAATGGCCGTGATCGCCCACTCTTATCATGCAAATGACCTGTCACGCAGGGACCTTAGACCAGTGCCAGTGCCAGAAAGGTTCACATTTTTTTTAACAGACCCAGCAAATTTTGTTTTCGATCTACAGACATATGCCATGGCTTGTTTAAAAGCTGAAGATCTTAGCTTTTTATTACTAAAAACGATACATTTCTAGCCTCTCCCATTCCGAAGTTATGTCCATTTTAAGCGACGGATAGTTTAACAAAAAGATAGCGTCATTTCCCCCCTTTGTAAAAAGCGAAAGACGGTTTTATTATGCGCTTTACTCTCCGCAAGCGCGTACATAGCAGGTTCAGAATATCAGAATGTGCAAGCTGCATAATTGAACATTAGGCTACTAGATGCCACAGAGACAAGTTAGATATAACAACAGACTGTACTGAATCATGCTGCTTAGCAGCACCATGCTTCGTGACAAAGTTGCTCTTACAAGAATAAGCATGCATGCTGCAACTTCTGGAATATTTTGGAAGACATTAGAACAATCACCAGGGAGTTTACAGTCTACATAACTGGTTGGCCCTCACGAAGTTGTAAGTCTGATGTCTTTACTCCTTTCATTAGGCCTAGTTTAGTATGATGTTTTGTATGCAGGAGGAGCATGTCAAGTTACTAAAAGAATTTCTTATCCCAACATGTGTACTAGCATTTGCTGCTAGCCGACTTATTTTCAAAACCAGCATCGCATAGTTGTTATTTTTCATTATGCTGAAGTGAGTGCTACGTGGAAAAATAGGCTACCAGCTTTGCGCATGTGGCACCTTGTGTAGCTTGTGGAGTGACTAGAGTAGTGAATCATTGCCATTTAGGCATCTGTTGATTGTGTTCTACACTTTATGCTGCTTTTTTTTATTTGAGAAGTTTAAACTAACGTGTTGAATACCAATACCGGGCAGGTATTTCTCCCTCCTCTGGAGGCTTCTGCGCGCTCACCGCTTCTCCTTCTCTGTCTGCCCATTACGCCTGTTTCAACTAGTGACATATACATAATATGCATTGCTGATAACTGTTTGGTCAGAAAACCTAACCTACACGGCCCCATTAAAATATGGACTGGGGATTTTGAACACGAGTGACCCACACTGGGCAGTTTGAAACGTAAAATATTGACCGTGGTAGAAATGAAAGTGTCTCCACAGTCCACACAAACAGTTGTCTGATGATGCCATTGTGCATGGAATTAATGTTGTGCGCAAAGCTAGTGGTCACTGAGGATCCCTCACTGTTTTTGGCCATGTGGCTGTGACGCAGATGTAAACAAATCCGTTTTGCCTGGAACAATGGCAACGCAAACGCCTGCGTTACTCGATTTTCGCACTCTGGAACCCATTATTCAAAAAACTCGTTTTGTGCCACGTTTCTGGTGGGTTTCATATGGTTAGTCCAGGGGAACGTTGTCACTGGCATAGAAAATCATTCCCGTATAGCCAGGCCCTCAGAAGACCTCACCTGGGACAGTCACACACAGCGCATTGTAAAAAAAAAGCCAGCAACGTCTGTACCACCTCAGACGATTGAGAAAGTTTGGAATGAGACCCAAGATCCTGAGGTCGTTTTACAGAGGCACCATTGAGAGCATTCTGACGGGGACCATTATTGCATGGTATGGGAACTGCTCTCAAGCCAACAGGAGAGCTCTTCAGAGGGTTGTGCGTACAGCTCAGAAGATATGCGGCTGTGACTTACCCTCCATACTGGAGTTATTCGAGGGAAGGAGCATCAGGAAGGCAAAAAAAATCTTGGCTGATCCTAGTCACCCCAACCATGAACTGTTTACTAGATTACCATCTGGGAAACGGTACAGAAGCCTGAAGTCTCACACTACCAGACTCCAAAGTAGTTTCTTCCACCAAGCAGTTAGATTACTGAATTCATGCTGAAGACAACAAGGCACTTTCTTTGCACTTTTTTCCACCCCCCCCCCTCTCTTTTTTATTTTTATTTTTATTTTTTTTATCTTTTTGAGGACACAAAAAAGAAACACAACAATTTTTACTCTTTATAGGCTTTAAACCTATAATAAGACGTAATAAACTAATCTTGAATCTTGAATCTTGAACAGCACACAGACACGCACACAAACAGATGTCCAAGTGTGCGCATGCACACACACACACACACACACACACACACACACACACACACACACACACACACACACACACACACACACACACACACACACACACACACACACACACGTGCGTGCACACACACACTCAAAAACAAAAGAGCAATGTAGAGCTGTCAATCACCTTGCATCTACCCTGAGGTGTGTGTGTGTGTGAGAGAGAGACAAGACACCCGTGACTAATAGCCAACAAGACATCATCATCATTTAGCCTGGTGAATCAGCCGTTTTCACTTCCTTCGTAAAACTATTTCGTTGTTCGCCGGAGTGGAATGAAATTGAGCAGAGGCACTAGTCGACACTAGCCTGACTGATCATCATTAGCCACCAGTCTCAACGCTTCCCTGCCATTTGAAACGCTCACACCATGTGCAATGTTCTTCAGCCAGTGTTGCCAGATTGGGCGGTTACCCGCCCAATTGGGCTACTTGCCATTACCATCTGCGGGAATAAATTGGGAAAAAATTGGCCATTTGGCGTTTTTTTTTCCGGCAGTTCTGTACCAATAGAAATCAATGCAATTTGTTGAAATTAGGCGGAATTTAGCACATTTTGGCGTTTTTTGAGAACCTTTTGGGCGGCATTTGATCAGACACATCTGGCAACACTGGATGTGGAATGCTCTACAGTCACTCAGTCCGCAAAGTGGAGGCAATATGATCTAGTATAGACAGAAAGTGGTGGTGAATGATTTCCTGACCGATAAAATACTAACTGAGACGAACAGAGAAGAAAATGACTGAGAGAGCAAGAGAATCGCTCATTACGAAGTATGACATTGTGTGTTTTGTCTTCTGATTTACTAACAAAGACAATGAGAGAGAGAGAGAGCGATAGAGAGAGAGAGAGAGACAGAGAGACAGAGAGAGAGAGAAGGGCCATGATCATTCATTAAACCCTCCCATGACGCACATGATACTTCAGCTCTCTCTTTTCCTGCTCTGTCTTCCATCCATCCATCCATCCATCCGCAGATCTGTCTGTCTGTCTGTCTGTCTGTCTGTCTGTCTGTCTGTCTGTCTGTCCGACTGACGCACCATGTTTTCCTCCCTAAGTAGGTAAAGAAGGCATACTGTAGTGCAGTCCATCACCTCTCGGATTAATTTCTCGCAATTTTCTACCTTTTCTTGCAGTCTAATAAATCCTGCCGCATCACACTGCGGTAGTCCAAGTATAGCGCACTGCCAAGCTAACACAGGCACGCAAACACACGCAAACACACACACACACACACACACACACACACACACACACACACACACACACACACACACACACACACACACACACACACACAGCTAACCCTCAACCCCCTCCAACTTCTTTAGTGACTCATCAGCCAATGAAAAGCCAAGCTCTCTCTGAAGACCTGACGTGCTGAGTGGGCACTTCCATAGTCTGGCCGCCCGCGTTTCCTCTGAAATTGCCTTCATGTATCTTGACAAGGGGGTACGAGCGCGGTCTGACGGCAAGGAGCCTGTGTGAGTGAACACTACACACAGTGGTGTGGTGGGGATTTTTATAGTGGGGGTACGCGATTTGTTAGGTCATCAATTAATTAGGCAACTTATCATGTCAAGGCCTTTTTTTGTATTCAAACATGGACAGAAATTTTCTTTCCTCAGGAGAAGTGGGTGGACTGCGTACCCCCGCGCACCATGCCCACTACACCCCTGACTACACACAACCAGGAACACAAACAGGGTAAACAATGAGGCTGTGTGTCTATCGGGAGGCCGGCCACAGCACTATATCAGAGCAGACACTGATGGATGAGGATGCCTCTCCACATCTTCACCTTCATCACTGCCTCCTCTTCCTCTTCCTCTTTTGCCTTGTCTTCCTCCGTCTGTCTCTTCCCTCTTTTCTCTTCCACTATCGCTGCTTCTTATCGTCCTCATCTTCCTCCTCCTCCTCCTCACTCTCTTCATCTTCTTTCTCCTGTCTCTCTCTCTCTCTCTCTCTCTCTCTCTCTCTCTCTCTCTCTCTCTCTCTCTCTCTCTCTCTCTCTCTCTGTCTCTCTCTCTCTTCGCCATCCTTCTTTTCCCTCTTTTCCCTTCCACTCATAATCTTCCTCATCTCCCTCCTCCTCCATGTCCTCTTCATTCTCTTTCTCCTCTCTCTCTCTCTTCTCCCTCCTTCTCTTGCTCGTCTTCTTCCTCTTCCTTCTTTCCCTCCTCTTCCTCCTTCTCTATCTCCTCTTCTTCATCACCTTCCTCCTCCTCTTCCTTTCTCCTCTCTCTCTTTTCTCCCTCCTTCTCTTCCTCATCTTTTTCTCTTGCTTCTTTCCCTCCTCTTCCTCCTCCTCTATTTTGCCCCTCTTCATCACCTGCCTCCTCCTCCTCCTACTACTACTACTCTCCTCTCCTCCTCTTCCTCCCTCTCCTCTCCTCTCGTCCTCGTTTTCGTCGTCCTCCTCCTCCTCTTCCCCCTCTCCTCTCCTCTCCTCTCCTCTCCTCTCCTCTCCTCTCCTCCTCCTCTTCCCCCCTCTCCTCTCCTCTCCTCTCCTCTCCTCTCCTCCTCCTCTTCTTCCCCCCTCTCCTCTCCTCCTCTTCTTCCCCCCTCTCCTCTCCTCTCCTCTCCTCTCCTCCTCCTCCTCTTCCCCCATCTCCTCTCCTCTCCTCTCCCTCTCCCCCCTCTCCTCTCCTCCCCTCTCCTCCTCCTCTCCTCTCCTCTCCTCTCCTCTCCTCTCCTCTCCTCTCCTCTCGTCCTCCTCTCCTCTCCTCTCCTCTCCTCTCCTCCTCCAGGCTATGCGATGTTGATGTGGATGTGGTGTGGTGAGAGAGGTGTGGTGTGGTGAGAGAGGTGTGAGGTGCCTCGACCCGCTCTGTCAGGAGCAATTCCACAGATTACAAAAGGTCTCCTGAGGGGAGGATACCTGCGCTCGGTCACACAGGCTAGACGGGCTAGACGGGTGGGTAAATATTTTTCAGGCTGTCAAACACCTCGCGCCCTCCAAGAGAGCAGCTGGCCAGCCGAGATGAGGTGGCCGCTGTGCAGAATCTAAATGAGACGACGACTGCCGACCGACAAGAATAAATGAGTTTTGTGTTGTCTTCACATCATGAGGAACACACACGCGCACATGCACGCATGCGCGCACGCATGCACGCACGCACGCACGCACGCACGCACGCACACACACGGACACACACACACACACACACACACACACACACACACACACACACACACACACACACACACACACACACACACACACACACATGTGAACATGCACACACACACACACACACGTGTGCACAAACACGCACGCACACACATCATGGACTAAATGAGTTTTGCATTCTTCACATCATGGACTACTGCTGCGCGTGATTCAGAGAGAAACTGACTCAAAATAGTGCTGCTTTGCCTTTAGTGTCTAATGAGCGCGTCACAAGATAGCCGTCTCTTAAAATATCAAAGGTGTCTTTGGGCAGAGCGTGGGTGGTTAATCACAAAAAAATACAATTAAAATTCTGAGTTAAAAAAATAACTTCTATGTATCTGTAAAATAATTACTTGCTATTGCCTCAGCACATTATTTATTTACAGTACTTTTCAAATTTACTAAGAGAAACTTTTGAAAGCCAAAACACAAAAGGTCTGCTGGATATGACCACCGTCTGAAAAACAGAAAGAAGGAAAATAAAATAATATCAACTCCTGCATCCTGCCCATTCCACGAGAAAGGTTTATTGATCATAGTTTGCTCAGACAGTGAGTAGTACGCCTTTGTCAAGTTGCTTCACGGGTCAGAGGTGTCACAGGTCCATCTAATTAGTATTCAACTAACAGAGAAACTGGCTTGACTTACAATTACTCTTTCACACTTTGTAAGGAAACAACACAACATTTCTAAAGTCTCTCTAACTTTTATGTAGCAAACACTTTTGTTTACAAGGTACAAACTTCAAAAGTCTTGGCTAGATATATTTACAGTGTGTTTTCTTGCACTGATTGAAGACCTCTAAAACTGGGTTTTTCTACAGTTGTGTTTACACTCAATTTAAATAAAACTTGTTTGCCTTACATTCACTTTACTGTGATATTCTTTTTTGTTTAGGCTTTTCAGAATACAACCATATGTGCTACTTTTGCATAGATGTTTACAGGTAGTTGAAATACTTGAAAAAAGTCAAGGTGTTGCAAACTGTTGAAGGAGAGGATTGTGCACATCCCAGGGAAAGGTGCAGGACGAAGGTCAACTGTAGTTTTCAGAGTGAGGAGTCCGCACACTTAGAATCCTTTTTGTTGTGTTTTATTTTTTCATGGCAGGATAACGTTTCGACCTCAACAGTCTTCTTCAGAATCTGAAAACTCTCACTCGGAAAACTAAAGGTGTTGCAAACTACCTTGAAGCCTCTGAGAGGCCTTAGACTCCAGACGGTTAACCAGTGCAAGGGATCTACCTGGTCCACTGACCTGATCAATATTTCAGAAACCTTAAGTTACGGGCCGGGAGGATTACTTACTTTCAGAGCTTACAGGTCTACAGTTTACACTTTAGTGTAATGACAATAACGTTGAGTTACACTCTGAGCATTGATCGGAAATGAGAATAACCTTTGTTTCATATGAAAAGTTCAGAAAACACAATACATTGTATGCCATTCTTGTTTCCTTTTATTTTTTGGAGCAAACTAACTTTTGCCTCAATTGAGTGTTTTTTTAAATGTTAAAACTGGCTGATTTCTGATACAGTGGCCTGAGGTTACAGTAAAAACCAAGTCCAGTGGCAAAGTGACTGACACAATCCTGATCAGGGGTGCATTTCTCGAAAACCATAGTTGCTAACTACATTAGCTACTTTGTTGTTTGCAATGCAATTTCCCATTGGCAACTACCGAAGTTGCTAGCTGGCTAATAACTACGCTTTCGAGTTGTTTACAGTAAAGTGGAAGTAGAAATACTCATGAAAATGTAATTACAAGACTAGTTGCATTATATTACAAAGCTGAAACCATGTAAAATCATACCACTTGTGCTGTAATTACATCTCTAGGAGTACTTGATTGTAATTATATATTTTCATCGGACAACGTCAAAGAAATTTTACTTTGACACAATGAACAGTAGCCAGCGTACAATGTATTGTTTGTTCATACAAAATCATTTGAAATACAGCCAATGCATCACATATGCTACTGGTAATTGTGTCAAAGTGAAATGTCTTACATTTTGTCCCATGACAAGATTATACTTCTGAAGAAATGTAAATATAAATCTGCAGAAATGTGAAGGGTGTACTCACTGGAGTGGAGAGGCACTCAGGAGCAGAAGCATTACAGCAAGAGGAGCAAAGAGGAGCTAGAGAAGGATAGATAGATAGATAGATAGATAGATAGATAGATAGATAGATAGATAGATAGATAGATAGATAGATAGATAGATAGATAGATAGATAGATAGATAGATAGATAGATAGATAGATAGATAGAGAGAGAGAGAGAGAGAGTGAGAGAGAGAGATTGAGAGAGGGGCTGAGCTGAGGTATGTCTTTATGATGAAAGAGTTCATCTGCTCGCCTGTTTTCCTGTCCACTGAGATGGGGGTGAGCTGAGGTGAGCTGAGACTGGGGGGCCGTAACCAGACATTTTCAAACACAGAGGCCAAATACTACGTGCTGTACTGCATACTGTACATATAGGATGCATCAAACACTTCAAACACTTCAGTCAAACTCTTACGATTTTTTTTTTCATTAATCATCACTGCCTTGAGGATAAATGGGAGTGGCATGTCCACTGAGAGATGCGGGTGAGCTGAGGTGAGCTGAGGTGAGCTGAGACTGAGGGCTGGGGGGGCTGGGAGTTGGGGGGTTGGGAGTTGGGGAGCTGAGTGGATCTCAAATGGAGCTGCCTGCTTACACAGCCTGCTGTGTGGTTAATGAGGAGGAATGTGAGCTCCAGGGAGAGACATATGGGACTTTATGGGTTTATTTTACTGCTGTGCTGTTATACTCACAAGATAGCCCACCACGCCAAGCTTTTAAAAGTCAGCTATTATAGATAGGCTATATATGTATTAATTTACAGGCTACTCACCATTATGCGGTTACCCACATATAACATAGATTTTACAAGTACCTGTATATAAAGTATGCAAGTATATAGGTATGTGGGTATATACAGTATGTGTAGTACAAAGGTTACAGTATGTTCTCTTTCAGTCGAACTTGTTCGATGAGTCTCTCTCTGCGGCAGGGGCGGGGAACCTTTTTCATTCGAAGGGCCACTTAAAATTCCTACAAGGGCCGTAAAAGTCCTCCGAGGGTCGTACTATGAACATAAGCGATGATTTCCCCCCGCATTTTAGGCCTACATTGAAGGCAGCTACCTTTAAAACAGTCCCCACCTTCTTTAGGTCCCCTGAATATAACTCAATTGTATTGGAAATGTAATTTCTAATATTCCTTTACAAAGTATGTCATATTTTATGTGAGGCTGCATAACATTAAAATCATATCAGGGGCCGGATAAAACGGCCTCATGGGCCGCAGACGGCCCTCGAGACATAGTATAGGTTCCCCACCTCTGCTCCCTAGAGAGAGAATCATCTCTCTCCTTCTCCTTCAGACAACCCTTCCCCAAAGAGTCTTGGCTCCGTATTACGTCTGGCGACTGTTTTCTGTGGAGCGATTGTTGAGCGGCAGGATTTGGCCGGCCAATCTTCCTCAAAAAACAGCCAATAACAAGCGAACAAACACCCCATGTGGGGGCGAAAGGGGGAGGACGCTTGTGACCATGAGTGCCGCGAGGGGGGGAAACTGTTAGAGCTTCTAAGGGCCCGACAGCACTAAGACAGCCCCTGGAAGGATGCTGATAACATAATTTGTCATTTTGGGGGCCTAAAATTTGAATCTTTCATAGGGCCCAACATTTTTTAGCAGCGCCCCTGCTTGTGACGATGATGCAAACGTCTGTGCCAGAGCCTATTGGTCTGCGCTATTTTGTTGTTGAGTAACTGTCGCGCCAGAGCCATTGGTCTGCGCTGTGTTGTTGTTGAGTAACTGCGAGTGGGTGAGAGCTGTCCAATCATTTCAAACCATAACCGAGTGCAAACTTCCCGCTTCCTGCAATCGCGTCAGATCAAACAACCTCCAGATTATGAATACGAAATGAAATGGTACTATTATTATTCGATGGTCAGGATCAGGCTAGGTTAGATGGTACAAATAATCCTTTTCAGTTCAATGTTGTAGCCTTCAAGGTAATTACTGTGAAGTGATCCCTCCTCTTCAGCACTCTCTCTCTTACACCACTCAAGAAATAAAAAGTACCTGATGTCATGAAGTCACGTTACCCCACATCACATAGGCCTACGTATACTGGGCATTAATTGGCACGGATATATACACACACATGCACACACACATGCATGTATCAGGCCCGTCACTAGGTTTGAGAGACAGGAGGGGCTTAGCCCTCAGAGGTAAGGTAGCCTATTGCGCGCCGAAATTTTTTTGAGTTCACTTGGGAAGGCGATGTCTATAAATTCATAATTTTAAGAGCATCATACCTGAGAATCACTTCCCAATTCTATTCTATTGAAAATTAGCTTTCATTATTTAAATTGCTCACTAATGTTACTTCACCAGCTGAAC
>NC_085863.1:13309550-13317050 GCF_034702125.1 Engraulis encrasicolus | reverse complement strand
GTCCGGAAATTAAAAGAAACTAAACGAAGACAACATGTTTCATTATTGACCAACACAACATTTATGGCGACGAGGATAAACGAAACTAAAAACAAAACAGGACGCATTGTCATGTACAGAACGACACGGATTTGACGTTCTGAACAGACTTTGAAAACCGAAAGGTTGGATTCCGCTAGCAGAGTTAGCTAACTTGGAGCTTCGACATGTCGTCGGAAGATACGGCTGGAAATGCTGCTGCTGGTCGGGGTCGTGGAATTGTACCTGCCAGTCCTGCCCGTACACCTGGACAAGTACAGCAAGGTGGGACAACGATTGTGCAAATTTCACCGCCCAACCCATTGAATATGGGAGCTGTAGATCTGTACACCGAATACAAACTCTGGATGGACTCGTACAAGATTTTTGAAATAGCCAGTGGATCCATACGTAGCACAGATGAGGTGAGAAGAGCTACTTTGTTGCATTGCATAGGGACTGCGGTCCAACGAATTTTTGCCAATTTAGACGGTCCGAAAGATACTTATCTGCAGACGATAGCCGTGCTAGACGCATACTTCACGCCACGGAGAAATGTGGTGCTCGAGAGGCATAAATTTAGACAGAGGACTCAGGCTCAAGACGAGACTATTGATGCTTATGTGAATGCACTCAGGGAACTGGCCAGATCGTGCGACTTTGAGGGGCTAGAATCGGACATGATACGTGACCAAATCGTTGAGAAATGTGCAAACCGAAAGCTACGTGATAAACTGTTGCAGGAGGAAGGTCTCAAACTGGAGAGAACGCTTACTGTAGCGAGGGTTTTCGAGGCTGCACAAGCAGAAGCCAAAACGCTGTCAGACAGCACTAGAGTGAAGGATAGCACCGTTAACTTCACCAGAGACAGACGCACACAGCCTCCGCGGTCCGAAAGGAAAGGCGCCGCCAAGAAAGGTGAGAGTGACGACGAGGACAGTGTGTGCAACAGATGTGGCTTGACAAACCACAAGGCGGATGACTGTGGAGCCAGAACAGCTAAATGCATGTACTGTAAGAAAGTGGGTCATTACGCACGAGTTTGCAGAAAGAAGGCTGCCGACAAAGAGAGTAGTAGCAACAGTGATTCAAAACAAAGAAAATCTGAATCTGGTAGAGCCAAATCAGAGAAACTAAGAAATGTGGATGAAAATAATTCAGACGATTCTGACGAATTTGTTTACTCAGTCAACCCTGAAGGTAAAGAGCCAATTCAGATTAATGGACAAAGAGTGAAAATGGCAATTGACACAGGAAGTAGCAGAAACTTCATATCTGAGAGTCTTTACAACAGACTGTTCAAAACAAACACAAAATTGAAAATGACAACGAAAAAGTTTTATGCATATGGGCAGAAAACACCATTGCCATGCACTGGATTTTTTGAAGCCGAACTTTGCTGGAAGGGAATCAGTATGAAGGACGATGTCTATGTGATCAGAGGCGATGTGGAGCCACTTTTAGGACGGATGTCTAGCTTTTCACTGAAAATACTGAACAAGAGAGAGACAGTCAGTGCAGTACAACAGTCTCAAAGATTTCAGAACCTGTTTAAGGAATATGGAGAACTGTTCAAGGGACTAGGAAATGTCAAGGGATACACACACAAAATAACAGTGGATTCATCTATACCACCTGTTGCACAGAAATTGAGACAAGTTCCGTATCACATGAAAGAAGCAGTGAATCAAGAGTTAGACAAAATGCTAGAACAAGATATAATTGAAGAAGTGAATGAAGGATCTGAGTGGGTTTCGAATCTACTGCTTACACCAAAGAAAGACACAGCGGAATTGAGGCTCTGTGCAGACCTTAGAGAGGTAAATAAAGCTGTGATTAGGGAGAGACATCCAGTACCGACTGTTGATAGCATTCTACAGGCTGTTCAGGGATCTAAAGTTTATGCAAAACTGGACGCAAGGAAAGGCTTCTGGCAAATTGACTTAGACCCAGAGTCAAGACACCTGACCACATTCATTACACACAGAGGCTGCTACAGGTACAAAAAGGTACCGTTTGGATTATCTTCAGCACCTGAAGCATATCAGAAGGCCATGGATTCTTTACTTAGTGGTATGCCTGGAATACTCATGAACGGCGTGACGTTTTCCATGTGCGTTACGCCCATTTGTGGGGGAAAACAACCCATACAAGTCAATTGGTAATGTTGGGGTTCAATAAACGAAAGATACGGACCTGTAGACAAGCGTTGTTCACGCGCAACATGCCGAAAACGTGTTGTGTTGCCGGCTGTTCAAATAATATAGCCAAACAGCCGTGGCTGAAGCATGGAATCTGTTCATTTAGGTTAGCCGATGTAGCATGTAAGTCAATGAGACATTCGGTTTGTTTTCACCCATAAAGGGGCGTAACGCAAATTTAAGAGCAAAGTACCCGGATGGCCGTTCATGAGTATAGTGTGCTACATGGATGACATGGTGTTATATGCAGATGACGAGGAACAGCTGGAAGAGAGACTGAGGAGAGTGTTCAAAAGATTTCAGGAGAGAGGACTGACACTTAACAAAGACAAATGTGTCTTAGGATTGAAACAAATTGAAATACTAGGTCATGTGATCTCTGGAGAGGGAATAAAGCCAGATCCAAGAAAGGTGGACGCCATCAGCAAAGCACCAAGACCTGAGAACATCTCACAGCTACGCTCGTTCCTAGGCACATGTGGATTTTTGATGAAATTCATACCAGATTATGCAAACCTGTCTGAACCACTCAGGCGACTGACACGAAAAGGGGAAGAATGGCAGTGGACTACAGAGACTGAAAAGTCCTTTAAAGACATGAAAAGAGCAATGGTAAGTCAGCCATGCCTAGCCTACTTCAAGTTAGATGCACCGACCACTGTAATTTCCGATGCCAGTCCAATAGGATTAGGAGCTGTCTTACTTCAGAAACAATCCAATGGACAAAACAAACCAATAGCGTATGCAAGTCGCTCACTAACCGCCACAGAGAGACGCTATTCACAAATTGAACGAGAGGCTCTTGGATGCGTATGGGCCGTAGAACACTTTAGAACATACCTATGGGGTGGCAAGTTTACCTTACAAACAGATCACAAACCATTGATCTACATGTTCAATCCAGAAAAAGCAACCATGTTGCCACCACGAATTCAGAGACTGGGGATGAGACTACACCCATACGAATACAACATAGAACACGTGGTAGGCAAGTGTAACATAGCCGATTCACTCTCAAGACTACCTTTGTCTGTGGCAGAAGATAGCGAGTATGTTGACACATATATGGAGAGGGTACTCTCCATCATCTCAAGTGACGTACCAGCCATGACACTCGACGACATAAGAAAAGACACACAAGAGGATGATACCCTGAACCAGCTTATCTCCATTATTGAAACAGGACAATGGCCAACACACATGACAGAGGAACTACAATCATACAAGAAATATGCAGAAGAATTGTCAACACACAACGGGCTGATCCTTAGGGCACACAGGATTGTGCTGCCTAAAAGCAAAACAAAGCAGGCCATGCAGATAGCACATGAAACACACCAAGGAGTAGTAAGGACAAAACAGTTTTTGAGAAGCAAATTTTATTGGCCGAACATGGATATTGATATTGAAAGATTGACTGGAAATTGCAATGCATGCATTCTGAACCAAGCTCTGCATGAAGATCAACCACTCCAGCCACTAGAACTACCCCCAAGGCCGTGGACAAAGCTAGGTATAGACCTAGTAGGCCCGATTGACAACAAGCATATACTGACAGTCATTGATTACTATACGTCTTACCCAGAAGCAGTTGTAGTGTCAGATATATCATCACAGACAGTTACTGGAGAGCTAATGAAGATATTTGGAAGATTTGGATACCCCCTAGAGGTAGTGACCGATAATGGCAGGCAATTTGTGTCAACTCTTTTTGATTCTTTTTTGACAACCTGTGGAATCAAACATATCCGGGCGTCCCCTTATTACCCAAAGAGTAATGGCAAAATTGAGCGCTTTCATCGCTACCTTAAGAAAGCTTTCAGGGCCTGTAAGTGTGAAGGAAAGCGTTGGACAGACCAACTGTCAAAGATCCTGATGGCGTATCGTACAACAACCCACAGGGCATCCGGAGAAACCCCAGCCTATCTCATCTTTGGGAGGGAGATGCGCACCAAGCTACCTCATTGGGAAGAGGAAGAAAATGAGGACAAGAACAGCGACATCAGAAAGCATCATGACGAATACAAGAAGAAAATGAAAGAGTATGCGGACAAGAAACATGGAGCGAAAGAGCACAGTTTTGAGATTGGAGACATTGTATACATTGCAAACCTAGAGAACAACAAGTTGGACTCAAAATACAAAGATGTTCGTTATGTCATATTGAAAAGTACCTCTGACACTTCCTTTGAGCTAGTCAATACTGAAAATGGAAGCCGTGTGAACAGGAATGTCAAGCACCTCCGACATGCACCAGTGAATGAAGTCAGCATCCCAGAACCAGAGATTCCGGAATTAGACATTAGAGTACCCGAGGATATTCAGCCACAGCACCTGCCAACTGCTGAGATTCCACAAGAGACTGCCACAGTCCCAGAACCAAAACCTCCAAATGAACTTACCACCAGATCTGGGAGGGTCATCAAGAAACCAGCTCGTTACAGATTGTAGCTCTAAAGAAAATCCTATATAGTTAAAATTGTGTTGCAGGTTCCTTGAATTTGCTTAGGCTTCAGTAGGCCTACTGCAAGTAATGTTTGAAGCATTTAATAATATAAGAGATTTAAGTTTAATGTTTTAGGTCTCAATGTTAATTTGTTACAGTTATGCTGGGCATTGCTGCCTGTCGCCTGTTGGCTGCAGCCAACAGCTGAGTTTAACATCATGTCAACATCAGTCATGGTGAGTGAGAGAGACAGATGATGATGCAATTGACCAGACACGCACACTTTCTGCAGATGCAGGATTTACAGTAAACCTGTAACCATTCTATGTTTTCTTGAAGCAGTTTTTATTGCGTGTAGTATAGTTGTGAAACGCCCACTACGGGGGCCGAGAGGACTCAGTGAGATTAGAGCCAGGCTGCATGCCATGTAATGTGAAGGTCCGGAAATTAAAAGAAACTAAACGAAGACAACATGTTTCATTATTGACCAACACTACATTGCGCAAACAGTGAACACCTGACTTATGGTAACAAACTAAGTAAATGCTCTATCATAAAACTAAAACTTGGTTAGTCAACGTGTACAGTGTATGAGAATAAGGATCTCTTGCTGGAATGCTTCAATAATATTCAACAATCTCCAGAATTTGATTCAATCTCAATCAGAGAGGCAAAGGGCTACTGTCGAATGCTGGGTGACAAAGAATTTTTTTTTTTCCTTGAGCTGTTCTGTTCCATGCCATACTGTCCCGTATAGATGTACTCTTTGCACAGCTTCAGATGAGAAACATTGATGTGGTGCATGCTCAAAGAATAATTGAAAACTTTGTCTGTTCAATTTCAAAAGTGCGTGATTCAGTGCCTTCTATTTGTGCCAATTACATTACTGACACGGCTCAACGTGGTGGCGCTCGGAACTTTATGAGAATTGGATATGAAGGGTGTGACACGGTGATTGCCAATGCGAAGGATAGGTTCACATTTACTGGGCACTTGTCTGCGGCTGTACCAGAGAGAGTAGAGAGAGAGAGGTTCCATTGGCCCATTGTTTCCTGGTTCTATTATTGGGGGGGAAATCCCCCTTTAGGCAGACCTAGGCAGACCTGAGGACTGTTCTATTCAATGCTAGGAGCATTATGACACGCCCCTTTAGGCAGACCAGAATCTGGTCATGTTAGGTGCCCATAGCAACCTATTATGTTGGCATATCTCTATACTTAAAGAATCTCTGGCTGTACTGTTCGACAGTGAGCGTTTCCCTGAATACGCAGATGATTTCCCCACAGTCGCCCTCGGAAAAGCAGATGATGCTTATCCCATGTTGAGTAAAACACTTCTGAAAACAGCTTTCTCTCATTTATGAGAACCCTGACTTTAGAGCATCCAACAGCGCAATGGCATCGTTTCAGCTTTTTATAAATAACAACTTGGCGGATGTGTTTTCTGAAACTTTGACATTGCTTCGCATTCTAATCACTACGCCCATGACTACAGCTGAGTCTGAACGATGCTTTTCAATGCTTAAACGAATTAAGACATTCCTCAGAAATACTATGTCCCAGGACAGACTGAATGCATTAGCCATGCTGTCCATCGAAAATCGGCTGACACGGACGGGACATACCTGATTTCAAGCCAAGTTCCTGTATAAATGAAGATCTGATTGCTTAGGTTACTTGACGACGTCTTGTTTGATGTTGCCGTGATATGTAAAAATAAAATAAAAAAGTTGCCGTGAGGTTTTCCGTTTGGCTTTCGTTCTGTATAGGCCTACTTTTTATTTCCACTGTTCATTCATTTCGCCTATTTGCGACGCACTTGTTGTTGTTTGTTCCATTGTGCGCACATAGGCTGGTTATGACGTGCTGCTGACCATTTCGAAGCGCGCACAGTGACTTTGGATAGCCTCTTTATTCGTATTCTTAATTCGTTTAGTTAACATGTTTTAATGTATCTAAAAACAACAAATGTGTGTGTGGTCAGACGGAAGTAGCCCAAAATAGTTTAGTTAACATGTTTTAATGTATCTAAAAATACTTTAAAAAAATGTGTGTGTGGTCATACGGAAGTAGCCCATCGCCCCACTGAAATTTTGGCTCACGGCACGCTACTGGTCAACGGTGAGATTGACATGCCTGAAAACAAATCTGATTGTTTTACTTTCACCAAACCATTTGAATAAAACAAATAGCCTACATAAGCATACAGTATTAGTTTAGTTTACTTTTTACTTTAGTTTGTATAACTGTGTGTCGTTCTGCTTGTAAAGGGCATACTTGAAGTTGAAATAGCTGAGTCTTTCTGTTTCTGAAGGAAAATACTTGTGGATCTAGCTGTGTCTTTCTGGAGAAGTGAAAAGGTTAAGTCCTGTAGCAGGAAATGCCAGTTATTACAGTACAGGGCTGTGGTGAGGTGAGGTGAGCAGTGCAGTGTGTGTGTGTGTGTGTGTGTGTGTGTGTGTAGGGGGGGGGGTGAATAGGTCTGTGGTGAGGTGAGGTGAGCAGTGTGTGTGTGTGTGTGTGTGGGGGGGGGGGGTTGTGAATAGGGCAGTGCGGGAGAGAGGTGAACAGTGCAGTGCTGAGCTGAACGTACTAGCCTATATTTGAGGGCTGTGTGTCTGTGGTATGTGGATGTTGTATGTGTGTGTGTCTGTGTGTGTGTGGCTGCAGTAATTGGATTGGAGGATTGGTCTTTTGGGGAGCAAAAATCTTTTCAGACAGAATAATAAAAGGTGATCTATGGTATTTCACACACACACACACACATACACAAGTGCGCACACGCACGCATGCACGCGCGCACACACACACACACACACACACACACGTAGGCACG
>NC_085863.1:13289550-13294550 GCF_034702125.1 Engraulis encrasicolus | reverse complement strand
CAAGGATCTTTCATCTTCAGACAGCCAATCGAAGGCCGGCCCCTAAATCCTCAGAGGCTGAGAGGTGCTGATAGGAAATTTTGGGGCCGAATGAAAGAATATCATCACACTGCTATTTCTATCGATCCCACAAGACCCAGAAGAAGAAGAAAAAAAGAGAAAACAGTAAAAGAGAGACCAAATGAAAAACTGAAATAAATACAGAAAGAAAGAAAGAAAGAAAGAAAGAAAGAAAGAAAGAAAGAAAGAAAGAAAGAAAGAAATGAAGAAAGAAATGAAGAAAGAAATGAAGAAAGAAAGAAAGTAATGTTCTAGTTCTTGAAAGCGACCTTGCTGCCAGCCTTCTGGTTTTACAAAGTAAAGAATCCGTCATATACGCTTGTTGTGTCTGTGGGCTAAGGGTTATGTATTCACCGCATTGTACACTGCAACTTTCTCTCTATTTCTCAAATAAAATACTGTCTGAAATTTATTCGGTGGATGATTTCACTCTGCAATGCTTGCCAGTCCTGATTATGTGAGGCTGACATCTGATCTGACAAGCTGGTAAATACAAAAAATAAACATGGCATATATATTTATTTATTCCTGGAATAAATCCTGCTTATAAAAACACATCTTTCCAGGTGTATTCAATCTGACAGGCCATCGTCAGCTGCTGTATTAGAGATGCTGCGACTGACTGAATGTGAGACCATGCACAAAATGTAAAGTATCACTTTGTGATCATACACACAGACAAAGGTGTAAACACACAGATACACAGATACACTGTCCAGAGAGAAAATACATAGAAAGAAATGAAAATACAAAGATAAAAACACAGGCAGACACAGAGCCACACAAACCTAGACAGATGGCGGCCACAGAAATATTGATGCAGACAAAGATAAAAGGTCCAGACGCGGGCCGGGCAGACACACATCTCACCACAGATACAGGACATGGATACAAAGTGGAAGTGATTTCCCATTTGTCATTGTTGTTATTACATACAGAGAAGCTGACTGACCGGGGGGTACAAAGGGGTCGCTTGTCCCGGGCCCAGAGAGAAAGGGGGCCCAGAAATGGGTATTCATTACATTATATACATTGGGTGGGGGGCCCATTCAGGTGACTTTGTCCCGGGCCCAGGCAAAGCTGTCAGCGGCCCTGATTACATAGCACATCGCTGCACACCGCACAGCATGGAGGGCAGTCAGGGGAGGGCAAACAACAACATGTATTCTCCGCATTTAAATCATGACAGGCCATCACCGGCCACTGCAGAAGACACGACAAGACAGCACTACATGTTTTGTAGAGCGATACCACACTCAGGGTACATCAGGCAGAGGCACTTCTGACTGGTGGGGGATTTGAAATGGCAACGCTCTGATAACAGGACCACATAACAGGTCAGGTCTGTTGAAACAGGTTGTTACAGTAATATTTAGGGCTGTAACAATATTGTATCGAACCGAGAAATCGTGATACACAGAGTCACGATACTGTATACTGTATACTGTACAATGAGGCAGTATCGTGATACTCCCTTTTAACGTTTTGATACCCATCTGCCCAGAAAACAACCACATGATATGAAGTGATAGTGCTTCCAAGCATCATCATTATTATATAGAAACTTTTCAAAAATATTTGTAGCCTCTTTGAACTATCATAGTTTTTATTCATAAAGATTATAATGTTGGCAAATGTAAAATCGAGGGGTGTATCGAACTGTAGGTCATGAATCGTGATACAAACCGAATCGTGAGTTGAGTGTATCGTTACAGGCCTAGTAATATTGCATGTGCATGAAGACTCTCTCCCACCTAAAGGTGGCTCAAGCGGCTGGCCAATCAACTGCTGTGCAGGCAACCCGGGTTCGATTCCGGTGTTCACAAAGTCATTTGCCGGGCCCACCCTGTCTCTCTCTCCTTCGCTAATTTCCTGTCTCTCTTCAACTGTCCTGTCATAATAAAGGCATAAAAAGCCTCTCAAAAAACTACAAAATGTGAAAACTACACTTGTCAAAAGCTGGCCTCACTCCCCGACTGACTGCGTCTCGAGCACCCTGTGATTATATATACAACTGAACATTACTGTGGATTTTCAGGAACAAACCTGAGGGAGACTAAGTTGCTCTTCAAGAGTACTGGCTGCGAAACAGTTGAAAAAAAAAACGCAATTCAACCAAAGTCAAAGGCCTCTCCTACTGATGGAGTAACGATTGCTCCGAGTAAGTGACTGAACCCAGGGATCGATTAACGCCCAGGCCAGATAGTATGGCTCAAGCCTAGGGGCACCCACCTGTCAGGGGGACCCTGATTTGCCAAAAGTGAAAAATTTCAGAATTGCGACAAGATGCAGTATTGAAAATCTCATTTGTCATGTTGAATAGTTCGTAGACAGATTACAGACGTATTACAGAAACAGTGCTTGTTTCTCACAGTCTGCAAGAAGGAAGTTGGTAGAAGCTACATATTTGCCTGTTTTAGATTATGGGGACATTTTTTATAGAAATACCACCAAGGCACTTTTACAATCACTTGATTCTACTTATCACTCTGCTTTAAGATTCATAACTAGAAGAAAGCATTCTACACACCATTGTGTGCTGTATGACCTAGTAGGCTGGCCATCACTAGATATTAGACGGCATAAACACTGGCTTTTATTTGTATACAAGGCCTTAGTTGGCCAGCTCCCCTTGTATATACAGAGCCTTTTATCTTTTAGCAGTCAAGGATATAACCTACACTCAAGTAGCTACATTGTTTTAAATGTCCCCATAATAAAAACAGAATTTGGTAAAACTGCTTTTATTCATTGTGCCCCAACTCACTGGAATGAACTTCAGAAATCTCTTAAGCTTGCTGTTTTTATGTCTGTAGCTGAGTTTAAAACCAAACCTATCTTAATGACACTTTTAAATCTGTCTGCACTTGTTTTTAATCTTTTAATCTCCTTCTAATCTTGTTTTATGTTTATTATTTTATGGTTTTTATTGTGTAATTTTATCTCTTTATCCATATTGATTTGTTCTGTTTTTTCTGTGTCCTGTCTGTAAATGTAACTGTGATGTGTGCTGCCGCCTTGGCCAGGGCTCACTTGTAAAAGAGAATTTTATTCTCAATGTGATTTTATTTCCCTGGTTAAATAAAGGTAAAATAAAAAAATACAAAAAGACATATTATCCTTAATTCCAAGCTCGTAACTATGACACTGTCTATATACATTTGCTGCGAAATTTGACTTCCGAGGTGGCCCACAGAAACCTTTAGCCTAGGGGCCCCAGGCCATCTTAATCCGGCCCTGGCTGAACACACAGAAGTCAGTCTGTCGTCACAGACAAGTGTTGGTTCAATATGGACAAGCACCAAGTGTTGAATACTTCATAATCACACAAAAGACAGAACTGAGAAAAGCCGTCTTAGTTTTAATTACCATGCAGACGGAGTCAATAGAAGCACAAGCCAAACAGTGAATATTCCACAGGCAAATGAAGTCAAAGAAAGACAAAAAAAGAGAAGAGGAAATCTCTAAATCTCTTCAGTTTGAACTTCTAAATCGCACTAATTTGGAGCTGAAGATTCAAGCTGGGGCCTAGACAGTGGCGGAACAATTGCACACTGGGCCCCAGGGCAAAACACTGATAGGGCCCCCCCAATACAGCCTGCCAAGGTCACAATAGGGCCCCCACTATCAATACGGGAGGGCCCTGGGCCCAGGGGCAAATGCCCTGCTCGCCCCTCCTATAGCTCCGCCCCTGGGCCTAGAGCTCTACACTACAAAGCTAGTTCAGGAGTATACCAGGTTAAGTGAAGAGGTAAATCATCCAGGCCCCTGGAGTTGAAACTCTAAAATGGGAGCATGAGTGTAAAACTATTTCCCTCGGGATTAATAAATGGTACTCTAAACCTGCAAATGACCTAATGTGCCTATAGCCTCTTTAAAGGGATACTGTCCCATTTTTGGAAATAAGCTCATATTACTCCTCCTCGCATGTACTTTCAACCCTTCTCTGAGTACGGCAGTACAAATTTTACCTCCAAGCTAGCAGTTAACATTGAGTCCTATGAGACCAGTTAGCCGTCAGCTGGTCTCATAGGACTCAATGTTAACTGCTAGCATGGAGGTAAAATTTGCACTGCCATACTCAGAGAACGGTTGAAAGTACAAAGGAAAGCTAAAACTCAGTTACTTAACTCAAGGAGGGGTGTAATATGACCTTATTTCCAAAAATGGGACAGTATCACTTTAATGCTGAATGATAAAAAGAGAGTTGGTCAAAACATACCGTATTCTCCTCATCTCTCCATGTCCTTTTTAAAGACCTTTCTTGAATAGCGGGACGGAGACAATATCCACAGATCATATCTGAGTGTCTTTTGCTGCAGACTGATCAAAACCACAGAAGAGCCTCAGGATTTTAATTTAAAAAAGCAAAGTTTACATCTGGCTGTTGGTTCTGTCGGGTTGGTGAGAGGAGGGACGTGATTTCACCCCCTGCGCTAGCTGATGCCAGGGATGGACTGGCCATCTGGCATACAGGGCCATTTCCCGGTGGGTCCTGCACCCTCGTGGGCCCCTATTTTCAGAAATGTTTTAAATAAATAAATAAATAAATAAATAAATAACATTTCTGAAAATAGAGGTCCACAAGGATACAGGGCCCACCGGTGAGTCAGTTCTGCGTCGCTAATTATGAGGGGCCCCTTTAAGGCAAAAGTGGCCGGGTCCTATTTCTCCAGGGCCCCGAGAGGGTGCAGGGCCCACTGGTGAGTCAGTTCTGCGTCGCTAGTTATGAGGGGCCCCTTTAAGCCAAAAGTGCCCAGGCCCTATTTCTCCCCAGTCCAGCGCTGTAGGTGTGTATAGTGCCCGGGCCCTATTTCTCCGCAGTCCAGCCCTGGCTGATGCTGCTGTCGCCAACCCCACATCGTTGGCCGTGCCATTATAAAGCCATTAAGCCCAGGCAAACACGGGGCGTCTGAAGCCTCCAGTCAAGTTTGCCAATT
>NC_085863.1:13277050-13284550 GCF_034702125.1 Engraulis encrasicolus | reverse complement strand
GCGTCGCTGTCGAGAGGGAGTTGAGTCGCTCTTACGAAGGACTTTGCTAACATTGTTAGACACTTTCGAGATACGGACCCCTGCACCGGTGTGCGGGATTGTTTTGACAGCAATGGAATCGAACTTTTGCGGAGCTGATGTGCGGAGGCCCTTACTCCCCAAACCCACAGCCTGACTGTCAGGGGTCATAAATGTATTTTCTAAAAATCATAAAAAAAATATTAATAGACGAGTGCTTTGGCACTGTAAATTAACAGCTGCAACTGCTGCTTCAATAATTATTCTAATTTATCACCCAGGCCCTGTGTCCAGTCCAGTCTCCTATCCTCTGCGGTAGCCGTCCACATCCTACCTCCTCACCTCCCCAGCGAGCTGTGAGCTCCGTATGCTACAGTATTCATAGAAACACAATGGAGGCACTTAGCAAATGGGATAGCACACGGGAAGAAAAGGTACAGCCAGAAGAAAGAAAGAAAGAAAGAAAGAAAGAAAGAAAGAAAGAAAGAAAGAAAGAAAGAGAGAAAGAAAGAAAGAAAGGAAGAAAGACAAAGGTGCAAAAAAGAAAAATAAACACAAAATAAAAAGGCAAAACACACAAAGAAAGAAAAGTAAAGCAGAGAGGTCATGGACAAACAAAAATACACAGGCCTTGAGAAATCTAATGGGCCTGGGGCCAGAAACAGTTGCGTCCTCCCAGACTCCTGCCTGCCTGCCTGCCTGTCTCTCTGTCTGCCTGCCTGCCTGTCTCTCTGTCTGCCTGCCTGCCTGTCTCTCTGTCTGTCTGCCTGCCTGCATGTAACCAGTGCTTCTGAATGTCTCACTGTCAGGGGTCAGAAATTCTGTCATGGGAAAAAATACAATAATAAAACAATAACAATAGCATTACAATTAATTTATAATAAAATAAAAAATGTGGGTAAACATGAGCTTTGCCACTGTTAATTAACGCCTTGATCGCTACTCTGTGTACAGTCCAGTCTCCTATCCTCTGGGTAGCTGTCTACATCTTAGCGCTACCGCTTCACCTCGACAGCGTGGGCACCCAGCGCTGACCATCGAGCTCCGTATGCTACAGTATTTATAGCAACATAATAGAGCAGTGTTTCTCAAAGTGTGGTCCGGGGAAAAAGCTAAACATTGCTGAAGTCATATTTTCACCACAAAATATAGGCTTGTAATGTGAATAAAAAGTAAGTGATCTGCATTGAAATAAGCAGTGACAATGCAGTTGTGACAGGTGGTGCCTGAACATTTTTGGGGGGACAAGTGGTCCTCGGTTTGAAAAAGTTTGAGAAACACTGCATAGCGGGAGATATTGACCACTGTGAGTAAGCAAGGCCAGGACCTCCCCTCCCTGCTTACATAAGCCAATAAGGTGCTGTTTCCACGTAGCTGGATATTTTTATATGTGGATATTTTTTTCTCCTGGTTGCATTGGTTTTGCATTAATTTTGGCCTTCCGTTTCCATGTAGCAGATATTTAAAATTCAGGTATAAAAAGCAGGAGAAAAAAATATCCTGTTTAGGGGGCTGAAACGCATTTGTTACAATGGAGGATTTATTTTTATCCCCACATTGCGTTTGCACCTCAACAGGAGAAAAAATACTCTGCTAAAAAAATATCCTGCTACATGGAAACAGCACCTTAGCCACTGGACCCAGCTCCAGCTCCAGCTCCAGCTCCAGCCAGCGTGGCCCCTACCGCCGACCCCGACCCCCTGCCATGCCTTCTGCCACACCGCTGCACAGATGCCCTACGCAATCAGCCTCAACAGTGCCCACTCAGCCAGACAAAATAGCCTACTACATTAACAGCTGCCCAGACTGGGCGTCCCCAACCCCCACAGTGAACTGGAGTGTAGATGTGGTGAAGTCGTGGAGAAACGCTCACTGGTGGAGAAACGCTCACTCACACTATCACTATCTCCTAATGATTCTCACAGTTCTGGGCGTCCTAAAAATGGGTACTGGATTGGTTACAGTCTCTTGAGCAATAAGAGGTTACGTGCCTTGCTAGAGTTCACTTCAGATATTACCTGCTGCTGATTGATGGTGGGATTTGAGCCAGCAACTCTCTGATCTACTATAGACCAACTTCATAACACATTACACCACGGCTGCACCATACGGCAGAACATGACTCACTGATTGCGGTGAACATGAGCTGAAGTGGTGGAGGAGACACATGCACTCACTCACACTATCGCCTAATCAGGGTGCGATTTGTAGGGGGGAATGGGGGGGATTTTCCCCTCTTCTGGTTTTGATATCGCCACTTTTTCTTCTCAATTATAATCACAGTTCAATGTAATTCCATTGATATTGCTTGAAATCTGAAACATATCCCCTCTTCTGGTTTTCCGACAAATCGCACCCTGCGCCTAATGATTCTCACAGCTCTTAACTGGGTGCTGAATCCCACATAAACCATAAATAAATGAATGAAGCAAGCAAAGGAGAGCAGTCTTCAGATTTGTTCTTCGTTTATTAACCCACGAGCGAATAAAGTACATTAAGAAGAAATCTGAAGAGTGCTGCTGTCCTTCGCTTCCTTCTTTCTGGAGTTTAGATTTAACGTATTATTGCAGCGCTTGCAAAGCTGTAAATATGCATTATACAGTAAAATCTGTTAGTGCAACAAGGTGATGTTATACTAAACAATAGGAAGAGATGCTGTATGAGAATTGATGGCGTTCAAACCCAATGTTTCAATCCTGCTCACTTCTGTCATGACACTGCTGTACAGTAACTGCCTGTGCTGTGCACTGATTAATAAAAAAACAAACTGTGCACATGCTGTTCTGCACCGCATAGGCTACATAAACACTTTGTTTCTAGTTGGTGGTAGCCCACAGTTTCATTTGTCAACAGTCAAGACGTGAATGTAAAACTTCTGAAGTTCTATGAAGAATTCAGTGAAATAGCTATTCCAAGAATCATAGCTGTTCCAAATGATGGCACTGTCACAAGACTTACAGTGCAGGTGGGAGGCTTCACACATTTTGACAGGAGTTTACTCTTCCAACACGGAGGTCGGAACTTTTTCCTCACAAAGGTGTTATTCATCTTGAGATGTGTATGTTTGTGATAGCTAATCAGCTAATCATCCTCGCTAATTAGCACCTGAGCGGCAGCTGTGTTGACGGAGCGCTTATTAGCGGCAGCTGCTGAGCAGTACACACACATGGCTTTGATTAAACACACACACACACACACACACACACACACACACACACACACACACACACACACACACACACACACACACACACACACATGCACGCACATGCGCACACACACACATGCTTGCGCACACACACGGATATGTGCACGCACGCACACACACACACACACACACACACGCACGCACGCACACACATGCGCATGCGCACGCGCATACACACACAAGGATACGCACGCACACAAACACACACACAGACGCGGGTACACACACACGGACATGTGCGCACATCCACGCACGCATGCGCACACACACAACCACACACCCACACAAAGCTTTTATTACGTAATGGGGCAGGTTGGCTCTCATGTGCTCTCATTGTATGCCTGCACATGAGCTGGGTCTCAATACAGAGGGGGTCACATAGACACACACACACAGACACACTCTAACATACACACACACACACACACACACACACACACACACACACACACACACACACACACACACACACACACACACACACACACACACAGTACACACACACACACACACACACACACACACACACACACACACACACACACACACACACACACACACACACACAGAGTACACACACAGAGTACACACACAGAGTACACACAGAGTACACAGTACACACACACACACACACACACACACACACACTGAAATTACATTAATGTCTAGTTGACAGCTGTCACACCATCTTTTAATCGGCTGATCGCGATGAGTACAAAAGGCAGATAGCTTATCTTCTTATCAAAGTCACTTTTAGCTGAGGGAAAAGGTGGATTTTAATCCCAGAATCAACTTTTGTTCACAGTTAGTCCAACCAACTGGGGCTTTTGGGGGGCACAACACGGCACAGAAAGAGTCTTGAGGTTCAACTTAAATAACACAATGTTTCCACTCCGCACATCGGTTCCAACAGCCATGTGGAGCACTTTCACTTCCGACACAATTGCGGCCCCCCTCACACAATTTCACCACAGCAAGATATGGATAGGGCGACTCCGACTAAATAGAACTCGTCTCTAATTGCCAGCCTATGTACCCGGACATTGGTGCCGGTGTGCGGGGTTGTATTGAAAACAATGGAATCTAACTTTTGCGGAGCAGTGCTCTGTATTTTGTCTGAGCCGATGTTTGGAGGCCCTTTGGCAATAGAACTCCATGTTTCTACTTAGGCTATAGAACACCATGTGTCTACTTTGACTATAGAACACCATGTTTCTATTTAGGCCATATAACACCATGATTCTACTTAGGCAATAGAACTCCATGTTTCTACTTAGGCTATAGAACACCATGTGTCTACTTTGGCTATAGAACACCATGTTTCTATTTAGGCCATAGATAGGGAGGGGTGTAAGTTATTTGATGAAAATGTTCAAATTCAACTTTAGCCCAGATTTTCCAATGCTACCATGTCTTAGGAATACATTGATGTAAAAATGTTAAAAATCAAGCCCGAAAACCCCCCCCCTACCCCAGAAATTACTTTTTAACCCCAAAAACGCCTGTTTTTGTGCTAATTGTCTGTAGTTCCCAATGTTTTATGAGGTACAGAGTAAATATATGTCCATGCTGGATCATCTAATGGCATTTCATGTGGCATGCCATGCTGGAGGTGTACTTTGAGCAAAAAAAAGTCAAATGTCAAGGTCATATCAAGTCAAGTCAAGTCAAGTCAAGTTTATTGTCAATTCCTTTACATGCAATGGTCATACAAAGAATTTGAAATTGCGTTTCTTGCTCTCCCATGCAGACATAGACTAATCTAGGTAAGGACATAGACAGTATAGACATAGACAGTACTCATACATGGACATAGACAGTATGGACGTAGACATTACTCATACAGACATTTAAAGTGCAAGACTGGACAACAGAAGACTTGTAGAGAACATACATTAAGAGGAGGTATTTTGTTGTTCTTTTTTCTAAAAGTCCTTTATAGCGTTCTGACATAGTAATAGTAGCATTTGAAGAAATAAATAATTAAAAAAGGTTTTTATTAAATACACCAGCAGCAGTATGTGTGTGTGTGTGTTTGTATGTGTTTTGTGTGCGTGTGCGTGTGTGTGTGTGTGTGTGTGTGTGTGTGTGTGTGTGTGTGTGTGTGTGTGTGTGTGTGTGTGTGTGTGTGTGTTTAGTGCAGGTAGAAAGTGCGGTGTGCGTCTGTGTGTGTGTACCTGTGTATGTGTGTGTGTGTGTGTGTGTGTGTGTATGTGTGTGAGTATGAGTTGTGTGTCAGTGTGTGTATGTTTGGGTTTAGTGCAGAAAGTGCAGTGTGCTTGTGTGTGTGTGTGTGTGTGTGTGTGTGTGTGTGTGTGTGTGTGTGTGTGTGGTGTGTGTGTGTGTGTGTGTGTGTGTGTGTGTGTGTGTGTGTGTGTGTGCATGTGTATGTTTTGAGTTAGTGCAGGTTGAAAGTTCAGTCACAGATGTAGTAGTGCAGGTGGAATGTTCAGTCGCAGATATGGTGGTGGGGATGAGGGGGGGGAGCGTTGTCAGTGGCCTGGCTGGCTAGAGGCTGACAGTGAAGGGAGAGTGGGTTGAGTGTTCAGTATCTTGATTGCTTGATGCATCGTGCTGCTTGCAAGCCTGGTGGTACGGGAACGGAGGCGCCTGTACCTCTTTCCAGAGGGCAGGAGGCTGAACAGTTTGTGTGCAGGGTGGCTTGTGTCTTTGATGATCATCAGTGCTTTTCGGGTGAGGCGTGCGGTGTAAATGTCCTGCAGGGAGGGGAGTGGTACTCCAATGATCTTCTTCGCTGTGTTCACAACACGCTGGAGTGTCTTCCTGTTTTTCTCCGTGCAGCTTCCTCCCCACACTGTGATGCAGCTGGACACGACGCTCTCTATGGTTCCTCTGTAGAATGTTGTCATGATGGAGGGTGTAGCACTTGCTTTCTTTAGTTTGCGCAAGAAGTAGAGACGCTGATGGGCCTTCTTCGCCAGTGATGTAGTGTTCGTGGTCCAAGAGAGGTCGTCGCTGATGTGCACTCCAAGGAACTTGGTGCTGCTCACTCTCTCCACAGCATCACCGTCGATGGTCAGTGGTGGCAGTTGTTTTTGGACCCTCTGAAAGTTGACAACAATCTCCTTGGTCTTGTTGACATTCAGCAGGAGGTTGTTGTCTTTGCACCATCTGGCCAGCAGGTCTACTTCTTCTCTGTAGTGGGTCTCATCGCCCTTAGTGATGAGGCCCACCAGTGTTGTATCATCCGCAAACTTCACTAGATGGTTAGTGCTGTGGGTCGTTGTGCAGTCATGTGTCAGCAGCGTGAACAGCAGGGGGCTGAGAACACAACCTTGCGGAGCCCCCGTGCTCAGGGTCAGGGTGCTTGAGGTGTTATTCCCTACCCGTACTGCTTGTGGTCTCTGCATCAGGAAGTCCAGCAGCCAGTTGCAGAGGGAGGTGCTGAAACCTAGTTTGTCCAGTTTTCTGATGAGTTGTTGTGGTATTATGGTATTGAATGCTGAGCTCAAGGTCAAAGGTCATCAATATGGTCTTAAATGCCTATTTTCTGCCATTTTTCCATGGTTCCCCATCTTTTATGGAGTGCAGAATAGAAATATGTTCATGCTGGGCTATTGAATGGTATTTCATGTACCATGCCATACTGTAAGTGAGCAGCAAAATGTGTAGTGTCAGTCCTACTTAAGGTCAAAGGTCACGAAAATGGTTTAAAATGCCTATTTTTGATGTTTCAGTGTAGAAAGTTAACTAAGGGCACTTAAATGGCTACTTATGTGGTATGCCAATATTTTACACAATGCAATATCTTATTTCTAGGTTATATTGAGGGTTAAAGTAATCAAAATTGCTTAAAAATCATGTGAACTGATCATGGAATATAGCCTCTTTGTACAGATGCGCCCACCTACATTCCATGATCAGTTCAGACCCAATCAGACTTTGCTGGAATGACTCAACTACATCATAACATTGATATGAGAGCCTTAGATAAGAGATTAGACTTGGTCATTACAATTTTGAGGGCAATAAGGTTAAAACATAGGCTCTGCGCAAAGGGGTAAACACAGTCCAATTAGGAAGCAACACTGCGAGTCAATTTGACTACTGTTGAGCAAATTTAACAAATAGTGGGTAGAAATGGTAAAGGTATATAAACAAGCCCCAAAACAGAGTTATCATGTATATCGACTCGTGGCACAGCCCACCTCTCTTTTTCCATCCTTTCTGGCTGTTTTTTAGTCACATGTATGTTTTCAATGCCCCGCCCCTGGAGTTACCATGGGTTGGTGTCTACCACCCACTAAATTTGC
>NC_085863.1:13257050-13267050 GCF_034702125.1 Engraulis encrasicolus | reverse complement strand
ATCCAGCTCCGTGTACTGCATGACTGAGAGACATACCGGTACAAACCTGTTTCCTACGATGGTCCAGTCAGATATTTGTAATGTAGGCTATAAGGATTCAAGTGTGTTTGATACTTTTGCTGGTAAGCATTGCAATAAAATAGGGAGCCGGATAGTCAATTCAAGCGGTCAGATCAGAGAACCTTTATTGAAATCGGTTGGAACAATCATTCATTTTGCCACTGTCGTGTTCTCCATAGCTGGTGATTATGGATTTTGTAGGCTATGTATTCAGCGATCCACAACGGGTATACACAAGGAGGTCTACATAAGTCATTGGATATACACAACTAGAGCTCTAGGTGAATTTAGCCTACATTGCATCAAAGAGCTCACTCTGTGCTTTGGAATGAAATGATGAAGTGGCTAGAAAATGAACCGTGCGCTGAGTATCCAGTAGATGGCGTCGACACACTGTAAATAAACAATGACACTACAATACTGACACAAGCACAATGAATGATTAGGCTAGAAAGATCACTTTCTCAAAGTACTGCAATTACTCCCAGGAAGTTGACTGGTTCGTGGAAAATGGTAGAGCAATACCGGCCTCTTTGAATATAGAGTTGAATAATTGAATCTTTAAGAAGTGACATAAATGGTACAGATCAATACACTGTATTTACCTGCTCTCTGTGTCACTTGGCTAGTACATTTAATGCAATGTGATACCAGTGCAATGCAATACATTTAATAAAAAAGGTGCAGACATTAAAAAAAAAAAAATCTGCCTTCAGTTGCTGATCGGCGGCCCTTGTACGGAGGTTGTCACACACAGCCAACGAAACCACATGGGCAACATGGAAGAGGTCAGTGTGCAGCCCAGCTTGTCTGACCCAAGCCATTTAAGTGGTTAAAGAATTTAGTGAATCCATCTACCGGTACACATGCCATATCTGCAGGGGCCTAATCTGTCTACCTTTTTTACATGTTGCAGCAATTGCCAAAGCTTTTGGGCCTTTGCCTGGATTTCATCACACAGCAGCAATAGGTCTCTAGGACTCTGGTTAGGTAGCCTGTATACACTTTATTTCTGGAAGGTGATGTGGGTGTCATGTTACTTCAGCAAGCAGCACAACGCATACAGTTCATAACATTTCATCCAGGCAAGTTTTTCTCATTTTCATTAAGGGAGCTGCCAATCCCAATAGTGGTAACACAAGTGCAGAGATTTCATGTAGACTATGGAACTCAACTAAAGGGGTCACTAGTAACATAATAATAACAGTAGCAACACCACACGCACAAAGTAAATTGAATAATTGTTGTGAATCCAAATGACCTATTCTTGATGAAGGCACAATCTCTACATTTCTTTGCTGTACAGGAAAAATCAGGCATACTGCATATCGGCAGTTGGTGAGATGGGATTCGTAGGCTATGTTTGGGTTCCACTGCAATCCTGTGCCGTCACAAAGATCTGGCAGATCTTTAAATCCACACATCGTACAGGTTTCCAGGATGTGATTTATTTGTGGCAAATAAAAGACAGTACACCTGAATCAGATGTATTTGTCATAATGCATTTCTTAACCTCAGCAATGGTTTTTAAACAAACCCACAAATGTATATGTATACACTGTATAGTATAAAAGAAGGACTGAAGTGTTACAATATCATACATCACACACACACACGCACACATCGTCGGATCATCTCCTCTTTTGGGGGTTACACATAGCCGCTGCTCAACGGTGGGGGTGATGGCTGCCTCGAACGTGGAGAAGTGTCAAAGTCTTGCTGTAGTGTAGGTCCGCTTTACTTGTCCTTGCCCGCTCTCTCTCACTGTTGCATAGTAGTGTAGTGCTGCCTATTGAAACATGTGGTAGAAATTATGGGAAGTGATAATTTTGTTTATTCTGTTAATACATTCTGAGGTTACTGAGAGGTATGAAATTACCTGCTTAGGATGCCATGGTATGTGAACGGCTTCATTTTTGGCGCAAAATGGTTGATGATGTTGTGGATTATGAGCTGATGTCTGGTGACCTGATGCCATTTTGTTGATGTCCTTCACCTAGCCAGTGTCATTGAGGTCATCAAAGTTTCCGGCCGCCTTGTCTGTAATGACAGGATATAACAGTATTAAGAACATGACATATCACTGTCGCTCAGTAGTATTCTACATCTTGTCCAGACAGTGTAAAATAATTATAATTGTAAAGTGTAGAGTGTTAAGGGTTAACAAACTGGCCACACCCTTGGATGCCAGGCATGTTCTAATCACCACTCAGACTGTGTTTGTAGAGAATCTGAAGAAGACTGTTGAGGTACGTTATCCTGCCATGAAAAAATAAAACGCAACAAAAACGATTCTAAGTGTGCAGACTCCTCACTCTGAAAACTACAGTTGACCTTCGTACTGCACCTGTGTGCACAATCCTCTCCTTCAAGTAAAAGTATTCAAACTACACGGTGACTGTGGTACACTTTTTAGGTACATGTGTGTAGAAAATTTAATTCAGACTTGCGCTTTGCATACGATGTGGTTGTGTTTGGGTATCCGTACACCTGGTAGGAACCCATGTCTGGGTACAGACAAGGGTTTGACATTAATGTTTTGCTCTCCGGCCACAGTTGGGTTTTCCCAAGTCACTAGCCACTCTGGTTTTCTGCTTGCCACATTTTTGCTCACAGTTCTTTTCATTATCATGCTAAACCAAGAGGGTTAGAGATATGAACACATAATTTCTACATGTACAGTGGCTCCCAAAAGTCTACACACCCCTCTTCAAATGTCAGGTTTTTGTGAAGACAAATAAATTCACAGCTTTTCCCTCCTTCAATCGAAACTATTAATCAATGCAATGCAATGCAAAAATGTACACGCCCTTAAATTAATACTTAGTTGCAGCACCTTTGGCCTTCATTACAGCACAGTCTTTTGTGGGTAAGAGTCTCAGCATGGCACACATTAATATGGCAATATTCGTGCACCCCTCTTTGCAAAGCCCTCCAAATCAGAAAGACTGCGAGTGCAATCTCCCACAGTCAGTCCTCCTCAGATCACCCAACAAGGCTCCCTTCACTTAAAGTATGGTGTTGTTGGGGTGATGTTTTGTGCCAAATATACCCTTTCGAATTATGACCAAAAAGTTAAATCTCGGTGGAGTACATTTTGCAAAAAATACTTCTGTAATCTCCCAAATGCATGTGGGATTATGGTGAGTATTATGGTCAGGTGAAACCGAGGTTTAACATTTTGGACATAATTACAAAAGGTAACAACACCTCATTGCCAAGGTAACACCAAGCGTAAAGTGAAGCATGAAGGTGACAGCATCATGCTATGTGATTATCGTTCTTCAGTTGTAACTGGGGCTTAAGTCATGGAGGTTGGAATTTAGAACAGTTCCACAGGGGCCATTGTAGTGGCATAAAGGGGGAGGGGATGGGCCAGTGAAGTTAAAGTCCATATGCCTCTGTGAATAGATGTGATTTCAACGTAGCCAGTGTGGGGGCCTGGCGTATGTTGGGAGGTAGACTGTTCCAGAGCGTGGGGGCAGCAACACAAAAAGCTCTGTCACCAACAGTACGGAGTCTGGCTCGGGGGATGATGAGATTGTCCTTTTCAGAAGACCGCAGAGACCTGGACTGGGAGTGGGAGAGTTCAGTCCTGTATGACACGGAACATCTGTTGGGCAATCTGAGGAGGACTGTGCAGATGAGATGCATTCGCAATCTGTCAGATTTGGAGTACTTTTTGCAAAGATACGTGTACAAATATTGTCACTTCTATGTTTGCCATGCTGATAGACTCTTACCCAAAAGACTGAGTTCGGTGATAGAAGCCAAAGGTGCTGCAACAAGGTATTAGTTTAAGGGTGTGCATATTTATGCAACAATGTTAATAGAAGTTTTATTTTCTATTCTTCCCTTTTAAAGCTTTAAGTTTGTTTTCTGTCATTTTTTACGTAACAAAAACCTGGAATTTGAACAGGGGTGTGTAGATGTTTACCTCAATCTAACTGCTTCATCCCGTTTCATCTTCCGTCTCGGATTGGTGTTGAGGAGCCTGGTCGGTAGCATACCTGCAAGTGCTTCTTCCACCGCCTGAAAATAAATAATGCAAGAGGGAATAATATAGACCGATTGGTAAGAGTATGCACCAAGCAGCTGAGCTGTCTGCTCATTTCGAGAGCTGTAAACGATTACATTACGGCCATAGAAAGAAGGCTGGCTGCACTGCTGACAAGTTCATGAATCTTGATGTAACAGTGCACGTAATTTTAGCATCAACAGGACGTGACGCAAAAACGTACATCCATTCAACAGGGCAAATATTTGATGATGTTATTACCATCTTATAACAATGACGACTTGGCCTGTATTATAGTTCTCAGAGTCGCCAAGAATGCCCAGCTTCCTGCTTGTTTAGCATGACACAGTAGGTCATGCTCGCATTAATTAGTTAGCCTACTAGCCTACTAAAGGACTTGTATTTATAAATCAACATAAATCCACCGCCAACAACTGAACTAGCCTAGTGGTCTACAGTATATCACGAAAGTGAATACACCCCTCACAGTTTTGCAGATTTTTGAGTATATCTTTTCACAGGAAAGCATTACAGAAATTTCACTTTGACACAATGATTAGTGACCTTTCAACAACATATTTAACCGCTTAAATTTCTTGTTCACTCAGAAAAAAAAACAAAATACAGCCATTAATGTTTGAACATGTACTCACAAAAGTGAGTACACCCCAGATTAAAATCCGGTAGAGAAGGGACCGTGTTGGCTCGAATCGTCTCGAAATGAAAAGGGATGACAAGGGAGGTCATCAGTGTGCGTTTCAACCTTTCTTTGCATTGAACTTTTACATTTTGAGTCTGCATCTGGCTTAAATAGATTGGTGTGAGTTTTGAATGCAATCCTATGGAGAATATCATGATCTGCTTCAGTAGTCACAGTGCATGTTGACATGTATGTTTCTTTTAGGTGTATTTCAGATTGGCAATGTTGAAAGCATTCATGCATCCCCAAACCATGTCAGTCCCACTACCATGCTTGGCTTATGAGAGGATACACCTTTTTGTAAAACTCACTTGTTTACCACCACACATGCTTGACACCATCTAAAGCAAATTTGTTTATCTTGGTCTCAAGAGAGATGAACAGACCAAGGATATGGATCACTGGAACCATGTCGTGTGGTCTGAAGAGACCAAGATAAACAAATTTGCTTTAGATGGTGTCAAGCATGTGTGGTGGTAAACAAGTGAGTTTTACAAAAATGGTGTATCCTCTCATAAGCCAAGCATGGTAGTGGGACTGACATGGTTTGGGGATGCATGAATGCTGTCAACATTGGCAATCTGAAATACACCTAAAAGAAACATGCATGTCAACATGCACTGTGACTACTGAAGCAGATCATGATATTCTCCATAGGATTGCATTCAAATCACACACCAATCTATTTAAGGCAGATGCAGACTCAAAATTTAAAAGTTCAATGCAAAGAAAGGTTGAAACGCACACTGATGACCTCCCTTGTCATCCCTTTTCATTTCGTTTCATTTCGAGACGATTCGAGCCAACATAGCCCCTTCTATACCGGATTTTAATCTGGGGTGTACTCACTTTTGTGAGTACATGTTCAAACATTAATGGCTGTATTTTGTTTTTTTCTGAGTGAACAAGAAATTTAAGCGGTTAAATATGTTGTTAAAAGGTCACTAATCATTGTGTCAAAGTTACATTTCTGTAATGCTTTCCTATGAAAAGATATACTCAAAACTCTGCAAAACTGTGAGGGGTGTATTCACTTTCGTGATATACTGTATTTACATGTCAAACATGGCCCACACAGCACAGAAACAAAAGAAAAGAGAAGAGAAAACATTGTAAGCTGGTCTTCGCCATTCACACACTTTGACAGCGTTTCCTAAATTGTGGCAGACAAATGTCTTTAGAGCAAATACCTACCTAGGCTCTTAAACAGCACCTTCCTGCATTCTGGCGTCCAACTTCAGGAATGGGTCATCATCTCTGTATGACAGCATGCACAGAATTAGTGGTCAATATACAACATTTTTATAAAAGTAAGAGTATGCACATCCCACCTCGCTGAGGCCAGGTGCAGGACAAAGGCACGTCTAATAGTGGAAAAGAGTAGAAGTCCACATCCTGTGGCTCCGCTTTGAAAATGTATTCAGGTCATACAACCATGAAGACCCTGTTGGGGGTCAGCTGCTCTATGTTTCCCACAGCCCATTGGTCCCACAGCTTATTCTTGCTGCTCCATGTTTCCCACAGTTATTCCCACAACTATTCAAATATAGGCAATATGTTCCACACCTGTTTATTGTTAACACTACTACATAAGCTTGAGGCAGTTTTGAAAACTATCTCTGAACTACAGGAAGCCACATCTTGAGCAGTCACCTGAAGCAGAAATGACAAGATCTGAAACGAACGGACTAATTTGAAAGAAAGGGCCCAGTGCGTTTAAAAAGAGAATGCAGACAGCCTATTTCAGGGGACTCAGAAATACTAGGCAGGGCACAGCATAGAGAGAGATCCAGGAGCGGTGGCGTTTAAACGTGACAGAAATCCAAGTTAAAACTTTAGAAAAGTGAGTTATTAAAAAGTCACTGGACTCGGAGGGAGGAGCAGGCGTGTTTTTCTCTGCCTTTCACACTGACAGCGTCGGCGTGCGCGACCAGTCCTGTTCAAAACCCTCCCCACAGCCAAAGCTATCATGCTACTTTGCCATTCATTTGAAGGAGACACCGCGGAACGGTGCAATTATCTCCAGCACATACATTCATTCTCCAGTCTTGTCTAAATTTAAATGTAGGCTATTCCTATGGCGAACTATTCTCAGTTTATTATTATTATTATTAGAGGGTTGCTAAACACATGTCAGTTGAATATTGACTGAACAAACTAACCTCGGTCTGCGAATGATGATTCTCCTCTTTGGCCTCTCTGAAGTCCAGGCGAAAGTTGGCACAGCATCCTTTATAAGCTTTGTGATAACACGGGTGGTCTTTACAAAACACTGCTTCTCAAAGTGCTCAGAGCAAACCTTGGTCTCAGCGTTGATCTGTAACCATAAATACCAGGGTATGCATTTTAGTTCGTTAGCAAAACAACTTGATTTTGGCACAAGTAGGCCTACGCTACTGGTTCTGGTAGCACAAAATCAGTGGCCATCGGATCGCTTACCACACAATTAAAAGCATAATCTTGAAATAGCGATCTGGAAATATCATATAAATGTAGCGTTGTGTAATTACACATTCATATTTTTTATTTCACCGAGGCATTCGCTTCATTAGGCTACATGAGTCATGACAAGTTTGGCGAGCTAGCTTATTTGTGCTAGCTAATGCGTATGATTGAACATAATTTTGCATCTTACCTTGAAATATGGACCAGGACCCCTCTAGATGTGATTTATACATCCACGGCGAAGTGCCTGCTCTTTGGGGAAACGGTGGAAAGTCTGTCCACGGTAGGATTTTTTTTCTCTTTGAGGACGAACATTTGGGCACACAACAGTGAGGCGCCATGACAGCTGGTGCGTTGCCGAATGTACCCCTGAAGTGTACCCCTCAACGTCTTTAGAACGTTCCGGGTGAATAAGGCGAACATAGACATAGCATATTGACACAATGTTTTCATCCACCAAAAAATAAAATGGTTTTACGAATAAATATGTGAATGCCCTTGTCAGCAGCAGCCGTGAGTTGCGTTTCAGTTGTGTTTCAAAGGTGGTCGGTTGCAGTCACCGTAGCAACGATAGTCTATCAACAATTGAGATCTGAGCTCTCTGTGTTTGACTATTATGGACTAAACAAACTTCCGCTTCATTTGTTATGCTAACCAGTGGGAGGAGATAATTTAAATATTCATATTTCTGCTCGCGCGCGTGAGGAAATTCATGTCACCTCTCGCGCGTGAGACGGTGTTTGCGCGCGCGTGGCAGCGTTTGCGCGCGCGCGCAGAGCAAACTCGCGCGCGCGACAGTGTCTACGCGCGCGCGCGCAGAAAAAAATACCTCGAGTGAGCAGTAAGTGGCGCTCGTGGAGGTTTTGTCCCGATTATAACACCATAGATTTTGTGTTTGCCTGCCTGTTTGGAGCACGCGATTATACAGAGAGAGAGAGAGAGAGAGAGAGAGAGAGAGAGAGAGAGAGAGAGAGAGAGAGAGAGAGAGATTCAGAGTCACGTAACATTTTTGGAAAAAAAGAAATGAAAAAAGGGAGGGAAGGGGAGAGGACAAGTGGCTAGAGACAAGATGAAGACAAGGGGGCAGGGGACACGAAAAACAAAGAGATGTACAAACGGAACAAGGAGAGATTGCAATAGAAAGCAGAAAAAAAACAGGAAAAAAACAGACAGACAGAGAGAAGGAGAGAGGAAAAGAAAGAATTGTGAAAAAGAAAAAAATAGCAAAATATGAAAACTGAAAGAAAGGAAGAGTGGTGTGTGTGTGCGTGCGTGCGTGCGTGCGTGTGTGCGTGCGTGCGTGCGTGCGTGCGTGCGTGCGTGTGTGTGTGTGTGTGTTGGGGGGGAGGGCCAGAATTCAATTGAACTTGGCCAGTAGATCAGCACTGTCAGAGGATGAAAAGAATCCCGACTCTTAATCACTGTTGGCCACCTCTAATTGGCTCTGAAAACACCCCCAATGCATTGTGGGGCTTCATCTCAAGTCCAACTCGTCCCGATAACTCTTGATTCACACCCAGAGAAAATAAATAAATAAATAAATTAGTAATTTTTTGTGGCTTTTGTTTTGTTTTTGGTCTTTGTTTCAGATAGAACAGTGAAGACTGGGCCCTACCATGGCCAAACGGTAGGGCACTCGTCTACTATGCGGCTGACCTGAGTTCGGTTCCTGGCCCGGGTCCTTTGCCGGCCCTTCCCTGTCTCTCTCTCTCCCCAATCGCTTCCTGTCACCATCTTCACTATACTATCATAAATAAAGTCAAAAAGGCCCAAAAAAATCTTAAAAAAAACAAAACAAACAACAACAGCAAAAAAGAACAGTGAAGGCTGACAGGAAGTGAGTGAGTGACAAGAGAGACAGGGTAGGGTTGGGAAATGACTCAGGCTGGATTCAACTGCCCCTTGGCAGTTGCACAGCACCCCCCTAAATCAATAAATATAGAGCAAAAAAATAAAATAGCCCTATGATCCACGCCGCACCACCAGTGGCACGCTGTAATAGTCATTGAAAGGTTAATTTACAATGTTACTGCTCTACTATGACACAACAGAGGGCCTTTAGTAATGGACTACGACTCGGCCATGTAATAGTCATTGAAAGGTTAATTATCACAGTACTGCTCAACTATGACATATAGACGGTCTTTAGTAATGGAGTATGACTCGGTCGTTGCCATTAATTTTTAATTATTACGCTGTGTTTTAATGGGTTAAGACCATGGCCAATGGTTTTGACGCATGCTATCCAGGGATGCATGTCTGCTATCTCACAGAACACTGGTGTGCTCTATCTATGCGGTACTGTACTGTATTTCCCACTAGTGTGCTCTATGCGGTATTGTACTGTATTCCCCACTAGTGTGCTCTATGCGGTATTGTACTGTATTTCCCACTAGTGTGTGTGCTGTACTGTATTTCCCACTAGTGTGCTCTATCTATGCGGTATTGTACTGTATTTCCCACTAGTGTGCTCTATGCGGTACTGTACTGTATTTCCTACTATTGTGCTCTATCTGTGCGGTACTGTACTGTATTTCCCACTAGTGTGCTCTATGCGGTACTACTGTATTCCCCACTGGTGTGTTCAATCTATGCGGTACTGTACTGTATTTCCCACTAGTGTGCTCTACTGTATCTATGCGGTACTGTACTGTTCCCCACTATTGTGCTCTATGCGGTACTGTACTGTATTCCCACTGGTGTGCTCTATCTATGCGGTACTGTACTGTATTCCCCACTAGTGTGCTCTATGCGGTACTGTACTGTACTGGTGTGCT
>NC_085863.1:13239550-13244550 GCF_034702125.1 Engraulis encrasicolus | reverse complement strand
GGAATGGGGCGTAGTGTGTGTGTGTGTGTGTGTGTGTGTGTGTGTGTGTGTGTGTGTGTGTGTGTGTGTGTGTGTGTGTGTGTGTGTGTGTGTGTGTGTGTGTGTGTGTGTCTGTGTGTGTGTGTGTGTGTGTGTGTGTGTGTGTGTGTGAATGTGTGTGCGTGTGTAATGGGGGAGGGTTATGTCGGGGTCTGCATGTGTGTGTATGTGTATGTGTGTGTGTGTGTGTGTGTGCACACGCGTGTGTACGTGTGTAATGGGGGAGGGGGATTGTGTGTGTGCGTGTGTGTGTGTGTGTGTGTGTGTGTGTGTGTGTGTGTGTGTGTGTGTGTGTGTGTGTGTGTGTGTGTGTGTGTGTGTGTGTGTGTGTGTGTGTTTGCAGTCTGTCTCTCTGTCTCCAAATGGATTAGAACAAGCCAATTCCTCACCTACGCCAGACAATTTGTGAGCCACGGAGGCACAGGATGTAATCTGCTTACAGATTTTACACTGCCTCTGTTATAAAATCAATCTCACGGTTTGCCATTCCAGCAATGTTGACAGAGATGTGGGGTGGGGGTGGGGAGGGGAGGGGAGTGGAGGGGTGTGATGTGAAGGGTTTTTTTCCCCCTGTAAGAACCCAAAACGTAATAACTGCCCATAACGTAATAACTGCCCATAACGTAATAATTTGGGCGTAATAAAACCCATAACGTAATAACTTGCCCATAACGTAATAAAAATTCCTTACCCATAACGTAATAACGTTCTGCCCATAACGTAATAAGTTATTACGTTATGGGCAGGTTATTACATTATGGGCCTTACTCTAAAAAAAAGCGTTGATAATGTAATAACGATGCCCATAACGTAATAACTGCCAGTAATGTAATCATTTGGGCCCATTTGAAACATAAAAAAGCCAATAGCGTCAAATAGCAACAATGGTAAATGTGTAGCCAAGTGTTTTAAGTTAGCATTAGCTAAAGTTGGTTGACAGGTATTGCTAACCGTGCTAATAATACTAAATTGTTAACTATCTAAATTTTATTCAATAAATAAAATGTAACTAGAAGCACTCAGAGAGCGCAGATTTCCGCCAAGGATGCTGCTTGACACATTTGACCATGTTACACCCTAAATCTTTCTGCCTTGTTTTAGTGCTGTTCTCGCAATTCAATTTCTGGTCACTAGGGGGTGTCTAGATAGTGAAGAATCTCTTGAAAAGTCCTGGTTCCGGTTTGTGATGCAGATTACCACCAGAATTTAATCACTTGCTCCTTGTGTCATTACTAACAACTCCACAAAGTTTCGTCCAAATCAGTTGATTCGTTTTTGAGCTATCCTCCTGACAGTATCTTTAAAAAAGTCCTGGTTCCGGTTCGTGATCCGGATCACCCCCAGAATTTAATCACTTCTTCCTTGGGTCATTATCAACAAACCCACAAAGTTTTGTCCAAAAATGTTTAGTTTTTGAGTTATGCTGCTGACAAATAGACAGAAAAACAGACAGACAAACCAACGCGACCGAAAACATTACCTCCTTGGTGGAGGTAATTATATCCCCGAAACGCGGAGCGTCGGGGATGTAATGGTTTTGCGTGCGCCGCCGCCGCCGCGTCCGCCACCACCGCCGCCGCGTCCGCCGCCGCCGCGTCCGCCGCCGCCGCGTCCGCCGCCGCCGCGTAAGGTCTTTGGATTGGATGTTTGGATTTGTCCCAGATTTTTTGGGTGAATGCTCTAGGGCAGGTTCATGTACTGATTCGAGTTTGGAGGTCAACACTTTCAAGATGGCTGAATTCAAGATGGCCGAATTTTTGTTTGGCCCGTAACTTCTGACTGGGTGGATGGATTTTTCCCAGATTTGGTGTGTTAATGCTCTAGGGTGGGTTCATGAACGTATTCGAGTTTGGAGGCCAACACTTTCAAGATGGCTGAATTCAAGATGGCCGAATTTTTGTTTGGCTCATAACTTCTGACCAGTCGGATGGATTTGTCCCAGATTTGGTCTGTTAATGCTCTAGGGTAGGTTCATGAACTGATTCGAGTTTGGAGGTCAACACTTTCAAGATGGCTGAATTCAAGATGGCCGAATTTTTGTTTGGCCCATAACTTCTGACTGGGTGGATGGATTTCTCCCCGTTTTGGTGTGTTAATGCTCTAGGGTGGGTTCATGAACGTATTCGAGTTTGGAGGCCAACACTTTCAAGATGGCTGAATTCAAGATGGCCGAATTTTTGTTTGGCTCATAACTTCTGACCAGTCGGATGGATTTCTCCCAGATTTGGTGTGTTAATCCTCTAGGGTAGGTTCATGAACTTATTCGAATTTGGAGGCCAACACTTTCAAGATGGCTGAATTCAAGACGGCCGAATTTTTGTTTGGCTCATAACTTCTGACCAGTCGGACGGATTTGTCCCAGATTTGGTGTGTTAATGCTCTAGGGTAGGTTCATGAACTGATTTGAGTTTGGAGGTCAACAGTTTCAAAATGGCGGAATTTTTATTTGGCCCATAACTTCTGACTGGGTGGATTGATTTGCCCGGTACTACCTTATTTTAACAGTTCACCATTTCAGTGAATCTACCATATTATTTAGGTACAGTGTAACAATATTTAATACCATGTAATACTAGTGTAATACCAGTGTAACAATATGCATTACCAGGTACAGTGTAATAACCAATGTACAATATTTAATACCATGTAATACTAGTGTAATACCAGTGTAACAATATACAATACCATGTAATACCACTTACACAAAAATACATGATGTAGTACAAAATTGGTACATGGTGTTACACTGGTATTACATGGTATTAAATATTGTTACAATGGTTATTACACTGTACCTAATGTGGTATATTCACTGTAATAGTGAACCATTAAAACAGTGTTACCATTTGCCCCATTTTTTGCTTCATTTTCCCAATAGTCATTTGGTTTTAAGCCTATGCACCTAATTGATCTATGTATAGATATTAAATATATTTCTTTAATATTTTGTATTTATCATATACGTTTATGAAAAGGTGGACGGGAGTGGTTAGAATGATGGGGGACTGGAAGCGTTGCGTTTCGGGAATATACCTTAAGCAGTCGAAGGCGACTGCACAGGCAGTCTAGTTTACATTTGCGATTGAAGTGGATTAAGAGAATAGATTCATTATAATAGAGGGGACTGTTTTCCAGCAGGGGCCATTTTACTATTTTGCTTGAAAATAAAAATAGAACACACTGAAAAGAGTCCTCACAGGAAGCACAAGAGTCCTCATAGGAAGCATAAGTCCCTTTTCAGTTTTTGTGGGTATATCAAACAGTTCGGTCTGGTTCGACGTATTCAGACCTAAAGGTCTTGGCCTTAGCTGAAGCTGCCTCCTTGTCTGATGGTGACTCTGCCTATGTCTCTGATGTTGATCCTGCCCCTGTCCCTGATGGTGACCCTGCCTCTGTCCCTGATGGTAACCCTGCCTCTGCCCCTGATGGTGACCCTTCCTCTGTTCCTGATGGTGACCCTGTCTCTACTCCAGATGTTGATCCTGCCTCTGTTCCTGATGGTGACCCTGCCTCTGTCCCTGATGGTGACCCTGTCTCTGTCTCTGATGTTGATGATGCCTCTGCCCCTGGTGCTGAAAAACCCATGTGTCATGGAGCTCCCTATTAACCTTCAGAGGTTTTACAGAAAAGTATTGGTTTTGTCCTTGAACAAGATATGGCCATGCTCGGGGCATTTAAAGTGATGGTTCGGAGTAGTTTTCTGCCATGGTGCTGAAGCTTGTCTGACGGTGACTCAGTCTATGTCCCTGATGTTGATCCTGCCTCTGTCCCTGATGGCAAAGCTTTAGCAGGACAGAATCTATTCAGCTTGAGTTGATAATAATAAACTCCAGCACTATTTCCAAACTTCCAAATGCTTAGTTTGGTGAATAGAGACCATATTTGTACTACTGTAGAAGTTTGGTGTCATGACATGTTAATTTTCTGAGGTAGGTTTGGAGATGTATGTGAATGCCCAATAGCACTTAAGCCAAGCTATTCGGAATAACGATACAATAACTCTGACTCTGCTAATGTTCGCCCAAGCCAGAAAACGCTTAGGGTATACTACTGGATGGATGTCATGGTTCAAATGGTATTAGGGTGAATCTACCCTGAACCATCGCTTTAGTGTCACACCTGATCCGTCAGCTGTGCACCATGTTTAATCAAAAAAAATATATGAGATGCTCTTGTGGAGAGCCTACTTGAAGGCGACTGTGGAGGTGACATATCAATAAGCATCATGAAGCTGTACAAGGCTGCTGGACGCAGCAGCCTTCTCAGCACACGACTGAAAGGCTTATTATACGAGAACAGCCAATGGATGAAAGCGTGGATACTTCTTAGTCACGTAGGCTACGGAATTTACAAGATCAAGGACATTTACTGGAAAAAGTAACGTCAGTATTACAGTATGTGGATGTTATTCTACCTTATGTTTATGTTGAGTATGCATATTTTGTTTGTTTACATTTTTTACATTTAAAAGTTTGAGTCAGAACAAAGCAAGATCACAGCACACTCCAACACTTCAGCCATGATATTTATGGAAAGTAATACCAATTTTATGTTGAACTCATTTTACCTAATGTTTATGTTGAGGATGCTACAGTATGTGTGTGTGTTTTACATTTCAATATGATGAAAAGTATTCTGGTAAAATAGAATTTTATACAGAATAGCAGTCTGTCATTTTAATTAACATTATTTTTTGTATAACAAACAAAAGACATTTAATTTCACTATTTGTGTAGTTCATGTATGAAATTTGCAGTTCAAATGTTTGCATTAAAGGAATTGAAATTTTGAATACTGTAGGCTATGTATTTGTCATTATTATAATAGCTAAAAACTTTGTAGTTAGACAATTGGATTGAACACATAGGAAATGCAGAGGATAAGGATAGATTGCATTCTCACAGAAAATGCTGGAAGCGGGCTTGCCTTTTGGGGCAGAGATGAAACAAAGTACTATTGAG
>NC_085863.1:13232050-13234550 GCF_034702125.1 Engraulis encrasicolus | reverse complement strand
CACTCAGCACTGTGGTCCTTTTCCCACTGCCATCAGTCTTACATTTGAATGTCCTGTGTATGTACTAGGGATGCAAACGATCAATCGATTAATCGACTTTAATCGATCAATGCATTAATCGATTAAAAAACATTCATCGCAATTAATCGACAACTCAACTGACAAGAGACCCAGGTGAAATGGGTATGTGAAGAGTGTGTGTGAAGAGGGGTGTGAATAGTGGGAATATTTAAATCACCTTTGGATTAAAGAATTTAAATAGAGTTCATTTAAATGTGGTATTTTATCTCAATATTTAATTAAAATGTTAAGATTTAGTAGGTTTTTTGAGAAACATTGAGATTTCGGGGGGAAACGCCGCCTATCAATTAATCGTAAGTCGATCGATAAGGCTATCAACTAATGATTAATGAATTAATCGATAATTTGCATCCCTAGTATGCATCAGTTTTCATAATAGTGGTAACAGGAGGGTATTTCTGGTTGCACATTTGTAGGCCGATGTTTCTTAGTTTTGTGTATGTTTGAACATCACAATGCATGCATGGACAGCCAACATTTATATGAACCAGGCATATTGTCTTTATGTATATACAGTATGTATGTACAGTATGTATCAGTAAGGCTGTTTACGTGTAACTCAGTTACTCTGCCGTGCCTATGCAACTTCATCTACAAATCTGGCAGTGCACTGCACGCAGTACCATAATGCCATGCCCAGTGCCATCTGTATGCCCCTATGCATGCATGGACAGCCAAGATTTATATGAACCAGGCATATTGCATACGTATCAGTAAGGCGGTTCACGTGTAACTGAGTTACTATGTTGTGCAATATGCAACTTCATCCACAAATCTGGCAGTGCACGGCACACAGTACCATTATGCCATCCCCACTGGCATCTGTATGCCCTATGGGTGCATGGACAGCCAACATTTATATGAACCAGGCACATTGTGTTTATGTATATACAGTATGTATCAGTAAGGCTGTTTACGTGTAGTAACTGAGTTACTATGCCGTGCCTATGCCACTTCATCCACAAAGCTGGAAGTGCACGCAATACCATAATGCCATCCCCACTGCCATCTGTATGCCCCATGCGTGCATGGACAGCCAAGATTTATATGAACCAGGCATATTGTGTTTATGTACAGTATGTATCAGTAAGGCTGTTTACGTGTAGTAACTGAGTTACTATTCCGTGCCTATACCACTTCATCCACAAAGCTGGCAGTGCACGGCACGCGGTACCATACTGCCATCCCCACTGCCATCTGTCAGCCCTATGGTGTCAGCTACACCGTTTGGATCTCTCTTTGGTATAATCCACACAGGGTCAGTACTATGGGGTTTATCATCGCAGGCGCTCAGTGCTATGGTACGTGTAACTCAGTTATTATGCTGTGTCTATGTATCCTGGTCCTGACCATCCCATAATGCTACCATTTCCATTTCGTATTCATGGTCTGGGCTTTGTTTGATCTGACGTGATTGCAGGAAGCAGGAAGGACATTTTCAGAAAAAATCAGGATTTAACTTATAAGTTGTTGAACAAACATGTCTGACGTCTATCTATGGCGATGTAGGACCGTTTAACAGACATGTCTGAAAGAACATCTTACCGTAGGATAAAATTACAATGTAGGACCGTTTGTCAGAACACCGGCGAAAATCCTACCGGTCAACATCGCTTCACAGAAGACAGGTACCAGACGTAGTGCGGAGCCAAGTGTCTTGGCGGAAGTACGTTGGATGGCGCGCGAGGCTAGTGTCTTTGCAACTTCATCCACAAAGCTGGCAGTGCACGCAGTACCATGCCCCATTCACTGTGACTATTTATCACTTATCCTGGGCCGAACCCTTGTGGACCTTATGCCTCTATAATCTCTAATTATATCCTCTTTAAACTCTTTAAACTTATTTCATTTTCTCTACATCTACTTATTTACCTATCTACTTATTTTCTCTATTCCGTCTAGTTTCTTTTTTTTGTCTTCTTTCTATTCTTTCTTGTTTCTGTCTCTCTTCTCTACTTCACTTTTTATTATTATTTATCCATTGTCTTTAACATTGATGTTTATCCATTTGTTAAGCACTTTGAGCTGCATGCCTTGTATGATATTGTGCTATACAAATACAGCTATTATTGATGCCATCCCCACTGCCATCTGTCAACCCCAATGGTGTCAGCTACACAGTCTTGGTCTCTCTTTGGCATAATCCACACAGGGTCAGTACTATGGGGTTTATCACCGCAGGCACTCAGTGCTATGGTACTACTCTCCACACACACAGTTTGGGTCACTCTCTGAGGTTATAGCCTCAGGGAGCAGGCGTCAGATCATTGGCCTGGATACCGAGTGACCCAGTCCCCCCTCACCCCCTCTCCTCCCTCCCTCTCTCTCACTGCCTCTCCCTCTCCCTCTCTCTCTCTCTCTCTCTCTCTCTCTCTCTCTCTCTCTCATCCTCTCTCTCTCTCTCTCTCTCTCTCTCTCT
>NC_085863.1:13224550-13227050 GCF_034702125.1 Engraulis encrasicolus | reverse complement strand
GGAGAAAGGGCATGATGGACACTTTTCAATCACAATAATTATATATATATATATATATATATATATATATATATATATATATATATATAATATGCATAGGCCTATATACGTATATACCGTTACATCGCCCAGCCCTACTCCTTCTACTCTCCCAGTAGAAATACTGTGGCTGTGGCATAGGCTGTGGAAATAATGACAGTCTCTCTTGTGTCAACATAGAAACCTCATTTGGCTTTCATGACACAATGCTCTTCACCCTGGAGGCATTGCATTACAAGTATCCTGACACGTGTACATACATACAGTGTACGATATATATGGGGGAAGGCACAGAGGTAATCTCTTCTGGGAGTCGATGTGGATGTACTGCAAGGAGAGGTGAAATGGGGAAAGAAAGAAAGAAAGAAAGAAAGAAAGAAAGAAAGAAAGAAAGAAAGAAAGAAAGAAAGAAAGAAAGAAAGAAAGAAAGAAAGAAAAGAAAGAAAGAAAGAAAAATGTTATACAGTAGAATTAAATAGGATAAAGAAGAAGGAAATGTTCACTTGATATTTTATTCGGGAAGCAAAAACTCCTCTGTGTGAAGACTGAATCAGAAGAATCAAGGTCACTTTGCAGCAAGGCAAGACAGCCCACACTGTACCACCTCTAAGTCTCTTCTCTCTCTCTCTCTCTCTCTCTCTCTCTCTCTCTCTCTCTCTCTCTCTCTCTCTCTCTCTCTCTCTCACACACACACACACAGCCGATGAATCAGATTCCCCCCCCTCTCTCTCTCTCTCTCTCTCTCTCTCTCTCTCTCTCTCTCTCTCTCTCTCTCTCTCTCTCTCTCTCTCTCTGTCTCTCTCTCTCTGCCCCCCCTCTCTCTCTCTCTCTCTCTCTCTCTCTCTCTCCCCCCCCCTCTCTCTGTCTCTGTCTTTCTCTCTCTCTCTCTCTCTCTCTCTCTCTCTCTCTCTCTCTCTCTCTCTCTCTCTCTCTCTCTCTCTCTCTCTCTCTCTCTCTCTCTCTCTCTGTAAATTACTATGGAGCAGCAGAGCATATCTCTGTGCCAGGCTACCTGTACCTGAGCTCCGGGGCATACTGACACTGGCCTCGGTCTCGGTCTCGGTCTTTCTTCCTCTTCCTCTGGGAGTGGTGGTTCATACAATCTCTAATATGGCTGAAGGGTCTGCTGATCTAACCATAATAATGTGCTTTATTTCCATTTCAGCACAGTATTCATATACAAATTACACCACACCAACGATTAAAAGGTGCCAAACAAAAATGAAAAGTATTCCAAACTCCATAAAGAAGAGAAAAGGATTGAAGTGTGCAGACAATTTTCTTTCATAAGTTCACACAATAAACATACGCTTAGTTATTCCACATAGCAGTGACTACATATAGTTGATACTTTCTGAGAGGTGAAAACATAAATGACTAAATACTAGTTATACTGTATCAGTGTACGATAATGTTTTTCGCCATGACACAACGCTTCAACACAATGCAGTCAATACACATGCAAACACCTACAGTATCCTGATACTACAGTAACAAGATAACGTGCCTGGGTTTATTGCACCTCTGTGCAGTACACAGTAAAAACTGCAGTGTTAATGCAACACTAACAGAGTCGATTTAACACCTCCTAGAGTTTATTTGGTCCCTGAATACTCTCTAAGTGTTGAATTAACACTGCATTTTTTACTGTGTAGATACACTGACTGTATGCTTTTTTTCCCTCAATGTAAGATACTGAGGACGCCAGCACCCCCCCCCCCCCTCAATACATTCAACGTAATGAGGACCCAATTCTGGGCCTCCATTCTCCATGGACCCGGGACAGCTGACCCCTTTGTCCCCCCACCTGCCGGCTTCCCAGGAGCCAGGGCACCATGCACACTCATTTCCTCTACCTCATCCCCCTCTCCTTCTCTCCCTCATCCCCCTCTCCACCAGACCCTTGAAGGCTCAGCTGAAAGTGCACAAGAGAGGCCATATTTAAGCTGCAGCATTATTTTTTTTAAAGTTTGAAAATAAACTAAAAGTGTCTTGCTGGCCTGACCGCGATACTGGGAAGTGCTTTAATCCCACCCCCTCCCCTGACTGCACTAATGCCAGAGAGTAGAGATTGACCCATTGTTATTATTGCAAGGGGGAGGGGGGGAAATCCCCCTTTAGGCAGACCTAGGCAGACCTAAGGACTGTTCTATTCAATGTTAGGAGTATTATGACACGCCCCTTTAGGCAGACCGGAACCTGGTCATGTTAGGTGCCCATAGCAACCTATTACATTGGCATATCTCTATATACTTAAAGAATCTCTGCTACTGCAGTACTGAGCTACAGACACATAGCCAGCCCTGGCTCCATGGGTGTACATTTACAGGGGTGTAGTGGGCGCGGTACGCGGGGGTACGCAGTCCACCCACTTCTCCTGAGGTGAGTTTTTTTAAAAAGAAATTCTGTCCGTCTTTGAATTACAAATAGGGGGTTAACATGATACATTGCCTAATGAATT
>NC_085863.1:13199550-13217050 GCF_034702125.1 Engraulis encrasicolus | reverse complement strand
GGTATATTTTAAAAAGTAAAACATGGCAGGGATTTGAAAAAAATAATATAAAATCTGAAACCATGATTAATACTGCTGAGGAGAATACCATGCTGTGTATGTAACTTTCACAGTTGTGCATCAGTTGATTTTAATGCACACTTCATGGCCCACACACGTTGAAAGTTTCTTTTTCAGCAGGCACAGCTTTTCAGGGTACTTCAAGGTCATCAGCTGACAAAAGGAAGGGCATGACACTGCTTCTTTACAGTTCACAAGTTTACTTTTTGATGTGCTGACGTTTTGGCACTAGGCCTTCATCAGAGTATAGCCATACCAAAAGTGAAAAGCTTCTTATATACTGTAAACAAATGTCACCCAATGGGGAGTCCCTCCCAATACTAACATCATTAATGTGAACACTATAAGCATATTGAAGAGTTCAGATGCAAAACCCCCTAACTCCATTTCTGAAGACCTGCACTTCTGTATTTTTAGAGAACCCCGTTGTTTGTTTGGTTTACATTCATGTACTTGATAATACATATAAATAGTTATACTACATAAATAAAATAAAAAACTATGAAATTTTGATAGCATTGTATTAAATTAAAATGAATTAAGATTATTTTCTGAAAAGGCACTTAGGGGGTTTTGCATCTGAACTCTTCATATATACAGTACAGTACATGAAAATGCGCACTCGACGTACATGCTGTGCACCCGGTACATGATCAGCTACTCAATCAAGCCTGAACTCAGGATAGACAGCTCTGACAAGACAAGTATGCTACTGTACGTAGAATACCTTACCTTTCACAATAAATGACTGGAAAGGAGCAGGAAGTCCATAGCTTATTATTTTTCCCTCCATAATTCCCAGTATTCAAAAGCACCACAATCAAAGCTCTGCATCTAACGCCTAGCCTACCTCTTGCATTATGTCAACGTCAGAGAAATGCCATATGTTTGAAAGTAGAAAATTATAGAAGAAGCGCAACACAGCTACAATTACAGTCAGGGTTTTAATGTGAAAGCTGATGTTTCGGTCAGACTGACCTGACCGTAATTGTAGCAGTGTTGTGCTTCTTCTATAATTTTCAACTGACTTCCATTAATATAGCTGCACCTGCAAAAAAGTTTCATTGTGTTCAGGCCACCTCCTCCATTCTATATGTTTGACAGTAGTAATATCTGAGTGTGTGGCTCTGGCATCCACTCTGTCATTCAGTGTTACAATGGTTAGGATGATAGGATTTACTTGGCATTGTTTTGAAGTACGTTGGACCTACAGGGGCGAGATCATTATAGGCTACTGTAAGACCTCTCAGCACACCTGTATGAATTGATTTCCCATGATGCCTCACACAGCTCATGCAGGTTTGTGGAGGAATAACTCCTGCGGGACGCCTGGATGAACTCGGCCATAATTAATCTCCCTGATTGCCACATACCAAACAATTATGAAGTAAATTAAGGCTGTCAGATCCAAAATGAAATACCTCTAAAACATATTAAAGACGCGCGGAGCAGCTCGGGTGGAGGAAGGAAATTATCGCCAAAGCAAGTGTGTGTTAATGGCTTTTACAAGAACTTTGCACTCGTTCCGAGGCTTCGATAATGATCTCCGTCTGATCTTTAGATGAGGATGAATGTGTGTAGGCTCCCACAGTGGAGGGGGGAAGGGGAGGTGGAGAGGAGAGGAGAGGAGAGGAGAGGAGAGGAGAGGAGTGGAGTGGAGTGGAGAGGAGAAGAGTAGAGTGGAGAGGAGAGGAGTGGAGTGGAGTGGAGTGGAGAGGAGAGGAGAGGAGAGGAGAGGAGGAGAGGAGAGGAGAGGAGAGGAGAGGAGAGAGGAGAGGAGAGGAGAGGAGAGGAGAGGAGAGGAGAGGAGTGGAGTGGAGAGGAGAGGAGAGGAGAGGAGAGGAGAAGAGTAGAGTGGAGAGGAGAGGAGTGGAGTGGAGTGGAGTGGAGAGGAGAGGAGAGGAGAGGAGAGGAGAGGAGAGGAGAGGAGAGAGGAGAGGAGAGGAGAGTGATCACATGTTCCGTGGTAATGAGGAGAGCGAGGAGACTCTCATCAGGACCACAGCATCCTCTCTAATCCCTCATCTGCTATGGAGATAAGACGTGTTAATTGAATGTCTTGAAGTTGAGACGGGCCTCCACCAGGGCTGGACTGGCCCAAAAAATCAGACCGGGCATTTTCACCAAGACCGGTCCACCAGGCATTACGTAAGACATATGTAAGAATGGAGATTGTTGGATGACCCCGAACTGATATTGTTGCTGTTACTGTTTGCTGTTATCTCAGTAAAGTTGACTTAGAAGGTCATCCCCCCCATGTCATGTGGTGGCTGAAACCCCTGGGGTCAGGTGTCACTGACCCTACAAGACAAAGGACCTTGGCCACCTCTCCTTACAGTATATAAGCCTATGATGATGAGCCCCTCTTTGAGTTTTTTCTCCTATGCACAACACATGTGTGTCTCTCTCTGTTTCTCTCTCTCTCCCTCTCTCTCTTTGTCCTAAACATTCTGAGGTTATCTTGGCTAAAATGTCTTTGATTTGGTTGTATCCTATGTAACAAACAGTAGCCTTGAGTTAAATGTAATGTTACCTTGCAGTTGATAATTAAATTGTCATATAACTTTCATTCATTTGTATCTCCTCATCTGTATCATGCCATTTGCCTTTCCTGTGTCTTAAGTTAACACTGCTTCTGTTTCAAATGTGCCCACTCCTGGCCGTCGTTGGTTAGGAAGAAAGTGGAGGGAAAAGTTATAGTTTTACACATACTACAATGAAGCCTGTGAACATATTTTTAGTCATCTATTACGAGCTATGTTTACCACAATAGCCAAAATTTAAATTTAATTTAAATCTGACTTGGAGAGGGCAGCTGAAGTGGCAGGAGGACATATACCACTACATTTGGCAGGGGGCTCCCCTAGGTGGCCGCTGGTCTCTGCCTGAGGTTTCTTCCTGGCTATAGGGTTTTTTTTCTCAGACCTCATTGAGCTTTTTCCCCCTACAAACTATGAATCAAATGAAAGGGAGTTTTTCATCACCCCTGATGCCACCAGGGGCCACATCTGAGCGCCGACATTCAGTGTGACTATCTATAACTTATGCTTGACCCAGCCACTATGGACCTTACGCCTCAAAGAATCCTGGTCCTAACCTACGTTGACCTTATGACTCTACAATCTCTAGCTATCTCTTCTTCCTGTCTTCCTGCTATTTCTGCCTCTCCTCTCTACCTCTCCTTTTAAATCCATCTCTAACAATGATGTTGTTTTCCCTTTTGTTAAGCACTTTGAGTTGCATGCCTTGTATGATACAGTGCTATACAAATACAATTATTATTATTACATTTAGGGGAGGATCAACAGTCCACCGGGCAAATGCCCTGTATGCCTTATGGCCAGTCCAGCCCTGGCCTCCACTAAAAGCATTTCACTGTCTGGAATAAAAAGACAGAAGCCTGCAAGAGAAGGCTGCTTAGCTGTTGGTGCTAGCAGAGCCAGGGCCGCTGACAGATTTGGTTGGGCCCAGGACAAAGTCATCTGAAAGGGCCCCCCAGTCCAATACATGCAATGTAATAAGGACCCAATTCTGGGCCCCCCTGTCTTCCAGGGCCCGGGTCAGCTGTCCCCTTTGTCCCCCCCCAGTTGGCACCCCTGACTGGAGCTCTTGACGTCTCTCAGTATGGTGCACTCCTGTGAAGTCTGACTGTGAAGGCACACATGCATGCCAAAAGCCATCACGAGCATATTCAGAATTCAAAATTCATTATTTTTTTTCTTTGTCAATTTTAAGAGCATGGCTCCGCTATTTCCTCTGTTCCCGGAGTGTTTCAGTATCATCACCGCTGCCTTTTGATGTGGAGAGGTACTCCACAACGCGAGATGACGATGATAACAGCCGCATACGGTGTGTGTGAAGCTGCTTTTATTAGCAGAGAGAAGAGCAGAATTAAAGATAGAGTAATTAGGCACATTGAACAGCGGCTGAATAGCCCCTTGATGAACTTAATCAGTGCCACTTTCAGAAACAGGTGTCAACTAAACCACCCTCCTCTCCAATTTGTCCAGATTGTTGCAGCTCCATTTGACACTTCTCTTCAGCGTTTCGGCTCATCTGCTCTGCTCTGCTCTGCTCTCTGAGGGTTCAATTACTTCCTCAGATTTGAGCATTAACAAGAAATCACTAACGAGGAGGAAAAAAAGACGATTTCAACTTTCATTCTGTGTAAAGCCTTTGTTGCGTATTATGGAGAAGCCTATCAGTTGTTGTTAGAGTATACAGTAGGCCTTTCTTTCTGTACATTTAAAGGGACACTGTGTGAGATTTTTAGTGGTTTATTTCCAGAATTCATGCTGCCAGTTCACTAATGTTACCTTTTTCATGAATACTTACCACCACCATAACATTTTAAGTATTCATTATGACTGGAAAAATTGCACTTTTCATACATGAAAAGGGGTATCTTCTCCATGGTCTGCCATTTTGAATTTCCAAAAATAGCCATATTTAGCTGCAAAAATGACTCTACTTGGACCATACTAGAAAATATTTGTTTATTACTTAGTAAACTTTCATGAAAAGGTCAAATTTGGCAATAGGCAGCCCAGTTTCAATGAGCAGCATAGTTGCAGTACCTTTTTTGACCATTTCCTGCACAGTGTCCCTTTAAAAAGCCCTTGAAGAAAGGAGATAACTATGACAAAGTCAGTGTTCACTTACCAACGATGTCCTGTGACATCACATGACATTAGTATTGCTTTCTGTGACGCAGTGCCGGAACAATTGTAAACAGAGCCCCAGGGCAAGACACTCATTAGGGCCCCCCATATGGCCTGCCAAGGTCACAATAGGGCCCCCACCACCAATGCAGGAGGGCACTGGGCACCCGGGGAAAATACCCCGCTCGCTCCCCCCAGAGGTCCGCCCCTGCTGTGACGCTCCCAGCCTCATCTCTACATTATGTTCTCAATAAAAGACAATGTAGAATACGTACCATTGAAATGTGCTATTTTAAGAAGCAGAGGTGTGTCAGCCAGGCTATTGCACTAACCAAAAATTGTGCAAATTGTCCGAAGCATTGGCCATCAAGTCTCAGTGCAAAGCAGCACGTTCAGTGCACTTGGCCAAAAATAACAACATACAAAGAGCAAGAAATAAAGACAGTCAGGCACTCCATTAAATCACTTGAGATAATGAAAAAAAGAGGCGCACACAAGGCTTGTGTGAAAAATTTATATTGTAGCCGAAATTTTACACCAGAAGTCAGAGGTTAACTGGAGTAACAGACGTTCCAGACCTAGTCCATTCTCAATGTCTCCAATAGCATTATAAATGAGCTGTTACCAGAATGGCAATTACCAAGTTGTAATGTATTACTAAAGGCCCCGTGCACTGCCATAGTGGTGTAGTACTATAGTAGTTACCTTTCAATGTCTATTACAGCGTGCCACAGGAGGTACGGCGTGCATTAAAGGGCTACGTCATTCTTGTTTGCAGAAGAGGTGTGTATATCAGCAAGTGTACAGGGTGAGGATGTTTGAAACCAACGCTGTCTAACTCTAACTGCACTCTGAGAAGGAAGCCATTGTCTGCTCTCTTTGAAAATGAACATCATCAAATCAAATGACTGTTTTCACAGCAACAGGCAAGGAAAGCCCCCATGGCACTACTCCTCTGAAATAACTAGAAACAACACAGGGGGTGCGTTCCAATATACGACCTTGTAGTAATATGTCATGATGACATCACTGACAACAGCATTATATTTCAATATCTCGCAAAAGCTCAATTGTAAAGTCATTTTCTCATTTGCAAACTGGATGGTGAATGAAGAATAGTACCCCAAAAATTGCTTCGACTAGGCTGACAGCGTGGAAAGACTTAATTGTTTTCTCCACGGAGGCGGGGTCAGGAGGCGGGTTGAGGACACAAGCACAAGTGGAGGACGCAAGGTTGCATATTGGAATGCAACCAGGAAGTGTATGAGGGGCCTCCTCTGTGTGCCTGCCTGCCCACCCCCTGTGAAGCACTTAGGAGACGATGCTGCCGACCGTTATACACCTCGCTAAACAAATAACAAAATAAAACCCCAATGAGATCTCTGCAGGTGTTCCTAAACAACAAAGCTGCTTAGTATTGGCAACAGGGCGTCCACTCCACACAGTCATATCAAGCACCAACCAATTTCACTTCAGCTCATAGCTGACCCCACAGCCGTGTGTGTGGGCGTGTGTGTGTGTGTGTGTGTGCGTGAGAGAGAGAGAGAGAGAGAGAGAGAGAGAGAGAGAGAGAGAGAGAGAGAGAGAGAGAGAGAGAGGAGAGAGAGAGAGAGAAAGAGAGAGAGAGAGAGAGAGAGAGAGAGAGAGAGAGAGAGAGAGAATTTGAGAGGGCATTATTACCTCAGTAATACACTACAACAGTACAATCAGTCATGTCACAAAACAACCCACACACACACAGGAAAGTAAGAGGATGGGGCAAGTTGGATAGATGAAAAATAGACTGAAAGTACACTGTCTATTGACTACTTTTTTTCTGTATGCAGAGCCACAACATGCATTGTTCATTTTCCACAGCTGTCAGGAGATGGCAAGAGACCTGAGCACACTATTACGGAAGATTATTTAAATATCATTTATATTTATATACACAGTTTAAAAAATATATATGTGTTAATTCAACTCTTAGAGAGTCAAGTTAACATTTTTCTAGAGTTCATTTGGTCCCAGAGTACTCTCCAAGTGTTGAATTAACACTGTGTTTATCACAGTGTCGTATGTGGATAGAGCTCACGAGTTCTTTCCAAAGAAGCTCTAATCCAGTGTTTCCCAACCTTTTCTGACTCGCGTACCCCCTAAGCCTTTTTCTTGTACCATGAGTACCCCCTATCACATGCTCTCTATATATTCCTTTATCCCAGTATGACTATACTCTATTCAATTGTCATCATCACATTTTTCTGCGTACCCCCTGAGGTGTGCTCGCGTACCCCTAGTGGTACACGTACCCCTGGTTGGGAAACACTGCTCTAATCCATTGAAAGCAAATGAAAACAGGAAACAGCCTTTGAATCAAAGAGAAGGGGGCGCACCTTGAATCAAACTTTTTTTCTTTATTTTTGTGCACAGACGCGTTTCTGCGTTTGCCTTCCTCAACAGTGTGATGCAAGGTGCGCCCCCTTTTCTTTGATTCTAAGTATTTCATTTGGGCCCAGCACCCTCAAAATCAATCAAGAAACCTGAGTGAAGCCTGAGTGTAGTGGAAAGTGCGCACAAAAAAGCATCAGCAGGTGCCAAATCAAAAAACTGTCACATGTAGGAGCGGGAAAGGATCTGCACACTGCTTGCAAAAGACTTTTGCTCCTAATAAATTAAGTCTTTTGCAAGCAGTGTGCAGATCCTTTCCCGCTCCTACATGAAGCCTGCTACCTGCAATACTTGAAACAGAGTAGCCTACAATGCCATGCTGTTACACTGTGCTGTGATGCCTTGTGTCTGCTGTTCATTCTGCGCCCAGTGGAGGCACCACTATATTTTGACTAATCACGGGGGACCTTCAATTGCCATGCTTCAGGTGAAGGGTGCTGAATCATAAAGCCAATATCTGTGTGTGTGTGTGTGTGTGTGTGTGTGTGTGTGTGTGTGTGTGTGTGTGTGTGTGTGTGTGTGTGTGTGTGTGTGTGTGGGAGAGAGAGAGACAGCGACAGAGAGAGAGAGACAGAGAGAGAGAGACAGCGACAGAGAGAGAGAGAGAGAGAGAGAGAGAGAGAGAGAGAGAGAGAGAGAGAGAGGGATTCTTAACAGCCTCCACAGCACAAACCACCAATTCCAACACTCCCCTGTCTGCTCCTCTGAACAGCAGTTTCCCTTCATATTGGTTATATCATGGTCCTGGACTGCCATAATGCCGCTAATACTTGCGCGCACGCGCACACACACACACACACGTACGCACGCACACAAGCATACACACAAACACACACACACACACACACACACACACACACACACACACACACACACACACACACACACACACACACACACACACACAGTCTCCCTCATTACCTGTGAGTCTCCCCCTCACTTCGCTCCGGATGAGAGTGCTTGCTAAATGCCCACCAACATAAACTTTCACATTGGCAGTCCAGAACACAGAGAGAGCTGTAGTGATGAGGTCACTCAGCTGTATTTAATAGGCCGTGTTTGCATCCGCAAAGCATTCAGTTATAAAACCATTACAAGGCATTGAATAGCTGTAACCTCTCACGCTGATATTTATGGCTAAATCGAAACGGGGCAAATATGAGTCAGTTGCCTCTTTCTTGCTTTCAATATTTGATTAGAAATTCACGCTCAGTGCCAGGGAGTGAAGGAGCCTGCTATGCCAGAAAATGGTCCTTTCAGCAAATATGCAAAGGGTTTGATTGCTATCCATCTTTGTGCTGGCAATTAGTTGTAATGTTTATAACTTGCTAAAAACACGATTGCTCACAGTAAATTAAGAGTGCATTGCCTGGAGAAGGCCTCTTTCAATGCACTAAAGAGTCAACTATAGGCTACACCAGAGTGATGTGGAGCCATTTACTGAAAAGCTGTTTAGACTGTGAAAAAGAGAGAGTCTGAAAACATGCATGTGTTTACAAAAAAGTAAGCAAAAATTAGTCACCCGAAAATCGTGGACATTTTCAGTATGCGCTTTCAAGGCAGACAAATCATCAAGGCAAGCTCATATTGAATGGGGAATGCGGTGGGCACTTGACACAATGGAGAGATGGGGGCATGGGGCTCTTCCAGTCAGTCCAACTGTGTGTGTCAAACAGGTCGCATGGTAATCTGCCATGATTCATGGGGATTAAAGACTCATTACCCTCTTCCGTCTGCCACATGGAAGCAACAGCAACAGTTCCGTATTTACGTCCCTCTGGTCTGGTGTTGCGTAAACAACTTCGCTTCAAATTACGCTGGCTCTCCTCAATTACACAAGATAAAATATAGACACAAGCCTATAGGGGGACATGATATGTCGACACAATATGTCGATATTATTCACAGCGACATGTAGGCACGCCACGCCAAGGCGCAAGGGAACGAAGTCGGGCAGTTGGTCAGGCATCCTCACACACTTACCATTACGAAATTAATTAAAACTTTCCGAAATTGGCACAAGGTTAAATGCAACTGACATGTGTGCACCAGTAACTTGTTGTACTTCTTGAAGTAGCCTATTTGGCCAAAATTGTGCAGGACGGAAGTCTGTTACCTAACAGCCTCTCAGTCAACAACAGCATTAGCTCACGCCGCCCGCGTGACAGAAGACGGAAGACACTGACGACCTGTTGAACTGAACCCATGCATTTGGGATCTCTGAAACACCGGGCCGGTGAGCCCCGATCAGTGGACCTACTCTTAAACAAACTATGCTTTTGTGGGTGCTACACTTTGACATGGTTAGCAAGCCCTTATCAGGTTATCGGAAATTAAACTAAATATTAGGCTACCACAACAAACACCGGAATGTAGGCTATATTAAATACAAATTGTAATGATATGTTTGTCTTCTATATAAAACAGGAAGACAACAGCAAATAAGTTCAGCGTAGTTAACGTGCACCACACTTTTTGATGTTCGTCGTCTACTGACCCGGTTGAGGTGTAGCAAAGAAGCTTCGAGGCAAGCTTCGAGAGCCACCCAAAAGTAGTCATCATGAAGCTCATTGTAAAACATTCACAATCCGTGATTTTAAAAAATGTAGAATGCGCTTACCTTGGGCATATGTGTTCCTCACTGAAGTGTCCACAGCAAGAATGACAAAAAGTAAACGGAACAGGGCTACAAATTTAACAGACATTTCAACTGGAACCTGTCCTGCGCTTCACAAAATAATATGTCCTCGGGTCAAATAATTTCCAAGATGTTCCTTTCTCTTTCAAACTCTCCGGCTGATCCTTTGGAAGGAAAACTGACAGCGTTGCAGACCGGCTAGTTTGAAACTAGACGACCAGTACGCAAACGTGACGGACATGTAGAGAGAGGAGAGGAGAGGCAGCGAGCGAGCGGACGTTTAATTCGAACGCCCAGTAAGCGGATTGCCAGCTCGCGATGCTGTCAGGTTGTTCAAGGCAGCCCGCCGCTGACGTTCCAGCACCGAGGACAGCTCCTAGCGTCAGCAAATGGAACAACTCCTACTCTGCGAGAAAGACGAGCAGAAAAGGGGGAGAAACTTGGCGACGCAATGCACAGACTTTGTAGAATTTCTCAACCTCTCTTGATTAAATGCAGAAACGTATACAAAACTGACTTAAATATACTTTCCGGCTACATTCCACGAAATCACTTTGCACAGCTCAGAAAATGTCCAGAGTGCAAATAATGTGAGGAAAAAACAACAGTAGTAGCCTTCAGAAAGGAGAAACATTTTGCCCTATATGGCAAACAACTGAGAAAGGGATTGGCCCAGACGTCAGGGGAAATGAAGTGGATTGCCCTTTATTGCACTGGATCATTGTTACAGAAAGGCAGGGAGTCAAAACAAATGTCTAAACACAAGATGATGTTGCAAATTTGGAAATACTGACTCAGCTGAGCAAAAATCAGCTGTTATGCACTAAACCCTGCCACAGTAAATGACCAGAGACCTTTATCTGTGTGTGTGTGTGTGTGTGTGTGTGTGTGTGTGTGTGTGTGTGTGTGTGTGTGTGTGTGTGTGTGTGTGTGTGTGTGTGTGTGTGTGTGTGTGTGTCTGTGTCTGTGTCTGTGTTTCTGTGCAGTGTGTGTGTGTGTGTGTGCGTGCGCACATGTGCGTGCGTGTGTGTGTGTTTATTTTAGACAGACGTTTTCCGTCGAGCCGAGCCACGATTCCGCTAATGGGAAAGCCGCCAGGGCGGCTAATGAAAGCCAAGGCCGTGAAATGAGATGACCAATATCAAGGGGTAATGAAGCGGACACCAACAGCAGAGCATTAGGGGAGCAAGATAATCTCAGCTGGCATATCATCTTCTTAGGGTCCTCTGGGGAGAGGAGAGCCGAGTGAGTCGACCACCACAAAGTTGCAGCAAAAATCCTATGGGGGGGTAAATAAATACGACGATTCAATCTACACTACACTACACTACACTACACTACACCAGGGCTAGACTGGGGGAGAAATAGGGCCCAGGCACTTTTGGCTTAAAGGTACCCCTTGTAATAAGCGGCGAAGAACTGACTCACCGGTGGGCCCTGCACCCTTGTGGGCCCCTATTTTCAGAAATGTACAAAAATATGTATATATTTTTTTTTACATTTCTGAAAATAGGGGACCACGAGGGTGCGAGGCCCACCGGGAAATGCCCTCTGTGCCAGATGGCCAGTCCAGCCCTGCACCACACAGTAAATGTTGTGGTGTTAATTCAACACTTACAGAGTTCATTTAAGTCCAAATGGACTCAAATGAACTCTCTAAGTGTTAAATGAGCACTGCATAATTTACTGTGCACACTTATCTCTCGAGGCAGAGCAATTAAAATGCTTAGCGATGAGGTCAAAGAGCGGAAAATAGCATGTTGTGGTGGTGGGGGTTAAAATTACATGACATTACATTACACTTAGCTGACGCTTGTAATCCAAAGCGACTTGTTTAGGTTCAGGGCATTGTATTGGTTATAGTCTCTGGAGCAATGTGAGGTTAGGTGCCTTGCTCAAGGGCCATGGATGGAGGTGCTGGTAAGGGCGGGATTTGAACCTGCAACCCTCTGATCTAAAGGCCAGCACCACTGAGCCATGGCTGTCCCAATCTGCCCCTAAGCACTTCCACGAGGTCTCCACATCCACCGAAGGTAGCAGGACACATTTGAATTCAACAGGCTTATTAGTCTTGGGTCTGCCATGGTCTCCCTGGGTTCACATTTGGCAGTGATGGGTAAGCAGTTGGAGCGTCAGACTTGTGGCCCAAAGGTTGCCGGTTTGACTCCCAACCCACCAGGTTGGTAGGGGGAGTAATTAACCAGTGCTCTCCCCCATCCTCCTCCATGACTGAGGTGCCCTAAGCATGGTACCATCCCGCCGCACTGCTCCCTTTCGGGCGCCATTAGGGGCTGTGCCCTTGCACGGGTAAGGCATAAATGCAATTTCATTGTGTGCAGTGTGCAGTGTTCACTTGTTTGCTGTGGAGTGCTGTGTTGCAATGACAATGGAAGTTGGAGTTTCCCAGTTGAGCTTTCATGCTTTCATGCTTTTATTTGTTTGCCTGTCCTTGGCAGGGGTTTGCATTGATTGCAAGCATGTACAGTATCTTCAAACTTCACCTTCACCTTCAACATAACTTAGCTCTGCACATCTGTAGCAGTCCGTTTAAACATCTGTTGGAAATGTTAATGCCATGGATGGTGTTCAAGTGTGAGGCCTACACTGGAAAGAGGATTGCGTATTATATGGTACATGGTGTTTGGGGAGTTAACCCAGCACCATGGACAGCTACTCTCTGTAACCTCTCTCTCTCTCTCTCTCTCTCTCTCTCTCTCTCTCTCTCTCTCTCTCTCTCTCTCTTCTCTCTCTCTCTCTCTCTCTCCTCTCTCTCTCTCTCTCTCTCTCTCTCTCTCTCTCTCTCACACACACACACACACACACACACACACACACACACACACACACACACACACACACACACACACACACACACACACACACACACACACAGAGAAAGAGAGACAGAGAGAGATAAGTCTAAAGTCCAAAAAGTGTTTATATTGTGTTAACACTGTGTACTTCTTGGTGCTGGTGTGCTTTTATGTGTGCTTGAATGAGAGCAAGAAAACCAAACCAAATGACTGCACCACCGCAAGGGCAAGGGAATAAGCACAGTAAACACTGCAACCTCTAGCCTTTCATTTCATGAGCATACTTCCATAAAACCATAAAAGACTTACACTTTTCTGAAGCTGCACAGTTGTACCTGTGTTTGTGATTTAAAAAAAAAAAGAAACCCTCCGATAAGCCAAAGCAATGGAGTGGAAGTGTGAATTTCTGTTTGCCATGGATGACTGTGATAATGGTGGGATTTGGGGGTTCACTTTGAAATAGCGCAAACAGAAAAACGGGAGCCTGGTTTGCTGAATGGAGAATTTTTCTGTGTGTGTGTGTGTGTGCGTGTGCGCGTGCGTGCGCGCGTGCGTGCGTGCGTGTGTGCGTGCGTGCGTGCGTGCGTGCTTGCGTGTGTGTGTGAGAGAGGGGCAGATATGTTTGTGTGAGAGAGAGAGTATATCCTTGTGTGTGTGTGTGTGTGTGTGTGTGTGTGTGTGTGTGTGTGTGTGTGTGTGTGTGTGTGTGTGTGTGTGTGTGTGTGTGTGTGCGTGCGTGCGTGCGCGTGTGTGTGTGTGTGTGAAAGAGAGAGAGGGAGAGAGGCAGAGAGAAAAATGCGTTTGTGTGAGGAGAGTATATACAGTACATCTGTGTGTGTGTGTGTGTGTGTGTGTGTGTGTGTGTGTGTGTGTGTGTGTGTGTGTGTGTGTGTGTGTGTGTGTGTGTGTGTGTGTGTGTGTGTATTAATATGTACTAGCTTCGCTTTCCTAAATCCCATTGGTTAGACTGCACAACACACACACACACACACTCCACTCCAGGCTTAGTGGTCCAGCTCTGCTCTCCTGCCAGGCTTATTTGTCTCAATAAGCTCATGGCGCCACAGCTACCAGACCAACTCTATTAAACAGCGATCTCCCCCCTCTCGTCTCTCTTCTCTCTCTCTTCTCTCCCTTCCTCCCCACTCACTCTTCCTTTCTGTCTCTCTCTCTCTCTCTCTCTCTCTCTCTCTCTCTCTCTCTCTCTCTCTCTCTCTCTCTCTCTCTCTCTCTCTCTCTCTCTCTCTCTCTCTCTCTCTCTCTCTCTCTCTTCCTTCTCTCTCCATTGCTCCCCCCTCTCTCTCTGTCTCTCCTGTGTCAGTCTATTTATCTCTCTCTCTCTTTCTCTCTCTCTCTCTCTCTCTCTCTCTCTCTCTCTCTCTCTCTCTCTCTCTCTCTCTCTCTTCCCTCTCTCTTCTCTCTTCTCTCTCTCTCTCCCCCCCCTCTCTCTCTCTTCCTTCTCTCTTCTCTCTCTCTTTTCCCTCTCTCCCCCTCTCTCTTTCTATCTCTTCATTCCTCCCCCTCTCTCTCTCTCTCTCTCTCAATTTCTTGCTATCCATCCCATCCCTTCTCTCTCTCCATACTCTCCCTTTCTGTCTCTCTTCCTTTTTCCCATCTTGAAATGAATACATTACCCATTACCCATACAGAGAACCTCCTACTCTCAATCCCCACCACCCCCACTAGCCAGCCCCACGTCCAGCCACCACCTCCACCATCCCCACAACCTCCACCCTCACCCCCACCTACACCACCTCCAGTCAGCCAAAGTGCCTGCTTCGAGCCCCCATCATCTCCACTTCTACCCCCCACCCTCATCACCCCCAGTCAGCCCCAGTGCCCGCTGCGGGTACGAGCCCATGATGGAGTCATTGGGACTGCACGGGCCATCTGGCTGCGCTGGGGGATTGAATAATATTACCTTAAAAAGTGATCCATTCGCACCACTGGGCTGGGACACGCACACAACAACACAACAACAACACAACAACAACACAACAACACAACAACAACACAACACAACATCACCCCCACACATTATGGCCCCTCCCCCTCCTCCTCCTCATCCCTCCTCAATATTACCTTTACAAAGTGATCCATTTGCACCTCTGGGCTGGGGGGGTGGGGGACACACAACAACACAACAACATAATGCAACATAACAGCATCAACACCCCCCCAAACACACACACATTATGTCCCCTCCCCCTCCCCTTTCTCATCCCTCCTCAATATTACCTTTACCTGAACCATTTGCACCTCTGGGCTGGGGGGTGGAGGACACACAACAACACAACAAAAACACAACACAACACAACGACAACATAACAGCATCACCCCCCCCCCACACACACACACACACACACCCCTCCCCCTCCCTCCTCTCCACAGCTGCTGATGCCCCTGCTGAGCTACCGAGTCTGCCGTTTGCACTTGCAGGCTGTATTTATGGCTAATGGCACCAGCAGTCTCTCTCACATGCACGCACATACACACACAGGCGCACACATACGCATATACGCATGTTTACACACACATACACATGCGCACACACATACACACAAACATGCACGCATGCACACATACACGCACGCACGCACACACACGCATGCACGCGTGCGCGCGCGCGCACACACACACACACACACACACACACACACACACACACACACACACACACACACACACACACACACACACACACACACACACACACACACACACACACACACACACACACACACACACACACACACAGGTTCTTGCACGCTTGCAGTCTCAGTCTTGCAGTTTGCTCATTGGCCCTGAAAATACACAGGAACGTTCAACTTTCTCTCTCAAGGATCTCTCTGTCTATTCATTGTTTTGGTTTATATTTTGTACTTTTCTATTCTAATTGAGCATATTGAAGAGTTACAAACAAGACATATCATTGTTTTACTTTTCCCCCACAGTGCAAAAAATGTCCAATTATAATTGGGAAAGAAGCCTTCAAGAAATAAACAGATGATTTTAAGATTACGGTACTTTCTTTCTTCATCTGTTAGGTAGGTGGGAAAGTATTCCAGAAACAATTGCTCTTATATTATTGCTCAGGTAAACATGTTGTTGGTGCAGCAGTGGCTACACTTTTAAATAGGAAGAAGCAGTAGAGTCACTCACAAGACAAAAGAGCTATTGTTCAGTTCATTTTCAGTATAACCTCAATGTTGAGGAAATATGTAGGCTACTTACTACCACCTGTTGGCTTTGCAGAGCAGTATAAGCCAAAAAAAGAGTTCTTCCTCTCTCAGTCTCAAGCTTAGACTCAATCGAATCCAGTTCACTTCGGCAAATTTATCATCTCAAAGCAAAAAACAAAAAAACAGTTTCTGTAACAGTCATTTATGTCAGTGCATGAACAACACAACTGAGTACAAAAAAAAACTTATAAACAGCAGCAACAGCGAACAAACTGCCGTGATGTGGGAAAACTGCAGTGTCATCATCACCTTCATTTGGTCTGATCCGCTGGGAATATCTGAAATTTATGCTTCAGCGTTCTGTACATTAAGCAGATCTACTGCGCAAGGGAATAGTGGAGATCTCACAGCGCGACTCAAGAACAGAAATGTGACCAGCAAAGAGACAAACGCTAACTAATGAGCAAAGACACAAATACGCATATGCACAAACACACACGCCTGCACACACACACACACACATGCATGCACGCAGGCACGCACACAGACACACACACATGCACACACACACGCGCGCGCGCACAAACGCACGCACGCAGGCACGCACGCACGCACGCACACACACATACTGTACACACACACACTAGAATCTGGTTTGGATAGGCCTAATTACCTCAAGAAGTTGGCCTACCGAAAGCACACTTGATAAGAACAGAGTACACACAGTACAGATTTGGGAACAAACCAATGTGATTCTGACTTTGGCTTGTGAAATTATATAATAATATAGAGTATAATAATTCTTTGTTTAGAGTATACTGTTTTTATGTATTATAGTTTATTATTTATTTATGGGTTATTTTTTATACTTTTAAAATGCCTGATCAATTTTAAAATGTGCCAGTATTTATTGCAGCTGTGTGCTAACAGGTCCACCACACATACTGCAGACAGCACTTTTAACCTGCGTGTGGCTCCCTGCATTCTCCAAAGGGTTGTTATTTCTGCACTGCATACACTACCGTAGGCCTACCGTAGCCGGAGACAGAGGATAGTACAGTGTTATACCACCTCTAGGGGCGGAACTATAGGGAGTGTAGGCATTATTACCCCTAATAATACCTACAGGAGGGTGAGCAGGGCACTTGCCCCTGGGCCCAGGGCCCTCCCGTATTGGTGGTGGGGGCCCTATTGTGAGCTTGGCAAGCTGCATAGGGGGCCCTATAAGTGTCATGCCCTGGGGCCCTGTGTGCAATTGTTCCGCCACTGACCACCTCCCCTGCTCCTCAGCAGAGCTTAGCGGTACCCTCTGACCACAGTGCAAGCAAGTGCTGTTACTGTTCCAGCCATATCTCAAACTGTGTCATTACAGCAACTCAGCAGTAGTACCGCACTGGTAGGATAGGATACTGTTACACCACCTCCGCAGTTCCTCAGTAGAGCTTACCATAGCCGTATACAGAGGCGATTCTAGGGTAAGGTGGGGCCTCAATCGAAAATGCAAAAGAATGAATATTTGAACCAAAATCACCTCCACTGTAGTACAGTATGTATGGGCTGTCATTCACTATCTAGGGGCTTGGGGGCCCCAAGCGACTGCCTGCCTTGCCTGGTGGCAAGATGCGCCTATGGTTGTATACACTCTGACCACCACCGTGCAAGTGCTGTGTCTATTGCAGCCATATCTCAAACTGTGTCATTACCGCAATTCAGCAACAG
>NC_085863.1:13179550-13197050 GCF_034702125.1 Engraulis encrasicolus | reverse complement strand
TGGAAGCCTTACTACGCTTCGTATTGTTGTTTTGATGTACTGAATAGGCAAGGTAAAGCATTCATTACAGGGGCAGCTTTGTTTTGATGTCACATTGTTTGATATGATGGAATTTCCGACATGAAAGGTGCACACAGGTTAAAAACTGTTACATTCCCTCCTGCCAGCCAGCGGTTGCAAAATAATGAAAACTATTCTACTTCAAGTGATGAGCATTTGAATGACACACTCACCTCACCTTCTAAAAATGCAACCAGCCAAACACCCAGACAGGCAGACGACTACAGACACCAGAAGGGGGCAGGAAGAGAGAGCCTATAGAGAGAGAGAGAGAGCGAGAGAGAGAGAGAGAGAGAGAGAGAGAGAGAGAGAGAGAGAGAGAGAGAGAGAGAGAGAGAGAGCGAGATACATAGACAGACAAAGGAGAGAGAGAGAGATGAAGGGAGAGAGAGAGAAAGAGAGAGAGAGAGAAAGAGAGAGAGAGAGAAATAGACTGACACAGGAGAGAGAGAGAGAGAGAGAGAGAGAGAGAGAGAGAGAGAGAGAGAGAGAGAGAGAGAGAGAGACAGAGACAGAGATCGAAAGAAGACCAAGAGAGAAAGAGAGGAGAGAGAGAAAGAGGACAGAGAGAAAGTGAGATGAGGAGAGATGTACTACAGTGCTGTGATGTATAATTCATGACCCTGAGGCTTTTCATTAGGGCAGGTAAACATTCACCTGCGTGACAACATCCATCATCTACCCACTCAGCCTGCATGGGGAGAGGGACTACCCACCACCACCACTTTGACTACCAACACCACCCCAACAACTCAGGGGGAGAGCCACCACCACCACTATGACTACCAACACCACCACCACCACTCAGCCTGCATGGGGAGGGGTAGAGCCACCGCCACCACTACGACTACCACCCCTACCCACCACCACCACTCAGCCTGCGGAGGGGGAGAGCGACTACCACCCCTACCCACCACCACCACCACTCAGCCTGCATGGGGAGAGCGACTACCACCCCTACCCACCACCACCACCACTCAGCCTGCATGGGGAGAGCGACTACCACCCCTACCCACCACCACCACCACTCAGCCTGCATGGGGAGAGCGACTACCACCCCTACCCACCACCACCACCACTCAGCCTGCATGGGGAGAGCGACTACCACCCCTATGACTACCAACACCACCTCCACCACCACCACTCAGCCTGCATGGGGAGAGGGACTACCACCCCTACCCACCACCACCACCACTCAGCCTGCATGGGGAGAGCCACTGCCACCCCTACCCACCACCACCACCACTCAGCCTGCATGGGGAGAGGGAGAGCCACCACCCCTACCCACCACCACCACCACTCAGCCTGCGGAGGGGGAGAGCGACTACCACCCCTACCCACCACCACCACCACTCAGCCTGCATGGGGAGAGCCACCACCACCACTATGACTACCAACACCACCACCACCACTCAGCCTGCGGAGGGGGAGAGCGACTACCACCCCTACCCACCACCACCACTCAGCCTGCATGGGGAGGGGGAGAGCCACCGCCACCACTATGACTACCAACACCACCACCACCACTCAGCCTGCGGAGGGGGAGAGCGACTACCACCCCTACGACTGCCAACACCACCACTCAGCCTGCGGAGGGAGAGAGCGAGCGACTACCACCCGTACCCACCACCACCACCACTCAGTCTGGGGAGGGGGAGAGCAGCCACCACCACTATGACTACTAACACCACCACCACCACTACGACAACCACCCCTACCCACCACCACCACCACTATGACTACCAACACCACCTCCACCACCACCACTCAGCCTGGGGAGGGGTAGAGCCGCCACCACCACTACGACTACCACCCCTACCCACCACCACCACCATCACTATGACTACCACCCCTACCCACCGCCACCACCACCACTCAGCCCGAGGAGAGCGACCAACAGGGTTGGACTGGACATCTGGCATAGCGGGCATTTCCAAGTGGGCCCTGCACACTTGTGGGCCCCTATTTTCAGAAATGTAAAGTCAGTTCAGTTCAGAGTCAGTTCTGCGCTGCTAATTTTTAGGGGGCCATTTAAGCTAAAAAAAAAAGTGCCGGGCCCTATTCCTCCCCCAGCCCAGCCCTTGCGGCCGCCCCCACCAGCCACCACCGCCACCATCAACACTACCACCATCAGAATACGTCTCAAACACCACATCCATTTCAATCATTTCGCCTTTAAAAATAGATGTGAGCCGCACAACAAGATTAAAAACAGTGATTTATGTGCATTGCTGTGATCTTAAAAGACACTAACGGGAGCAGCGGTCACTAAATTATTTATAGCATAAAAAACGTTTGAGACATATTTATTCACGTGTTTTTTTTTTTGTTGAAAAATTAATAAAGCAAAACTAAAAAAATCAAGCAAACAATGTAAGAGAACTTGAGCCTTTTTGAGTTTCTCTTGAAGCCCTGAACCAGGCGTGCTGTGTTTTAGTTTTACATGAATAATGCATGGCATTAATGGATGTCAGGCCAGCGCACTTGTTTGGACTGTAAATAGCACATTTCAGATGCTAAGGCCTCCTGCTTGTCAAGCGTAATTCCCTCTCGCACTTGAGGCGCCATGCAGTAGCCAAGCCGGCCACAGCGGGAAAGGCAGCAGAATGGGGGAACTATCTGACAGAGTCTGTGGGTGCATTCCAATATGCAGACTCCCGTCCTCCACTTGTGCTTGTCTCCTCGTCCCGCCTCCTGACCCAGCCTCCGAGGAGAAAACAATTAAGTTTCTCACCTGTCAGCGTAGCCACAACAACTTTTGGGGGACTGTTTTTCATTCACCATCCCAATAGCAAATGAGAAAATTACATTACAATTGTGCTTTTGCAAGATATGGAATTAATTTTCTGTCGTCAGTGACATCATCATGAGGTCACATGCAGGCAAGTGAGCAAGGGAGGACGGAAGTCCGCATATCCACTGTCTGGTCCTCTCTAAGGTGCTGGGTACAAGTATCCAGATATTTTTAAGTGCAGATATTTTTTGTCTGTTTATGTGTAAACACGGCATGTGGATACAAATAAAAACTCGATTAGGACGGGTGCGTTTTAGCCCCATAAATGGGATATTTTTAAATCCAGACTTTTAAAATGTACTTCCTCAATCTCGCCAAAACGAATGCGTTTTCAAAAATATACATAGGCCTACTAAACAGCCTCTAATTCTCTTTCTCAGACATAGTTATATCACCCCTATTTTCTCATTTCTTCTATCTTATGCTCTCTCTCTCAGTTGTCTCAGGGAGAGAAAGGGACAGGAATTGGTCTTCATTACACTGCATGTATTGGGTGTGGGGGGCCTTTAAGATGACTTTGTTCCAGGCTCAACCAATTCACTTTCACCAATATCTCTATCTCTCTCTCTCTCTCTCTCTCTCTCTCTCTCTCTCTCTCTCTCTCTCTCTCTCTCTCTCTCTCTCTCCTTCTCTCTCTCAATCTCTCTATCTCTCTCTATGGGGATATACCCTATCCTGGCTGGCAGATGGTCAGTGCCTAAAAGCCAAATCTGTATGCAGTGTGCTCTGTGGCTATGGATTTGGGATGGATTACATGTGTGTGTGTGTGTGTGTGTGTGTGTGTGTGTGTGTGTGTGTGTGTGTGTGTGTGTGTGTGTGTGTGTGTGTGTGTGTGTGTGTGTGTGTGTGTGTGTGTGTGTGTGTGTGTGTGTGTGTGTGTGTGTGTGTGTGTGTGTGTGTGTGTGTGCACGGGCGCGCAAAACCTAAATACTGTATGTCAGCCTATGACGCACATAAAAACATGAAATAAGATGCATTTAAACCCTAAGACCCTCATCTTGCATTAGAATGTGCTCATTCAGCTATAACATACCCACACTTTTGTTTTTTTAAAAAAAAAGCTAAAATCTCAATAGCCTGAATGCAGCGCTTATGTCGCTCCAGGCACCAAAGGTCAAGCAACATATACGAGTCATCAGGCTAAAATGGGTTAATTAGTAATTGGTGGTTGACATGCTGCAATGAAAATGCTTCTTAGATAGTCCACTAAACAAATCCATACAATAGTGGCACTAGCTGTTGTTGTGCCGCCCTGACGTGTGCTACTGCTGAAATGTCACTGACCCCTAGTACATGTGTGGAAGTGTGTTTATGTGGTTTGTTACACGCACTTATGGTATGTACCGTATGTCTGTTTTATGTGTTTTTGTGAAATTTCATGTGTTTGGGTCATATATAACTGCCAACATTGCGGTTTCAAAGCCATGGAGCTGTACATGCATTTGGGGTTAAAGGTCAAGGGGCCATCAGTCAGGGGTCAGGGTTCAAAGGTCAGGGTTAGGGTAATGACCTGCCTATGTGCTGTATCTGCAGGAAGAAAATGAGCACATGAGCTCATGTGGGACTGTGGGATGAGCCAGTACAGCAGGGCTGGGGAACCTTTTTCATTCAAAGGGCCACTTCAAATTGCTCCAAGGGCCGTAAAACGCCTCCAAGGGCCATACCATGAACCAGGATTTCCCCTTGCACCTTAGGCCTACGTATATTGAAGGCAGCCACATTTAAAACAGACTCCACCAACTCTAGGTCCCCTGAATATAACTTCATTGAATTTGCAAATGTATTTTCTAAGATTCCATTACAAAATATGTCATATTTCATGTGAAGCAGCATAACATTAAAATTATATCGGGGGCCGGATTAGACGCCCTCAAGGACCGCAAATGGGCCTTGAGACATTTCCTACCCCTGCGGTACAGCAACACAGCCATACAAAGGCAAAGTGCAGAAAGTAGCCTACATATTTGTCAAAAATGAGTTTAGACTGAAAGTGGTTTTCATAACACCTCCTTTATCTTGTGGCAAAGCCTTATGGTCGGTTTAAGAGATATTGCCATGTCAAATTTACAGTAAACTAGCCTACGTAAAATATCCAACTTTATACCAATACTTTGAAGGCCTTTTTCTCAGTTTCAATGTTGGCGTAGATGGTGCATTTTGCCTTTGTAGGGCAGAATAGATATACAGTATGACTGAATTGTGTGTCAAATATTAAACGGTAACACACGGTTTAGAAGAACAGGCAGAGGCGCATCTTGTCACCAGGGTAGGCAGGCAGCCGCTTGGGGTCCCCAAGCCACTAGAATGTGAAAAACAGCTCGACTTTAAACTAAAATAGTGGCAATTTGCTTCGAACGTTCATTCCTCTCGGTTTTTGCTTGGGGCCCCCACTGACACTAATATCGCCTCTGAGAACAGGTAATGTTTAGTCTTTGAAGTAAGGTAATACAGTAGTCCTACAGTGCATAGACTAAATCGTGAGCTTAGAATTATAAGGTTCTATCTCCGTTTCTCTATCATTCATAACAATGTAAAATAATACTTTTTCACAAAAATAACACCACACATGCATTAATAAGCATGTAATGGGTCAGATTATGTAAAAAACTCAATTTTAGATAAATAGATGGAGATAGAACCTTATAATTCTCAGCTCACGTAATACTGTTATTATAGGTTAACAAAATCATCAGCGGCGCAGCTTACGTGCAATGACGCTGTAACATAAATGTAATGTAAGATCAAACGAGAACATTTCTAAGTTTCCAATTACAGTGAGCTTGTTGCAATGATATTGAATTGATAAGGGTCATTAAAACAGTAAGAGAAAGTTAAAGTGACACAATAAAAGTCAAGTGTGTGTGTGTGTGTGTGTGTGTGTGTGTGTGTGTGTGTGTGTGTGTGTGTGTGTGTGTGTGTGTGTGTGTGTGTGTGTGTGTGTGTGTGTGTGTGTGTGTGTGTGTGTGTGTGTGTGCGCGCGCGCGTGTGTGTGTGCGCGCGTGTGTGTGTGTGTGTTTATGCTTTTCTGTATGTTTTGTGCCAACAAACAGTCAATAAAACATCTCATTAATCATCAGAAGTGCCGTTTTATAGGCTTACTGGGCTTTTACAGACATGCCATGAACATAAACAAACTACTGATCCAAAACCAATAAATGTCAGACTTCAAGTGTGTCTTACCTGAGAGTGCATACTGATTTCACAGTTGGTATATGTATGCTGATATCATATCCAGGGCCACTGACAGCTTTGGCAGGGCCCGAGACAAAGAAATCTGAAAGGGCCCCAAACCCAATCAATGCAATATAATGAGGACCCAATTCTGGGCCCCCTTTCTCCCTGGGCCCAGGAAAAAAAGTGACACCTTTATCCGCTTTGTCGGCTTCCATGATCAAATCAGCATACCCACTATGAAATCAGTATGCACTCTGATATGTGATCGATACTATTTCAGAGTGTGTCCCTGTGTCATTAGATATGTACGTATACTGCTGGTGGCTAGTCTGACATGATAAGCATTCGCCTCCAGCGACCGTGGCAGTAAAGCATGGTGTAAATATGTATCAGACGTACAAGCAATAGGTCAGAAAGACGGTGAAGTGTCTGATATGTGAGATGTATGGCATCAAATAGCATGTCTAGAGGGAGTGTATGGGAATACGGTGTGTGTGTGTGTGTGTGTGGATCCTACAGCCTCCTACAATGAAATACGACGTGCGTGCGTGCGTGCGTGCGTGCATGCATGCGTGCGTGCATGCTTTAGTGCATCCGTACGCACTATAGATTTGGCTTGGCTGTATACCTCACGGTACATTGCAAGAACCCCTCTGTATTGACAAATAACTCCCTGGATGCTAGACTCCCTCCAACGCTAATCATGCAAAGTAGGGGGCGCTGTGGAGCAGCACACTAAGCCCACCACATTTGGGCTTGCATGCCCACCCACGGGGACCCCGGTTTGAGTCCGGCCGGGGTCGTTTCCCGATCCTCCCCTGTCTCTCTATCCCATTCGCTTCTTGTCACCATCTTCGACTGTCCTGTCAAATAAAGGCATAAAAAGCCCCTAAAAAATATTTAAACATGCAAAGTAATATGACACTAGTCCACCTCTGTATTTCATTGTAGGTGGCTGTATGATGCAAACAAAATATAAAAACAGCTTACTAGACCTCCAGCTTATAAACCAAATTGTGCCATTTTAGCACCCATCTTATCCTTGTATCTATCTACGCCTCCTACGCATGCACACACACGCACACATGCAAGCATGCACGCACACACGCAGGCAGGAATGCACACACGCACGCACGCATGCACACACACACACACACACACATGCCCAAGCAGCTCTGCTGTCTGTCACATGTCCCTTCACAGATGGTGCCCCCACACCTGTAACTGTGTGTGAGGCTGGATGTGTGTGTGTGTGTGTGTGTGTGTGTGTGTATGTCTGCCTGTGTGTGCGTGTGCTTGTGCGTGTGTGTGTTTACGCATGCTCGTATGTGTGTGTGTGAGAGAGACGTTAGTGTGTTAGTGTGTATATGTTTGTGTGCGTGTTTACTCATGCTAGTATGTGTGTGTGTGTGTGTGTGTGTGTGTGTGTGTGTGTGTGTGTGTGTGTGTGTGTGTGTGTGTGTGTGTGTGTGTGTGTGTGTGTGTGTGTGTGTGTGTGTGTGTGTGTGTGTGTGTGTGTGTGTGTGTGAGACGCTGGCAGGAGCACAGCAATCATCCTGTCATGGGCCTCAGCCCTGAGAGCCCCCCCGCGGTCGCCCTTCCATCCCGCAAACGCAGATCTGACCTGTGATTGGACGACAGCAGATTGCAGACACATGCTGATGAGCCCTGTGCAATGGGAGTACGAGCTGTCACTGCTTAAATGGAACAGGAATTGTGCGGAAATCAGAACTTTTGACATATTCTAGAACTTTATAAGACTTAAGAACTCGAATCATAATCCACATACTGTATTTTGCATGAGAACATTTTATTGGAGTGCAATGTTCAGGTCCACTGTTATTCACAAGGTTTTTAAAGATATATATTTTAAAATCTTTTCTGCCTTTATTTATGATAGGACATTGATAAAGTGACAGGAAACAAGTCGGGAGAGAGAGAGAGAGATGGGGAAGGATCGGCAAATGACCGGGGCCAGAATCGAACCCGGGTCGGGTCGCTGGTGCCTTACCATTAGAGCCACGGTAGGGCCAGACAGTCAAGCCAACAGGGGGGACACAGGGGTCACTTGTCCCGGGCCCAGGGAGAGAGGGGCCCCTGAATTGGGTCCCCATTACATTGTATGTATTGGATAGGGAGCCCTGTCAGATGTCTTTGTCCCGGGCCCAGTCTAAGCTGTCAGCGGCCCTGGGGCCAGATATTCACAAGGTTAATGAAAGACTGGAGACAGTGAAGGTAGTGATAGGGAGTGAGTGGGGAGAGAGAGACGGCTAAGGGCCGGGAATCGAACCCGGGTCAGCCGCATGGTAGACGAGTTTGGCCACGACAGGGCAGAGATCACCAATTTTATGTCGGGTCGGTGGTGTAGCAGCCCAGTGCCCTGCCGTCTGAGCCATGGCGGGGCCAGATATTCACAAGGTTGATGGGCTCGGTCGTGACGACGCAGTAAGACTTTTGCTAGGCAGTGGGCATACGCACTTTGCTAGTTTGATGCAACAACAACTTTTGATGGACTGTTTTTCATTCACCATCCCAATTGCAACTGAGAAGAAGGCTTTACAATTGAGCAAGATATTGAAATATAATGCTGTGGTCAGTGATGTCATCATGACATATTACTTCCTGGTACGAGGAGACAAGCACAAGTGGAGGAGACAAGGTCGCATATTGTAACGCACTCAGTGAAGGTGGTGACAGGAAGTGAGTGGGGAGAGAGAGACGGCCAAGGGCCGGCAAAGGACCCGGGCCGGGAATCGAACCCGGGTCAGCCGCATGGTAGACGAGTTTGGCCACGGCAGGGCCGAGATCACCAATTTTATTATATACATAACCCATCCGCATACAAAAGAGACAGTGTGAGGTTGCAATTGGAATTGCATTATGCTGGCATATGAAGCTCCAACTCATTTGTTACCAGTGATAGAAAGGCAATCTGACTGCATGCTCTAGTCCAGTGATTCTCAAAGTGTGGTCCGGGGACCACTAGTGGTCCGCGACAGAGCTCAGGTGGTCCGCGAGGGGATTGCTACTTGTCCAAAGACAAGCTAGAAGTAAGGTATATTCATTATTGCATTATTGCAAAGCTAGAGTCATATCTTCACCACAATAAGACAGGCTTGTAAATGTGAATTAAAAAATAAGGGATCTGCATCGAAATTAGCACCGGTCAACTGTCAATTCAGTTGACAGGTGGTCCCTGATTATTTTTGGGGGGACAAAGTGGTCCTCGGTCAGAAAAAGTTTGAGAAACACTGCTCTATTCAGTGCAGTGTAGTCCCTGATCATATGCTCTCATCAGATGCTCTCCTCCTCGACTGTGCGTGTGTGTGTGTGTGTGTGTGTGTGTGTGTGTGTGTGTGTGTGTGTGTGTGTGTGTGTGTGTGTGTGTGTGTGTGTGTGTGTGTGCGTGCGTGCGTGCATGTGTGCACATTAGACCACAATACAAGATTAAACCAGACAATATGTCTATGTCTAATGCCGGATGCAGGATTTGGGCTGTTAACATGCAGAAGACAGCATAGCAATTCATCAGACATATACCGGTAGGCAAAAAAAATGAAATAAAACACAGTTGGAGACTGAGATTTGTTTCCCTCTCCTTGTATTGCCTGTGTGTCAGTCAGTCATGCAAAGGTCATTAGAGGAACACACCTCGAGGGCTGGTCGGGGAGAAGTAGGGCCCAGGCACTTTACACACCTACTGCACTGGACTGGGGAGAAACAGGGCCCAGGCACTTTACACACCTACTGCACTGGACTGGGGAGAAATAGGGCCCAGGCACTTTACACACCTACTGCACTGGACTGGGGAGAAATAGGGTCCAGGCACTTTACACACCTCGAGGGCTGGACTGGGGAGAAATAGGGCCCAGGCACTTTACACACCTCGAGGGCTGGACTGGGGAGAAATAGGGCCCAGGCACTTTACACACCTACTGCACTGGGGAGAAATAGGGCCCAGGCACTTTACACACCTACTGCACTGGGGAGAAATAGGGCCCAGGCACTTTACACACCTCGAGGGCTGGACTGGGGAGAAACAGGGCCCAGGCACTTTACACACCTCGAGGGCTGGACTGGGGAGAAACAGGGCCCAGGCACTTTACACACCTCGAGGGCTGGTCTGGGGAGAAGTAGGGCCCAGGCACTTTACACACCTCGAGGGCTGGACTGGGGAGAAACAGGGCCCAGGCACTTTACACACCTCGAGGGCTGGACTGGGGAGAAGTAGGGCCGGGCACTTTTGTCTTAAAGGGGCCCTTCATAATTAGCGGCGCAGAACTGACTCACTGGTGGGCCCTGAACCCTCATGGGCACCTATTTTCAGAAATTAAAAAACAAAACAAAAAACAAAAAAACATTTTCGTTTACATTTCTGAAAATAGGGGCCCACCAAGAAATGTCCGCTATGCCAGTTGGCCAGTCCAGCCCTACACACCTCCAGCCTCAGAGACAGATTCATCGATCCACATCCAGCCTGTGAGTATGCCTCTGGTGCACAAGGTACCACTTCCATGTTTTTAATCATGTGTAGGGACTCGTTATGCCTCTGTCTATCGATCCCATTGACTGCTTTATACTCCTGTCCTATCGATGAGAAAACAGCTTTTTTGGGGGGGAGTTTGCATATCCTGTTGTACTGGGCATAAACTAGGGCCACATATGTCACATTTTGTTTTGGTATTCAGCCATGCATAGCTGCTTGCCTACCCCTGGGCCTGTGCAAGGGCGTCACCAGACCTATTTTACAGGGGCACGTGTCTGGGTATTGATTTGCTGTGCCCGGGTATGAGTTTCACCCCAAAAAAAAAACGGTAACACTTTCTATGAAGCCCATATCTATAGCGCATTATGAGTGCATTTATAACAAATTATAATGTGCATTATAATTACTTACAATGCATTATGACTACACCCATGATATTTCATGATGCTTTATGTTAACAGTTATGAATAACCATGAATCTAGCTTATAATGCTTTATAAATCCAAGGGTGTTATAAGTGCTCATGACTGGTTATAAACTACAGGCTGCCTGATAGGGCTTATAGTACATTATAAGTACTTACCCCTCTATGCACAGACCTGGATGATAAACTGTCATAAGGGCTCATAAGATGCTATAATGTTCCATGTGAGATTATAAGTTGTCAATGTGTGCTCTAAGTAAATTGAAGTTCTTATGGATGCATCTATAATGCACTGTATAATGCACATCTATAATGCATCATGATGTACTATAAGCCCCATCAGCCAGCCTGTAGTTTATATCCAGTCACGAGCACTTATGATACCCTTGGATTTATAAAGCGTTATAAACTAGATTCATGGTAATTCCTAACTGTTAACATAAAGCATCATGGAACATCATGGGTGTAGTCGTAATGCATTGTAAGTAATTATGATGCGCATTATAATTTGTTATAAATGCACTCATAATGCGCTATAGATATGGGCTTTATAGAAAGTGTTACCAAAAAAACTTGCTGCCTTGGAATTTAGTTTAAAATTCCTTTAGAATTTAGATTAGAGTAATCCACAGAATGCGCACAAAATAGCACACATGCACTACTTGCAATAATATAATTCATTTACAAGCTTTTTAAAATAAGTAACTGTATAAAAAGAAGACAATCCGCACACTTCAGGTCAATTTTTGTGCAAAGAAGCTTTTTTTGCACAAAAAAAAGCTTCTTTGCACAAAAATTGACCTGAAGTGTGCGTATTGTCTTCTTTTTATACAGATTTTTTTACTGAATCCTGCACCTTCTAAACAGATGAGTGGTGGCCTATCACAACCTAAAATAAATAACTGCAAAAAAAAAGTTTTGCTTGCGCACTTTGCACGCTGGCATTATCCCTCTGTGCTCTACTGTGCCCCTGTTTAGCATGAGGTCAGCTGACGCCCCTGGGTCTGTGGCAGAAGGGCAGTTTTGGAAGGCTGTTGGCAGTAGAATGTGATGCAATAGTGCAATAATAAAATCTATAGTAAATAAACTGAAAAATACAAACAAATGTTAGAGGAGTGCTGAAATGTTTTCAGAGGTGAAACGTGCTTTGGTCCAGTTCATCCAAATGACATTGAACAGTGCAATTGAACATATTTTTGCTGTTATTAATGAGAAATTATATTGTAATTGCACTGGAAACCATATGGTTATTTTGCTGTTATTACTAATAACAAGCAGTTATTACCATAAAATTAGACTGAAATTACTATGAAATTAACACCTTATTAGCGATCCGGAAGTAAAGTGTTACTACCAAAGTTACTACCACAGTTGACCGGTTGCCCGGTGTGAAAAGGGGAGAGGTATGCTATTCCATCTGTAATTCAGGTTACCATGAAGTGGCATTAATTCTAAAATATTCACCTCTTCATTCATATTCATTGCTCACACAGACAGATCTGGGGTCACATTTGGCCAGTCTGTGCAACAGAACAAATGAAAGTTAATGACTTACTGTAATAGAGAAATGATGGATGACTAACTGTACAGACGTGATACTTCTCATTTCTACCATCTTGGCAGTATCCCAAAGCCCTGCTGGGACGGAGCAGGGGAGCTGACAGCAGGGGGGACAAAGGGGTCAGTTGTCCCCTGCCCAGGGAGAGGAGGAGGGGCCCAGAATTGGGGTCCTCATTCCATTGTATGTATTAGGTGGGAGCAAGGTCGCTGACGGCTTTGACCAGTACAGGCCCGGGACGAAATCATCTAAAAGGGCCCCTCTCTCAACGCATATAATGTAATGAGGTCCTCTTTCCAGCTGGGCCTAGGACAGATCTCCCCTTTGTCGCCCGCCTTCGGCTTCCCTGGGTGGGGGGCCCTTTCAGGTGACTTTGTCCAGGGCCTGACCAAAGCTGGAAGTGGCCCTGGCCTGGACGGAGGAAACTTGGCAATCATTTGCTGTGCGAACGGTTTCTGTCGTCGCATTCCCACAAATCAGCAGATCTGACAGCATAAACAAAACAAAGGTCGAGATGGGGGTTATAGGTCAGTCAGGCCAGCCAGAGGCGATCTGGAAAGAACAGGAAACAGCTGTTTTTGAAATGGTGCTCTATTAGCTACTACACAGTGCACAGTGCTGTATAAGCAGCATAGCGCTGGTCCTTCTGGGAAACATTGTCTAGAAATCAAGCATTATTTCAGGCAGGCTACAAAATGTAGGCTAAGCAAAATGTGTCTTAAAGATTTTTATTTATTTTTTTGGGGGGGGGGGGGGTGGTTTTTCAACTTTATTTGATAGGACAGTGTGAGAGGTGGACAGGAAGCGAATTGGTAGAGAGACGGGGAGGGGTCGGCAAAGGACCCGGGCCGGGAATTGAACCCGAGTCAGCCGCATGGCAGATGAGTGCCCTACCAGTTGGCCACGGCAGGGCCCAGCAAAATGTACCTTATGTATTGTTTGAAACATTGTCTACTCTCGAAATCACACATTATTTCAGGCAGGCTACAAAAAGTATGCCAAGCAAAATGTATCTTATATATTGTTTCAGATGGACACATTCTTAGAAGATATTTTTGACCTTTTTGATCCCCAAAAATTAAGTCGGAGGGGCAAAAAACATACCAATAATAATAAAAATGTTGATAGTTGTCTTCTATCTGCCTGTGCACACACTTCAGTCATTACATCACTACAATGTTGAACCTGCAATGTTGAGCAGCTGAACCTGCAATGTTGCCGTACTGTAACTGTTGAAAAGCTGAACTCTGCCATCATTTGTTTGCTTGATAGGACTGAGTTCATTGGCCCAGATTTGTGTGTGTGTGTGTGTGTGTGTGTGTGTGTGTGTGTGTGTGTGTGTGTGTGTGTGTGTGTGTGTGTGTGTGTGTGTGTGTGTGCGTGTGTGTGTGTGTCTCCGTGTGTTTGTGGCTGGTAGACAAACAGAGTGAAAATGGGAGAGAGAGCATGTTTGTTTTTTTGCCTTTCCATGTAAGTGTATTCAGGTTTGAATATGTGTGTGTTCTTTTGTGGACCAGTGTGTGTGTGTGTGTGTGTGTGTGTGTGTGTGTGTGTGTGTGTGTGTGTGTGTGTGTGTGTGTGTGTGTGTGTGTGTGTGTGTGTGTGACCCCAAAGAAGAATCTCATCGGTGGCATGATGTAACCCAGTGTGGACGAAAAGATGACAAGAGAAGCCACAGAGCTGCTGCAGACCTAAAGCGTGTGTGTACACATCCAACAGAGCAGAACAGGGAAAATAAAGTGTGTGTACAAGTGCGAGAGGAACAGCATAGAGTTGTATAGGATAACATCTGAGAGAAACAGCATAGAGTTGTATAGGATAGCATCCGAGCGGAATAGCATAGAGTTGTATAGGATAGCATCCGAGCGGAATAGAGTTGTATAGGAGAGCATAGTGTTGTATAGGAGAGCAGAGGCATGGCGGAGCAGCAGCAGCAGCAGGGGGAGTTTGACTGCATCGTGGTGGGAGCTGGCGTCCAGGGCTGCTTCACTGCCTATCAGCTGGCCAAGAACCACCAGAGGACTCTGCTACTGGAGCAGGTCAGACATTACTAATGTATCTAAACTCCCTACACTCTATACTCTATACTCTATACTCCTTAATCTATAGTCTACACTATATATACTCTGTACTCTCTACACTCTACAATCTATGCAATAGATATATGACGTGCATTATGTTTCTCTCTCTCTCTCTCTCTCTCTCTCTCTCTCTCTCTCTCTCTCTCTCTCTCTCTCTCTCTCTCTCTCTCTCTCTCTCTCTCTCTCGACCCAAGACTCTTAATTAGACATAAATTAAGTCATAAATATGAATGAGATGTGTTAAATGTATCTTGAGTTTGGGGAAACCGTTGAAACACGGGGAATACTAGGAACGGTTTATTTTCAGGAATTGGAAAATGTAAATTGCAGATTGCGTAGGCCTAGGCTTACTAGTTTTCAGGGAAAGGAGAAATGCCAGCCTTGATGAAAATGATTTGCCGCCCATGTCTGGATTTGGGGATTTCAATTTATTTTCCGGCAGAACATGTGCCCTTATCCTTAATATTTGTTCAACCTTGTGTAGTTCTAGTCTGAGGTGACGTAGCCTACATGCATACAAATCATTTCCTATAATCTCATAAAGGGTTTTATTTATTTGAAATGTGGTAGTGTGTACATTAGGGCCTTCTGGTAATCGGTAATTTGGTAATATGCATTGCTTAGAAATGGGTAGACCTAATTAAAATGTGATCATAAAAGACAATATGAATTGATGCAACTCTCTTACGGAAATAATACTTCATGGAAATAGCAACCCCCAGAAGCCGAGCAGCTGTGGAAAATGAATGAATTTACATGAAATTGTCAAACTGTGACCGCAAGAGTGCAAAGCCCTGCAGGGGGGTGACCTGGGTTCAGTATGGCATGGTTACTACTGCCTGGAAACCGCCATCTGAGGTCAGGGTCTCTCTGCATAACATATGCTGGTTCCCAACCTGGGGGTCCGGACCCTTAGGGGGGCGTGGAGGTACTGAAGGGGGGTCGTGGAAAAAAGGGACATTGCATAAAAACGGGAAATCCACAACTAGGCTTAACACAATTCCATAATTTGGTTAGCAACAGTATTCACTTGTATGGTGAATAGATATTGGCCTTTACGTTGTCCTGTGGATTTGTAGTAATATCAGTGGCATCAGCTATTAATGGAAAATCTACCAATATTAATGCCAAAAAAATGCCTGGGTAATTAGTTTGCCTGCTGATATTGATAGAAATACATTGCTATGCTAAAACTGTGTGTGTGGGGTGGAGTCCAAAAGGGGGTCCCCGCTGAAAACTTTGGGAACCACTCTGCATAACACATGCTGGCCCTCGTCGTGCACCGTGACCCAGTAGTCAGCGTTGTGTAATCCACTGGCCCTGCATACTCACTGGCAGAGACCGGAATAGCTGCTGAACATGGAGCTGCTTATTGATAAACAGACAATTCAGATCACTGTCAACCAGAGGCGCATCTTGTCACCAGGCTAGGCAGGCAGCCGCTTGGGGCCCCCAACCCTCTATATTGTGAATAATAGCGCATACTTTACTACAGTAGTGGCAATTTTGTTTCAAAAGTTCATTCCTTTACATTTTTGCTTGGGGCCCCACCTGACCCTAGAATCGCCCCTGGTGTCAACCAGTGAATGGGGTTTCTAGGAAGAGCAATATCTACCATTAGCATTGCCCATAGCCGTGTTTGTGCAGGGGAAGTTGCTCATAGCCTTGTTTGTGCAGGGGAGGCTGACCTATGTTATGTCAATGTCAATTTATGTATATTTATGGACGTTATAATGTATTTATTATTTATGTGTTCGTGTTCATAAAGTGCTACTGAGTAGTTGACCTGTGAAACAGAAACAAAAGATTCCTGATATGATACTATCATTTTTTTTAAATATGAAATCATTAAAAATGATTAATGTTATTGTTATTATTTGGTAAAATAAATAAATAAATAATAATAATAAAAAAAGAAAGTCAGTGCTTATGCTATGGTGGTAGACTGTAAAACATTGCAAGCCAGTTAAACGTTAAAAAGGTAAGTTGCCCTGCTGCCTTAAGTTTGTAAGTTAACTCAACTCGAAGCTTGATTCAACTCTCAAGTTGAGTTAACTTACAAACTTAAGGCAGCAGGGCAACTTGCCTTTTTAACGTTTAACTGGCTAGCAATGTTTTACAGTTTTTCTAACATTTCTAACGGGCTACAGTCTTTTACAGTGTATGGTGTACTGTGTACTGTACCCTAGTTCCTGCTGCCACACTCTCGAGGGAGCTCCCATGGGCAGACGCGCATCATCAGGAAGGCCTATGAGCAGGACTTCTACACCGTCATGATGGAGGAGTGCTACCAGCTCTGGGCACAGCTGGAGAAGGAGACCAACACCACGCTGTTCAGGTGAGACCAACAGCACGCTGTTCAGGTGAGGACCTGACTACCCATATAGGAGACCAACACCACCCTGTACAGGTGAGACCAAGACTACCCATATAGGAGACCAACACCACCCTGTTCAGTTGAGGACACACTGTAGCTATATAGGAGACCAACACCACGCTGTTCAGGTGAGACCAACACCACCCTGTACAGGTGAGACCAAGACTACCCATATAGGAGACCAACACCACCCTGTTCAGTTGATAACACACTGAAGCTATATAGGAGTCCAACACCATCCTGTTCAGGTGAGGGCACACTGTAGCTATATAGGAGACCAACACCATCCTGTTCAGGTGAGGGCACACTGTAGCTATATAGGAGACCAACACCACCCTGTTCAGTTGAGGGCACACTGTAGCTATATAGGAGACCAACACCACCCTGTTCAGGTGAGGACCTGACTACCCATATACGTAAGAGACCAACACCACCCTGTACAGGTGAGACCATACTGTAGCTATATAGGAGGCCAACACCACCCTGTACAGGTGAGACCAACACCACCCTGTTTAGGTGAGACCAACACCACCCTGTTTAGGTGAG
>NC_085863.1:13162050-13174550 GCF_034702125.1 Engraulis encrasicolus | reverse complement strand
ACAGCCTCTGGTAAGCCATTTTATTTATTGGCACCGCCGTGTGCTTTACATTTGTGTTCAAAGAACTTTTAGACCCCAACCAGACCGGAAAGAACAGTACCTAGGCCTAGACCTTCGGCCTAGACGTACTTTGGTAGAACGGTGTAGTGACGCGAGTTTGTTTTGTTTAGCTTGTGGTGTCAAGGTAGTAAATAAATGTGGTATTAACGGCGATGTGTTGGCCATGCATCATAAGGTCTTGAAACCATTGGAGGAGCTAACTTGTTGTGAAGAGAAGTCTCATCACTTTGGTGAACAAAAACGGACCAACTAAGCAAGGAATTATGTAGCCTACATTTAAAGCGTGACGGGAGAAGGGAATGTCACCAAAGTTGTGCATCGTGTCAGGTAAGAAGTGACTTTTGTTTCTTGCTGTGGAGATTGGATTCGTAGAAGCGTGTATTGGTATGCTAGGTCTTGCCTGTTGCTGGTGAAGTAGTCTAGCTTAGCCTCGGAGTTGGCTATGGGGTGAATCTGAAGGAGAGCACAGCCGATGGTGTGTCTGGCTTGTCTATCATCACAGTTGTCAAAGTTGAATTGCCGCGGTGTGTAATGGCTGTGCTATTGTTGGATGTTTTGGAATGTTGTACTGGTTCTGTTTCGGCAATTTGTTCCTTTTGCCTCTTGCTGCTGATTTGACCACCATAGCACCGCCACCACCTATTAATGCGTCTTAATGGCCTACGTTAAATGCAAACTAAAGGTGGCTTTCTCACTCTCCTGCTTTGGCGCTCAGCCTACTTCTTGCTCCGATCACATCCCGAACTCTTTGGCCGTCAGAGTGTAATTACATTCGGGAAGGTAGAGCTATGCCTGTGTGTGTGCGTGCGTGCTTTTATGCGCGGTCTGGGAGACACAGGACAGGGGTCCTGATCGAGATGCACCTGATCCACAGTCGCAATTGCAAGAAAATCTAAATTATTTGAAAGCCCGGTCACCTCTCACGAGTGCATCGCATAGCCTAGTCAAAGCATTTCTTCTAATTTCACATTTTGCACACTGCCCATGCTGATGAGACAAACTGTCAAGGCAGCGCGAGTTGCTCTTGAACACGCCCTCACCTCCACATCAGGTGCGCGTTTCCCTTCCACAAGAAGAACTTAATGATTTCAAAGTGAGATATGTCAAAGAAAAAAAGTAAATCCATCCTTGTTTAGGCTACATTAAACATGAGAAAGTTAGTCAGATGTGATTCGCCAATTGATTAGAATGCAGGAAATTGTATCTAAAAAAACAGATTTTTTTTCACAGCACCCCTTGGTCAAAACCAGTTCCTGCGTCCCTGGCTTCGCTACTGTGCTGAACATGTAAAACGTACCTTGTGAAAGGCGCTGCTTGTCGAGCAGGGACATATTGAAGCTGCGGTGGGGAAACTCTCTCCACTTTGTAGTTTACAGTAGTAACACCTCGGACATTGGTATTGAAATGGAAGTTTTTATTATCATTATTATTATTATTATTATTATTAGCCTATTATTATTATTATTATTATTATTATCATTATTACTTAACACGTAAAAAAAATAGTGAAGGCAATTTGTCTTGGTGACAGTGGAGTTAAAAGGCATCCCATGCAGCCGCAGAGGTAGATTCTTGCGGCTTCTCTTAGGTATCCACTGATATCGATAGCACATAATAGTGCAGACAACCGCCCTTGATGTAGGCTACTCTGACTGTTCTCATGATGGTTGTTCATCTACCAATTTTACATATTATTTTTTTTACCTGTAGGGGGAGGGCCATGGGAAAACAAAATTGAAGTGGGGGGAGGGCCATGGCGAAAAAAATTGAGGTGGAGGGGGGGGCCATGATTTTTTTTTTTGACCGGACTTCCAGCGCACCAGCCCTCCCCCCCCCGGTAAATAACGTACAGTCCCTAACCTCCCCAACACTGCATGCCATAATAAGCAATTACTAACAGAAGATTGCTGATGAAATCAATAAGGTGCAGCATGCCTTTGAGATGGATGCCTTTGAGATGGATGTCTTTGACTGGACTTTGACATGACTTGCATTGGCATGTGAACAGGTTGGACATTGATCACAGTAGTAGTTGCCTGTTGTGCTTTGCGGCGCTTGATCTCACGGGCAACCTGGCACATGGAACACACGCTGCAACAGGCCACTTTGCACCAATCACTGCAGAGAGAACCCTAAGTTGGTTGGAGAAAATAGATAAAGCACACACACACGCACACACACACGCACGCACACACACACACACTGTCAGTCTACACTCCCAAAAGTTATAACAATTGAAATCATACACATAATAAAACACATGATAATACACACCACACCACACAGAGCAGAAACACTGAAAGACTGTAATGTCCATCCAGGCTTAAATAAAACAATTTGTGAGCTGAGAATCATAAGGTTCGATCTCCATTTTTGGTATAATTGAGTTTTTTACATAATCTGACCCATCACATGTTTATGAATGCCTGTATGGTGTTATTTTTGTAAAAAAAAAAAAAAAAAGTATTATTTCACATTGTTATTAATAAAATAAAAACGTTCTATCTCACAAAACAGCTGGGATGTAAAAACTTTGATGCTCAATATCTCAGAACTACCCTAAACGGAGATAGAACCGTATAATTCTAAGATCACGAATTGTCAATAGAAATGTTTCATAAAAACATCCATGTTATTTAACATGCCCCTTCCATGTGGTCTTACAGTCAAAGAAAAACTCAATGACACGAAGCCATGAGTGGTTTTTAAGCCAATTTGTACCTCTATGCCATGAGTGTTTTTAGGCCAATGTGTACCTCTATGCCGTACTGCTTCCTGACTCCGTAGCGCAGGGCCAGGTGGACAGGGGAAGGGCATCCACAACCACAGCATCCTAAACAACTATTTTCATTGACGTCCGAGAGAGTGCTGCCGACCAAGCAAGGGTAACACCAAAGGCCACAGCAGCCTGGTTGCACAGACACACAAGCACACAAGCAGACACAACATTCAACAAGACACTTTATGGTATTGGCAGAACTCATTTGTATCAGTCTGACAGCCAGGGGCTTCTTTGGAATTAACTCTGCCAACATTCCAGAACTGCACACCAACTACACTAATCTGGCAGGAGGACATGTAATCTTCATGTATATTGGGGTGCTTCATTAAGCAAACTTAACCCTCATGGTTTTAGAGGCCTTTTGCACGTCCCCTTCGAGCCTCTCCAAGAGGTGGATTTCTCTTCGTTAAAACCACCCTTCTCCTCGCGTTGGTGATGACAAAGTGTGTAGTTAAGTTGAATGCCTGATCTGTCAATCCTGCCTGCGTGCAGTTTGAGTTGGGCATCACACATGTTACGCTGAAGATGAACCCAGTGTTCATCCTTGACATACAGAATGCTTTAAGCTGTCAACCAAGAGGTTCGGGCATTTTGTGCTCCACCTTTCAGTTCTGCGGAGTAGCGGTACCAGAGAATCTCTAACAGGGAGAAGGTTCAGTCTGATTGGTTCCCATTGTAGCCAGTTAGCTTTGCATGCATTCTGCAGTAACTATGGAGTGTCCACTAGTTGGCGAGCGTAGGTCAGTCCTTCATGTGGGAAAATGTATGGAATGGAAAGGGGAACCCATATGCTAAACACATTGCTACTGCGATTTCCTGTCACAAATATTGTCAACAAAACATTCCTGGTAAGCACTATGACTGTTGTTTAACAATAGGCTGTATTGACAAATCGTTCAGGTGTGTAGTTTTACAGCAGGTTAGAAGATTTCAACCTGTACTCGCTAGCATCGCGCTAATGTTTATGGGTTTGGTCCCATAAAAATTGAGCTTTGAGACCCAGTATATAATAATCTAGTGGCGCAAAATAATCGAAACGCTACTCAAATGCTACTCTTATTATTTCTAGCTTAGAACTTAATATTAATATTTCAGGACAAAAAATTATTTTAAAAAATCACAATAAAATATAGCTGCAAGCAGCAATGCGGGGCCAAGCAGTAAACTTGCCCAAGTCGCCACTGCAACAAAATTAACTGCAGCGCCCCCTTTAGGCCAAATCTCACCAATGTTGGTGTGCAATCTTTGGAGGGGAAGGTGATCATGTGAACCAAGTTTAGTTTGAACAGAGACTGCAGGGGCTGGGGCAGTGGGGCTTTGGTTGACACTTTAAAGCAATAGCAGAACTACGCACACACATAAGCTCTCGTCTCTTGTGTGTCCAGGCCCCCTGCCGAGAATGGTGTCAGTGAACGTGCGCAGCCGGTGCCAGAGGGGACAGAGAGATGAGAAAAAATCCCTCCATTCTTTCCACAATTTTGAATGGTTGCTGTGAGCTGATAGTTTTTTCAATCGTTACGAAAATCCATACCTGGGTGCAACATAGTGTGAAGATGATCTGTGTACCAATATTTTGAAAATTGGAAGTACGGTTCAAAAGCTACAAGCAAAAATGTAGCTAAAACTTTGACCTGTTGGTGGCGCTACGGAGTTTGAGCTGGGGATCTGATTTTTTTTGTGGTACGTCATGGGATGGACTACTATGTATATACACAATCCCAGGCTAATTCGACAAACGGTTGCTGAGATATGACCTCACTTCCTGTTTTGCAACTTTTACGACAATTTTGATTGGCTGTCACGGCTAAACAATAAAAGACATCCAATATTCCTTGAGACCCCATGTGTAGCTCAGTCCAGAGATACTATATACCGAGTTTCGGGCGAATTGGTCAAAAATTGCGGGAAAATTAACATTTTTAATTAATTTTACAAAATTCAAAATGGCGGGAAAACTATCCTGGCGGAAAATGACGTCATAGGGTGCGTTGGATTTGTCTTGGCCCAAGGATTCCAGGGATACAAAGTTTTTGAAAATTGGCCCAGTGGTTCAAAAGTTACAAGCAGAAATGTACCTGCAACTTTGACCTGCTGGTGGCGCTAGAGCGTTGGGACTGGGGACCTATAAATCGCTGTGGGTAATGCTGAGACTGTCCCTAATGTGTGTGCCAATTTACAGCATTTTTGTATGTATGGTTCTATGGGCTACCATAGACTTACAGTGAATTTTACAAAATTCAAAATGGCGGCATTTCCCTTCTGCGTTGACATAACTTCATATAGTGCGTTGAATTTGACTTGGCCCAAGGATTCTAGTGATAATAATATATTTTACATCATGCATATGGTTTAAAAGCTACAGGCAAAAATGTAGCTAAAATTTTGACCTGCTGGTGGCGCTAAAGAGTTTGATCTGGGGCTCTGATTGTTTTTGTGGTAGGTCATGGGATGGACTACTATGTGTGTACAAAATCCCAACCTAATTCAACGAACGGTTGCTGAGATATGACCTCACTTCCTGTTTCACCACTTTTACGACAATTTTGATTGGCTGTCACGGCAAAACGATAAAAGATATCTAATATTCCTTGAGACCCCTTGTGTAACTCAGTCCAGAGATACTATGTACCAAGTTTCGGGCGAATTGGTCAAAAATTGCGGGAAAAATAGCATTTTTATTGAATTTTACAAAATTCAAAATGGCGGGAAAACTATCCTGGCGGAAAATGACATCATAGAGTGCGTTGGATTCGTCTTGGCCCAAGGATTCCAGGGATACCAAGTTTATGAAAATTGGCCCAGCGGTTCAAAAGTTACAAGCAGAAATGTACCTGCAACTTTGACCTGCTGGTGGCGCTAGAGCGTTGGGACTGGGGACCTATAAATCGCTGTGGGTAATGCCGAGACTGTCCCTAATGTGTGTGCCAATTTACAGCATTTTCCTACCTACGGTTCTATGGGCTGCCATAGACTTGCTAAGGAGAAGAAAGGTGCCTATATAATAATAATAAGCAGAAAACCTACTAACTCTATAGGGGCCTTCGCCAGCTTCGCTGCTTGGCCCCTAATAAAATGGTAGAAAACTCAATTGACACCCATTCATTTTGCACTTAGGTAGGATTAGGGTTAGCCAGTTGTGTCTAGTAGCTAGTTCCGTGAGTGAACACCCCCTGGCGGTACCGACCTTGTGCCCTGTGCACGCATTACACATTACATGGACAGGACTCACTCTTCCAAGAATTTGTCCATACAGAGGCTGTCTAAATGGCTCATGAGTCCAAGGGGCTTTACCCCCCTGCTCAGGTCAGGGTGCACTCCAGTGGTGTAGTCTACTTTTTTATGGTGGGTATACTCTATAAGTGGGTATACTGTATACGTGGGTATACTGTAAATCCCAGAAATTAAATAAAATGCAGACCCCACATAAAAAAAAACGAAAACAAAATGAAAACTACTGCAGGGTTTCATTAAATTAACATAGGCTCCCGGTAGTAAAACGATGCTCATCTTTAATTTCCAACACAAGGCGAGTGTGTGAAAGCGTCCCGCCCCCCGCCGACACACACACTGTTTACAGCGAGGGAGAAGCACGCATCTCGTGCATTTCAGGAATGGGCATTGGGCATTTATCAATAAATCGTGGACACTGTAAATCTGCAATTGGTGATGGTTTTGTAAACATGGACTGTCATCTGCAACTATTTGAGAATAATGTCACATTTGCGTCTGATTTGGCCAGCGTAAACTTTTGCAAGGTAAGCTACAATGTGAGTGTCAACAATGGCAGGTTACCATATTTCAATATCTCTAACGCTAACAAATAAGCTAATAATAAGCTAACACGCTAAGTAAACATGGCACTCTTAGCTGAGGCGATTTTATCTGCCTCACTACACTATAATCTGCAACAACTATTTGGGGGTCGTGGAGTTGCTCCGGATTTGGAAAACAAACTTTTCCGAAGTAAAAACCACCCCTGTAGCCATGCAAATCGGGATACTGTCCGTCAACAATGTCTAACTAATGCAGCCCAACTAGCGAACAACTGTTCTTCAGTGGGGTTTATTTTGCTGTACTACGAGAATGGAAGGAGGGGAAGGGAATGAGAAATATTTCACGTCACGGACGCACAGACTCCCTCTTCCAGTGAACGTGCTGCTGGACGCTCAGAGGTGTACGCTCGACAGCATTTTCTAGCGATTGCTCCCCCCTTGTGCTGTAGATGGAAGCCCACAGTAAATAAGTATTGGACTCTTTATGAGAAGTCGGCGGAATTTACATGTTTTCAAAGGATGACGGTGGGAGTCCTTCAGTCAGCAGACGCACGTTTTTTTTTTTTTTGATTTTCGAATAACATTTGAATAGTGGCCATCGAATTTCGAATAGTGTTTTTGCCCGAAATGCACATCCCTAATGGCTTCCTCATCACACTCAAAGAACCGGGGACATTTTCATGTCCTATTGTTTCTTTAGAGAGTCTTTAGAGCAGGGGTAGGCAATTAGCGGCCCGGGTGCCAAATCTGGCCCGCAGTCAATGCAATCAATTACTTTCGGCCCGCAGCAGTGCAATGTTAGCCTGATAAATCAGACTAAATGTGAGATTGGATGTTTAATTTAGTCTGGCCCCGATGAATGACACATCCAAAGACTGTTGATGAGAACAACCTGTTGTCTTTCAAACCATACCTATGCCTATAGGCCAACGTTCTGACCAATCAGCGCCATCTTTCATGTTGTTATGCTTTCCCAGCGTTGCGGGCTTCGTCGCTCCTCCCTCAAAACCCCACCCGCTTTGATTCAAAACAAATCTCTGCGTTGTGATTGGTTTGCCAGATTCAGGGCAATTTGGCAGTTCACGGCTATGGATCAAGGCTAGACCAGTCGCAGGTTAAAAAAATTGACCGCCAGCGGGTGGCGCTAGTTTACAGTGAGTGCAGTGAAATTGCCTAATTGAAAAAAAAGGAGACAAAATTTAGCATTGATAGCTGCCAATCTTCAGCTAAAGAAACATGGTATAACAATAAATAGCTGGCAACTTCATACATTAGTTATGGCTTTCTGAGGCAGGTCGCCCTTTTCATGAGAGAGACACGCCATGACTTTCAGTTCAAAACCATGTCCATGGTCGGCCCGCGATGCCCTTTCAGAAAAAAAAACGTCCAAACCTAATTGCCTACCCCTGCTTTAGAGGTTCTTCAAAAATGGCAACAGTCAGGCTACACAAGGAACCTTTCACATTGGACACCTGAAGGTTCTTTGATGAACTTTTCATTTTACAGTTTGTTCCACTCACATATGCTCATGTCGTCGCAGCAGTCACAGAGATTTGTGCTCCACATGTTGTTTGACATCAAAGGCTGCATCACTGCCATCGTCATGGTTGTCGCGTCCCGGTCTGAACTTCAAAATGAACAGAGCCTGAAACACATAGATATACTGTATATATCAAACTTCAAGAAAGTTCAATTAGGCCTTATAGAGGTCCAGGTGTGAACCAGGAAAACTTGATCAAGAATGAAAGTTCAGAAAACACAGCACTGTTTAATAGTAAACTGAACTGAACTTTTGTACTTGAAAGTTTGAAAGTTTATGTAACAAAGGGAGAGTACAGCACACACACACACACACACACACACACACACACACACACACACACACACACACACACACACACACACACAAGCTTACATTACTAAACTGACCGACAACAGCTAGCTGAAGCTGTAGGATGTGGTTTTCATTGTTAAAGCTGTCTTTGGGACGCCTTCCAGTCACTGTAATACAAAATATATGACTGGATTTTCAAAGCCAGGGTCACATGTTTTAGTCTTATCGGGATCCCCATACGCCCCTATACTGAACCCAGAAACGTGGAGTACCCTTATGTTTTATTGCAGAAATTAGTGCATAATTGATCATGTATGCTCTCATTTGCATATCTTAACATCAAAATACAAAAAAACATCTAATGTTTTTTTTCTTCTCTCATCATCAGTAATCAACTGAGAAAGTTTCATGGTGATATCTATGATTTAAGTTTTTTTTACCCATTCACCAGTTGTAGTCTTTCCTTAACAACAGCCTATATTTATGCTATTTATGCCAATTATGCTAATTGCCCAAAGTGGCAATGTACAACACATATTGTATATACTGGGGCAGTCGTGGCTCAATGGTTAGAGCACTGAGTTGGCAACCCAAGAGTTCCCGGTTCAATGCCCGACCAGACCACGGCTGAAGTGCCCTTGAGCAAGGCACCTAACCAGTGGTGTAGTCTACGTAGAACGCGGGTATACGGCACTGTTGGGAAAGTTACTCAAAAACTGTAATGCACTACTTATTACATGTTACTGTCATTTAAAAGTAATGCCTTACATTACAACATTACTTTTTTTTTTTAAAGTAAGGCATTACACTACTTTTGCATTACTTTTAGTTACTTTAGCCAAAATGACTGGAAATAAGGATTTGGCAATCTACAGTGCAAATCTATAAGGTGGCATGACTTTCACCTGCCATCCACAAGTCGTTTTAGAAGACTGCAGACTGAAAAACAACATTTTCAGGAATTGCATCTTACCCACATACAATAAGGCCTAAGAAAAATAAAAGTTTGGTTCCGGTTGGTTGTCAGGTTTGGTCATCGTCCGGTCGGATTTTTTTTTTTTTCCAATTTCGTTTTTTTATGTCCGACCCCCCAACCCCCCACATGCGCCAGATTTTGTCATAAACGTTGTTGAACAATGCCAAGGACGATAGTGGAGTTGAGGCTTGATAAGTACAGCTGAAGCTACAATGAAATATAAGCATTAATGAGCCAAGAGACCTATAATATTTTATTTCAAATTGATTTATTTCAATTTTAGTGATGTTTAGTTGAACAAAAGTGAGGGGGGTGCAACGTACTCTTCCCACCCGTCGGATAGCCTACCATGCCGTGTCCCTGTCTCGTGCAAATGGGATGCATCCCTCCTTTCCTGACTAATTTGGTGGTGCTATGGCACCTCTTCAAATTGTCAAATTGTTTGTAGGCTACTGTTTTTCGACGTGGAAAGCGGTTTGGGTTTCAAGTACAGTGTGCATTTAACTTAAATGTTCTTGGCGTCCTTATTTTCAATGGAGTCAAAGTAGTGGGCATATACCCATCTTGAAAACGAGCAAACTGGATCTTCTGGATCGGTCATCCTTTGTCAGCCTGCCATTTCGAGAGACGAAGCGTGAAAGAGGAAGCAATGTTCTGCGTGAAACTTTAAAATCTCTGCGCGGACGTAGGCTATCATAGGCAATAGCTGATCTCACGGTGATCCGCTAACATTGTATAAAGAAAACAAAATACCCACACAAAATGTAGGTGAAAAAAATGCGTTGTAATGTGCAAGTTACTTGCATTGTAACGAGGACATATTACCGATTTTTTCCCCTGTAATCAGTTACATTACTGCGTTACTCAAAAAAGTAATGCATTACAGTAATTAGTTACTTTTGTAACGAGTTACTCCCAACACTGGTATACGGAGTATACCCACTTCTAAATTTCAGGGATTTCAGTATACCCACTTAACATTGATTGATCCATTATTTTGAATAGCACAAATATATACAGTATACCCACTTCAAAAATGCTCAAATATACAGTATACCCACCTTAAAAAAGTAGACTACACCCCCACACTGCTCCCTGGGCGCCGCTCAGCAGTCAGCCCACTGCTACGGACTAGTGTGTGTACTTCAATGTGATTCACTAGTCCAAATGGGATAAATGCAGATAAAGAATTTCCCCTAGGCGACCAAAAATTGGTTTCAATCTCCAATCTCAATCTCCAGTTGGCTTCATTATTATTTTACTCACCTTGGCAATTCCGCAGATGTCTGTCTTGTGTCTGTTTGCTCTGATGGCAATGCCCTCAGTGCTTGAACTGATAAAGGAAAGTACAATGCCTTGCAGCCCACCTGGTTGTTTGTACGTAGGTAACCTACTTCCTGTATGTGGTAAAGTCTTATTGGAACAGGTCTAGAAGTGGTGTTACAGTAAGTGTAAGATTGACTCCAGTAGCATGGAGGCATTCACACCTTGGTTACTATATGTGCACAAAGGTTGATCTGATATCACAAGTAGGCTAATTACTGATATGATCCAACGTTGTTGGTCTGGGATCAATGTTACAGGTGACCCAATCAGGGACCATTTGTGATTGATGAAAAATGTCTAAAGCAAATTTGTTTAACAGTTTGTCCGCTAATATTGCTAGAAATCCACAAGACAGCAAATACATCTATTAGCTTTTAGCTGTGAACTTCTGGATTTCGCATTTTTATGCAATGTCCCCATTGTTTCTACATATATCATGAAAGCGTTTACTCTCCTCTTTGATTGATTCTATGTGTATCATGAAAGTGTTTACTCTCCTCTTTGGTTTCAACACTAGCTTCCTTTGCTTGGGTGACAAATGCTTCCCTCGTAGCCCCTTAATGCACGCCGTACCTCCTGTGGCACGCTGTAATAGACATTGAAAGTTAACTACTATAGTACTACATTACTATGTCAGTGCACAGGGACTGTAGTAATACATTACGACTTGGTCATTGCCATTCTGGTAACAGCTAATTTATAAAGCCGTGTCTTAAGGGGTTAAATTCTTCTTTTTCTTCATGTCATGTCTGTGGTTTTGCTTTTGATTGTTCATACAGTAAAGATAAAGGATTTCTATTCAAAAAGCATGTTGTTTTGTGTAGGTTAGGAGTCTAGAAGTGTGTTCATCATTTGGAAATTGTGTATAAAGCAGTGGGTTGTGTTCTCAGTTATGCAAAATAAGAATTGCGCAATTGATTGTTTTTGTGACATTTTGCAAAGTGTGAGTTATAAATTGCAAAATGAGTGTAAAGCAGTTTTCAGTTTTGGCTAATTTTGTTATTGCTTTGTGCATCTGTGTGAGGAGTTCCGCAAAGGCAGCCAATGTTGCAAAAAAAAATACTTTAGCGAACAAAAAAAAATGTAATGGAAAATGCAATATCAATGGACAAAAAAGCCAAAGATTCTGGGGGTGGGGGGTCCAAAAGGGGGGTCCCCACAGAACAAGTTAGGGAATGCAAAAATTCTGTGCTCCTGTACACGGATGTTAAGGACACAAAAACCGTGTCCAGGAGCACGGATTTTGCCAAAATTCAGTGCTCCTGGACACGGAATTATTTTCCGTGATGGACACACAGAAGTGCTCTCTCTATACTCCCACAGCTCTATGTTTCCACAGTTTTGTGTTTTCTCAGGATTTTTCTAATTTCAATTACTTTTTTTCTCAAATACATTTCTAACTGACAGGTTAGGGCTAGGGATTGTTTTGATCTGGGCCCAGCTAGTATTCTTTCATTCATTAGGCCTATATGAATTTGATATCCTAGCAACCAACTGGAAAAGGTATTTCTCAAAAAATATGTCTTTAATGACAAGTTAAGGTTAGGGAAAGTTTTGGGCAGGGCACAACTTAAATTGCTATAGCATTATTTTGCTTAGGATTAGCATTTGGTATGTATTTTCTAATGATAGAGTTAACACAGTACTGTGGTAACCTATAGAAAGCACTTCCATGTGCCCATCACGGAAACCAATTCCGTGTCCAGGAGCACGGAAAACAATTCTGTGTCCAAGAGCACGGAATTTTGG
>NC_085863.1:13117050-13149550 GCF_034702125.1 Engraulis encrasicolus | reverse complement strand
CGGGGTCCCCGTGGGTGGGCATGCAAGCCCAAATGTGGGGGGCTTAGCGCGCTGCGTGACAGCGCCCCCCCGCCCTGTTTGTTTTAATGTCAATCCATTGTTCCATTGTACCAAACAAACAACCCTAAACAGTCATTTCAGCACTGACAATTCCTATTCATAACACTGCTTTCCCAGATCACTGCATTTGTCTAATCCCTTTTTACAAAACATTTTAGGGAACATCGTATTAACCCTTTGAGGAGTAAGGACTTTCTAGAGGTTCTTCTAGAATTTTACTGGAACACTCTACAGCTCCTATAGACTTCTGTGTTAAAAATCTCGCAAAGACATTATGACATCATAATGAGAACTCAAAATTTGGGCAAAATTCTAATCACATATTTGTGATGGTACTCCTCATTAATGTGTGTACCAATCCGCCCCACCTCCACTCTGCTCTGCTGGCATAGCCTACAGTAGACAGCCAAAATGAGGGATGGGCGCTGTGGTAAGATGGAGAGTGTCCCCAAGCTCCCCCACTGCGCAGCGCTAGCCTGTGGAGCAGCGCTCATTAGCCAGGCAGCCAATGATGAATGCAAACAGCCAAAAGACTACAGGAGCCAACACGCACCACACACTGGGGCTTCATCAGACCCAGGGTGCATTCCAATATGCGGACTACCATCCTCCTCGGTCTAGGCAGGGTTTCCCCCAGCACTTTATTGCTAAGGCGGCCACCTTGACAAGAAACACCTACCACCTTGACTAGTAGTAGAGTAGAGTAGAGTAGTAGAGTAGAGTAACTTTATTAATCCCCAGGGGGAAATTCAGGTATCCAGTAGCTTACATAGGCCTAGGCCCCTGAAAAGATAAAGATTTCATGTTGTGAATGTAATTTCTGAATGTGCTTAGCCAAAAAAAAATTTTTTTTAACGCCCCAGCACCGTAACTAACTAAAATTCTGGGGAAACACTGCTATGCTTGTGGCTTCGCGCTTTGCTGACGCTCCGCCTCCGTGAAGAAAACAATAAGGTTTCCCCCGCTTTGTCAGTTTTGCCATAACAGCTTTTGGGGGACTATTCTTCATTCACAATACAGATTGCCAGAAACGGGAAAATGACATTAGAAATGCGTTTTTACAATATTTTGACATTCACTTCTGTCATCAGTGACGTCATCGCGAGGCCGCAAGCATGCAAGGATGCAAGGTAGGACGGGAGTCCGCATATTAGAATGAACCCCCAGTCACTGCTTTTTTTTCTCTCCCTTTCATGGCACATCCTGTGATCTCTCCATTTCCCCCCTCTACTACATAGTAACTCAACCTTCTCCTTGTTCTCCTCTTCTCTCTCCATCTTATTAATGGAAACCTCGCTCTCTGCCCGTCTCTGTGACACAGCTGAGGCTCTCTGTCTCTGTGACACAGCTGTTGTCACCTGAGCTGTATGGTGCCTGCATGGCAAATGATGGCTGCTTGTCTGCCTGCTCATGTGATCCCAGTAGGCCTCCCCTCAGCTTATTCACTGACACCACTGCAGGTGCAGGTGCAGGTGCAGGTGTGTGTGTGTGTGTGTGTGTGTGTGTGTGTGTGTGTGTGTGTGTGTGTGTGTGTGTGAGAGTGAGTGAGTGAGTGAGTGAGTGAGTGAGTGAGTGAGTGAGTGAGTGAGTGAGTGAGTGAGTGAGTGAGTGAGTGAGTGAGTGAGTGAGTGAGTGAGTGAGTGAGTAAGAGAGAGAGAGAGAGATGTGTTAAATGTATTCATTGTTACCGAGATGTGTGTGGGATGTGTGCGTGCGTGATATATGCAGCATCTGTGCATTATGTTTGCATGTGTGTGTGTGTGTGAGAGAGAGAGATGTGTCAAATGTTTTCATGTGTGTGTGTGCGCGATGTCTCGATCACTACTGCCACCAACACTGTGCTCAGCTTACTCCAGCTCACCTAACGCGATGCTCACAGTAGGCCGTAGGGTGACAGCCCTTTTCGTTCAGCCTCGCTCCACAGCTTCCGAACAGCAGGTCCATATGATGATGAAACGACAAAAGCTATGTTCAACTTACCGTGAAATGTCCGCTTCATGTAATCGTGCACGTAATTAAAACGGTGACATTTTAGTAAGAAATCTTATCCTCTGTAGGGAATGACGATTTTTACGTCACTGGACACCATGTGACCGTTTTAAACCAATCACGTAGCCGATTTACGGGGAAAAAGTGGCAAGCCGTCTGAAAAACTGAAAATAATGACAAGCCGTCTGTTGTTGTTAAGTCTGACCTACCTATAAGAATCTCCCAAAATACCCTTTTGAAGAGGGTATATAATAACAATTACCAAAAATAATACTCGTGCCTATATTTCTGGATTGGGATAAATTCTAAATAAATAAATAGTGCTTTATTTACTGAACAAAGCACAATTATGCAATTGACATTTCATACTGTGGATTTGAGCAATTAATGGAAACAATTGCAATAAGTAATCTATAGATAACCCAGGCTATTGATAACCCTCTAAGTGATTGTAACTCCAAACAGTGTTTTGTTTATAGCACCAACAACTATTGTGCAAGTGGATGATAAGGTTACCTTTTCATGTTCACATATAATAACAATTATCAAAAATAATACTCATGCATATATCTCTGGATTGGGATAAGTTCTAAATAAATTATAAACAGTGCTTTATTTACAGCACAAGGCACAATTTTGCAATTGACATTTCATACTGTGGTTTTGAGCAATTAATGGAAACAATTACAATAAGTAGGCTATAGATAACCCAGGCTATTGATAACCCTCTAAGTGATTGTAACAGTGCTTTGTTTATAGCACCAACAACTATTATGCAAGTGGATGATAAGGTTACCTTTTCATATTCACATTAATAAATGGAAATAATCTAATGATCAATGATAAGGACCATTCAGGTATTCATGTATTCATTTATTCACTAATAACTATACAACAAATAAAAAAATCTAAACAAGTGGCATACACATGAACCGGCATTTTCATGAACTGGCATTAACTTATATACATAACCATAATAAAAGGAATAATAATGATACAAATGGAATAGAATGGCGGACACACACACACACACACACACACACACACACACACACACACACACACTACTCCTCGCTGATGGTAACAAGTCCAAGACTGCATTCGTCGACAAGTTCTCAGCAAAAACCAGTTCAGATGTGTTGCGTTTGGCGGGGGTGTGGAACACTAGCTGAGGAAAATCACGACTGAGCCTCTTCTTCAATATATCCTGTCTGTAACACAAATCAACAAAAAAAAGAGGCATATCAGTACAAGCATAGTGGGGCTTCATGTTGTCGCTGATATGCAATAGCCACCCTCACAAATTAACTTGGAGTGAATAAATAATATTGGTGGAGTTTAAGCTTACTTGCTATGCAACAGATATAATACCAAGTATTCCAAAGGGAAGCACATACTGTAACGAACATCACACTATCAAGAATACTATAGGCATGGGGATGTTTTGCAGGCTATTGGAATGTAATTTCACACCCACACACATACATAACACATTATGCCAATTCACACGTGCATTCATATTAGAATTAGACAAAAAAAAACAATGATTGTGCAGCAGTCAACTTCTACTAACATCTGTGTGTGTGTGTGTGTGTGTGTGTGTGTGTGTGTGTGTGTGTGTGTGTGTGTGTGTGTGTGTGTGTGTGTGGTTTGGGGGATGGGATGCATTCGCATAGACTGTGTGGTGGGGGTGAGAGTAGTCTTACCTGCGGTTAAAGTATGTGTTTTCGTTCTTTTTGACGTCTGCCACTCGCGACAATAAACTGATGCTGTCTTTCTTGCAAATCATGCAGACAGCAGGAAGAACGGGACCAGAGCTCGTGATGGCCAAGCTTGATCTGGATCGCAGTTTCCTGGTCGGAGTGGTGGTCACAGCCGATGAAGCGGAGGTAGCCTGGCTAGTTTGGGGGTCTTGTTGGCCATCTCCCCTCTCTGCCTCTCGCAAGACACGCCGTGTGACTCGTTCAATTTCCCGCTTGTCAATAAACCTCCGGTAGCATGTGGGATGGAAAGCCGCATCCTCGGGAATTTCGTCAAACTCCAACTCAATACATTGCTTAAAATGTTCTGCTACGTCTCTGCACTCACCCTTCAATTCTAGCCACTGCCGAAAATTTCGATATGTATTCCACCGTATGTTTCTTCATGCTTGACCGAAGATATATGCATGTAACACAACTTGCGTTTCGAAGATGTCTTTTTTGTACATTTTCGGTCGAGATTTCGTCTTCCTCGGTACTACTAGATGATCGACCAGCTCCTTCGGTAGCCATGCTACTTCCGTTTACTCCTCATCTCAGCTGACATAGCAGTTAGCTGATTCGTTCCTTCTGATGACGCCTCAACCGTGGCACCTCTCGAGGCGAAAAGTATTATTACGCCGGCCGAATATCTACATACGCCTCGGAGACAGTAGTTCGTCATTACACGTTGCGAATTTGAATAGCCTTGCAGTGCGGACTAATCCGAACTGAGGTTTTAAATCCTCTATATACGTCTTTCTTTTTTATGAACCGAATGTCTGTTTGTTCGGAGGCTGTGGAGCGAAGTTCGGTTTCTGAAGCACTTTTCGAGGGTCACCTTCCGGCCTACAGGGGCCTCAAACTCCACTCCAGTCATAATCAGAACAAGCCACAAAGATGCTAAGTAATAAGGTGGGAGAACTTACTGAGAAGTTTACTCATGGAGTGCTGCCGATAAAAAGATGCACAGCCTTTTTTTAACAGTTTAAACCATTAAGATACAGCTATTGACCCATCCCACACACGTGACCTTCGTCAAAAGTGCCGCCATATTGGACATGATTCCTGCGATTTATTAATAGCGACACAACAGACGGAGAAATGAATGCACGCCGTTCCACCCGCGGAACGTTGCAATAGGCATTGAAAACTTAACTGTATATGAGCATCTTATAGGCTACACCACACACACACATTTACGTACGTCGCATTCATTCTGTTCTACACAAGGCCAGCCTTTTAACAAGTTCTGCTAATCTTTCGATTGTGCCGTTTGTCTTTGTGGAGATTCATCATTTTTAATGAGCCTTATCCTACAATATGCGTACACTGTATTCAAAGAAGTCAGGGCTGGATTGGCCATAAGGCATACAGGGCATTTGCCCGGTGGACTGTTGGTGATTTTTGCCCCTAAATGTAGTGGTACCATTCCTCATGCCGCTATAGCTGACCTCTCCAAGTCAGATTTTAAAATTCATTTTGGCTCTTGTGGTCAAAATGGCTCATAAAAGAAGACTAAAAATGTTGTCACAGGCTTCATTGTCTCTCTCGATGCCTGGCTGACCGGTCTTGGCTGAATATGCCCGGTCTGTTTCTTCATCCCATTCCAGCCATGTTATGAAGTTATGAAGTGAAAGTGAAAGATTATAGGATACTAACAGAGGGACTGGATACTAAAAGAATCTCTGATAATAATCCAATAAATAATTCAATGCGCGTATACAGTCTCAACCCTCATGCAGGGGGCCAATCTGGCGCCTCTCCACACTCATCCCTGGCCATGGTAATGAGCGCTATGCATCATTTCATACTGTGTGTGCATTTATAGTCCATAAAGCCACAGACCGACGTGCAGCCTTTAAAAGGCATAAAGGAACCAGTGTGTTGTACAGTATACTGTATATACACAGTAGGCTCCAACTCATTATTGTAGCAGCCAAGCCAACATAACTGGGAGTTAAGCATACTACATAAATCTGCTTGCTCACGGCTGTTTTCTGGCACTAATTTTGTAAAAAAAAAAAACAACAAAAAACACTCACATACTGAATTTAAAGGTGTATAGGTACAAGTCTGGACAAGTTTGTCTTTACACACACACACACTCTCTCTCTGTAACTGTGTACAATATGACAATAGCCTGGGTGTTAGAGGTGTGTGTGTGTGCGTGTGTGTCTGTGTGTATGCGTCATAGGCCTACTTGGGACTTCAGTGAAAGGTTACCAGTCTGATGATTGTCTGGAAGCTAGTTACTCTAAGTTACTAGGGGGGTAAATAATAATAATAATAATAATAATCGTTACGTATGGATGCATCAATCCTACGGCCGACTATCGAATCAAATCGTATCGTATCTTAGGGCATTCTTACAGTAAGTCTCGAAAATAATTAAATAGCTGGCCCCTACCCAATGCCCTAGCTCCATGACATAATAGAAGTGGAAAAGTAATAGGAAATCTAATTGTATCGTATTGTATCGCGGGGCAGTCTTAAGAATTGAAAATAATTGAATCGCTGCCTTAAGAAATCAATATGGAATCGTATCGCCATGGAGACTGTGATTTACACCACTATAAGTTACTATACAAGCACAAACATGCACATTCACACACACATGGAGCACACACGAGAAATCAACAAAGAACAAGAGCGGCTTCCAAATAGCAAATATATTTATTTCGTTTAGGACATCAAAAAGAAAAACTCCATGAACAAGAACCAAGATGGGCACAAAAAACAAAAGCGAAGCAACACGTTTAGAGCTTATTCAGATTTCCATATATTAATTTAAAAATTCATTTATTAATCGAAGGCATAGATCACAGAGCATATCATGTAGTCCCACAGTCACGCAGCTTCAAATATAAAAGTGTATGCTTTGAAATCACATATTTATGGGGGAGTTCATTCACTTCATTTTGATAATTTTATTCTTTGATTTATTTAAACACTGGCCACACTAATGTTGGCAAGTAATATTTATCAAAGCCCTTTGCACCACAGGAAGTGTGTGTGTGTGTGTGTGTGTGTGTGTGTGTGTGTGTGTGTGTGTGTGTGTGTGTGTGTGTGTGTGTGTGTGTGTGTGCGTGTGTTCTGATAGATTGGCCACTGAAGCCGTTTTTCCACAAATACGCCACACACACGACAAGCAAAAACATGAAGTTAAGATTTAGCGTATGTTGATATTGAGCCATCCATTTCCATAATAAAGGGCAGTACATTCAGTTGACATATTACGGAGACTTGATCAACCAACATGCTTGTGCTATGACCATGATGAGTGATGATGCCTTGTGCCTTTATACTAGGCCACTGCATGGCTGTAGCCAATGAGGCTCTCCGATACTGCATCCAACTATCCAGTTAAGGCCAATCATAGGGGAGCTATAATAAATGTGGTTCCACTGGGTAATAGGCGGAGCTTATTCCAGTTGGTATCTCCTGTGGGACCTGGGGTGCATCCCAATAAGTGACCTTGCCTCCTCCACTTGTGCTTGTCTCCTCGTCCCGCCTCCTGGCCCCTCCTCCGTGGAGAAAACGATAAAGTTTCCCAGCTGTCAGCCTCGCCACAACAACTTTTGAGGGACTGTTTTTCATTCACCATCCCAATTGCAAATGAGAAAAAGACTTTACAATTGAGCTTTTGCAAGATATTGAAATATAATGCTGTTGTCAGTGATGTCATCATGACGAGAAGCAAGTGGAGGAGGCAAGTGGAGGAGGCAAGGTCACATATTAAAACGCAATCCTGGTGATTCATGGTGACTGTGTGTTTACATGCCAAACCATTTCCTCCTTTCCTTTCCCGTCCCTTGTGGCCTTGTGACATCAATGATTGATCATCATAGTATTATTCAATAGATCCTGCAAAATTGCAATTCAATTATCTCCTTTGCCACATGCCATATTATGCCATCAGGATGATGACTGGGGAAAAAAAATGCTCAAAAAGTTGTTTTGCCTTGGAAGACAAAGAGCGGGCAAACTTTAGGCGGGGCGACATCCAAAGGAAAGAGACCAGAAGCAAGAGGAAAGGATGGGAGGATGGAGGTTGACTTGTACCGAGGTGAAAAGAGAAGTCCGCGACACTGCTTGTCTATTTATGATTTAAACGAGCAACGTTTCGACCTTCAGGTCTTCATCAGGCAAAGGCCACTTTGCCTGATGAAGACCTGAAGGTCGAAACGTTGCTCGTTTAAATCATAAATAGACAAGCAGTGTCGCGGACTTCTCTTTTCATTTGGATTTACTCTCATTGTCCTGCACCTGGCCCATCGGGTGGGATGTGCACACATCTACTCCTCTGACTTGTACCGAGGACCATATCTTGGCTGCCTGTCATCTTTACTACACTTGGCAGTTTTGATTGCAGCTTGGCACCGGCAAGACAGGTGACTGTGCAGGGGACTCTTAGGGCCTCCGCACATAGGCTCCGACAGCACTGCGGAGCACTTTTGCTTCCGACACAATTCCGACCACCGCAGACAATTTCACAGAGAAAATAGAACTTGCCTCTAATCCCTTGCCGACATCCGCGAATGTTTGCGAACATTGGCGCCGGTGTTGCGGGGTTGTATTGACAACAATGGAATCGAACTTTGTCGGAGCCGATGTGCGGAGGCCCTTACAAACGTGGTGTCTGCACAACTGTTCACAATGTACCTTAACAGCCTGGTCTCACAGAACTCCGTGAAATGAGCACAGATCTTTGTGGCAGTGCCATGGATTTCACCAAAGTTCTGTGTCGGGATTACGTACGTAAGTGTTTTCTGTGATGGACTCATTGAAGTGCTTTCTCTATGTTCCCACAGCACTATGTAGAGACTATCATTAGAAAACTGACAAACCGGTGGTGTAATAGCCTACCTTTTCCAGTTGGTTGATAACTTAGATTCTGTGTCTAAATTGCTATAGCAATTTAATTTGTGCCTAGACCAAAACCCTAACCCTAACTTGTCAGTAAAGAAATGCTTTTTAGAAATGCCTTTTCCACTTGGTTGATAGGTTACAAGCCGTGCCGAGAACAAAACAAAACAATCCCAAACCCTAACCTGTCAGTAAGATTTCTTTTTTTAAGGAAAAAAACTGTGATATTACTATCCTTATTATCCTGAGTGAACATAAGTTGGAACATAAGACTGTGAGAACATGCAACACATATGAGCTATGGAAATATAGAGAAATCACTCATGCATGGGGCCAACATCGAAATGCTCTTTCGTGATCCCATTACAGAATATTGTCAAAGTCTGTGAAACTGCCTCAGATTTTGTAATTTCACGGCATTCTGTGAGATCATGCTGACCTTCAAGAGACCAGTGAAGAGAGTCTGAAACCAGACATCAGACAGTGTTTGTGAGTATGATACTTAGGTTTCAAATACGATTATCAATGTAAAAAAACAAACGTCTTAAAGCTGTATGACTCTACATTCTTCTTTTTCTGCCAGCAGCAGCTCTCCACCAAATATGTCTGAACATCCACCCAATGTCTGCCACTCAAACACAAACTGTACACGCACACCCGCACACACGCACACACACACACCAAAATTGCGTAAGCAAACACACATTAACACAAACACACGCACAGACACACAAAACAAATGAGAAAAACCTAAAGTTGATGAGTTGGGTTCAGCTCAACGGCACCAAAAACCTTCAATCACCACCACAGATAGTCACTATGTGATAAGCTTTGTGTTGTTGTTGTTGTTGTTGTTGTTGTTGTTGTTGTTGTTTGTCCACCCCGTCACGTCATGCTGTGGTATCCGAGGGCTCGTGCGGCTCGCTGTCGTTAAGGAGTGTGTGGTGGGGGGGCGGGCTGCTGGTGGGAGACTCCTCCTCCTGGATGTCATCATCCGAACGGGAAAAATGTCTGCGGTACACCGGGGGGCTGGAGAGAGAGAGGGGTGGGGGGGGAGAGAAAGAGACAGAGAGAGAGAGAGAGAGAGCGTGAGAGAGAGAGAGGGGGGGGGGGACAAAGAGACAGAGAGACAGAGAGACACAGAAACCGACAGAAAGAGAGACAGAGAGACAGACAGAGAGACATATTCATGTTAGTTAGATCACTGGCACTTCAAGAAGGAAATTTACCGAATTACCCATGAAAGTTCTGAAAGTGGCAGTGATTAACCTCCTGTAATTGATATCCCCCTTTATACTAAAGTATGTCTGTGTTTGTGAATGATGTATATCTGTGAGCCAATGTGTATTTATTTATGAGGGGCAGCCTTGGCCTAGTGGTTAGAGAGTTGGTCTTTCAATCTAGGGGTTGCCGGTTCAAATCCCCCCTGACCTCTCCCTACATCTCCATCCATGGCTGAAGTGTCCTTGAGCAAGGCACCTGAGCCACATTGCTCCAGGGACTGTAACCAATACCCTGCAAAATAAAAGTTGTAAGTCGCTTTGAATAAAATGAAAGCGTCAGCTAAGTGCAATGTAATGTAATGTAAATGTAATGAATGAATGTGTGTGTGTATGGTGTGTATACTCTACTGGACAACTTTCTTTTTTCTTTTTTTTTTCTTCCTTGAAGCTACATTTTCTATTTGGAGGTTCATCACTTGCACTTTGTTAACACACCAAGGTCAAGGACTAAAGTTGCTCTCTGGAAGAACTCCCACCAAAAGAGGCTAGTCGACATTAGAAATCACAACCCATGCTTGTCAGTGAAAATGAAATGATCCTAAAGTGGTCACACATCTTGGTTTGCCTTCCAACAAAATGTGGAAGACGGTTAACACATCACACAAAGTGCATTATGGAATTCACTCGATTGTACAGTACCATTTGAGTCAGTAAACACACAAAACCCATGCGTATTATTGGACAGAGATACAGTATTGAAAAAAAGTAATCACCCTAAAGTTACAAAGTCCGGCGAAATCCGGAACTAAAAACTCGACCGTTATATAATGTATGCAGTAGGCTAAAAAAAAAACCTTTTCAGACATGCAGTTTTCCCATGAGGTGCGATATCTGTATCCACATCAATGTGGCCCAAAGTAGCTTTTGAGATGCACTACAGATGCTACACAGATGAGAGTCCTCGTCTCCAAGTCTGTTGTTGGGGTTAGTGTGTCACTCCATGCAGTCACAGCCTAGCCATGGGTCATGGCATCACGCTCTGCCAGAAACGTTCGAGGGCGAATAATCAAAGAAAAAACCTGAGGAGTGCCGTCCTTTGCTTCCTTCATTCATTTATGGTTTAAGTGGGATTCATGCGCATCTCCCCCACTTTTTGGGGTTAGTGTGTCACTCCATGCAGTCACAAGCCTAGCCATCGGGACACGGCATCACCTCTTCTCCAGTGTTCATCATCACCGTAGTGGCTTATTCGCTGTCAGGCTTATACAGGTACTTCATCACCGTACTGTCCATTTTCTTCTTATATTTCTTCATGTCTTTCTTACTCATGGGTCTCTCTGGATCCGGGCCGTCGGGTCCTTGCTCGCCCCCTTGCCGCGCCGGGCCCTTCTTCACACTGCTGGAGCTGCGGTACGACACCGTGGAACAGGAACTGGACGAGGAGGAGGAGGACTCGGACGATTCCGAGGACTCGGATTCCGACTCGCTTTTGTTGCCCTTGCCCTTCCTGGACGACTTCTTGCCTTTCTTCCCGGCCCGGGAGCCGCGGCGGTGGCGCTCGTCCTCAGAGGAGCTCTCCGACTCGTCGCGGCCTGCTTTCTTCTTTTTCTTGCTGTTGTTCTTCCCGCCTCCGGAGCGACTAGTGGTGCTGCGTGAGCTCATGCTGCTACCGGAGCGTCCGAAGTCGAGCGCCGAGCCCGAGGCAGAGCGACGGAGGCTGGACGCGCTGCGGCCGAGACCCTCGTCTGGATCGAGCCCGGTGCCGGCACCACCACCGCCGCCACGGCCGACCTTCCTCTCCATAAGGTCATCGCTAACGCCTCCTCCTCCAACGCCGCCACCAGTCTTCTCCTCCTCACTGTCTGATTCACACGTGCTGCGGCGCTTGAATTTGATTGGCTTGAAGCTCAGCACCTCGTTGATGGCCTTCTCCAGCTCGGGGTCCAGGTAGTTGCGATGTCCGACGGATTTGACGTCGCCGCCGCCGTCCCCACCGGTGTCGTCGGTGGAACGAGCCGGGTTCGAGAGGCTGCGACTGAAGGAACGTGCGGCTGAGGAGGAGGAGCCTGTCTCCCCAAATGCCATGCTCACGCTGTCAATGTCGTCGTCATCGTCGTCGTCGTCCAGGCGGAGGCCGAACTCGCTGAGGCGCGTGCTGCGGGCGAGGGAGACGCGGGAGTCGGCGACGCTGACGCTGCCGGGGCTTCGGGACCGGCCCGCTCCGCCGCCGCCCAGCCTGCGGCTCATCGTGGGGCTCACCGAGAAGTCACTCCGCCCGTCGTCCCGCCACGAGCTGCTCTTACGCACAGCGTAGCTGCTCACGCTCGACTTCAGATCGTCGTCGTCAGAATCGTCATTGTCCTTCATGCCCATCCCGCCACCACGCCGGGCGGTTGACATGCGGCTGGGCGCCATGGACGACACGCTGGACTCCTTGTCGAACTCGGGGCTGTTGCGCTGCGACGACGTCCAGCGCCGGTCCAGGCCTTTCCGCGCCCGGCTGGTCGCTTCGGAGTACGCCTGCGATATCACGGAGCCGCGGTCGTCGTCGTCCTGCTGCCCTTCTCCTCCTCCTCCTCCTCCGCCTCCCTTGGCCTTGGCCTTGCGCAGCGTGGAGCGGTCCAGCATCTCCGACTGGTCCTTGCTGAGCGTGCTGAAGAGGGAGCTCTCGTCGCCGTGGCCGCCGATGGAGTCCTTGATGTTGGAGCGCTTCCTGTAGCTCAGGGAGCTCATGACGGACACGGAGCGGCTGTCCTGCTGCTCTCTACCGCCGCCAGTGCCGCCCTCCTTCATCAGGCCGTCCTTACTGCCCTCCTTACCCTCCTTACCTTCCTTAGCATCCTTAGCATCGGCATTAGCCGCATATCTGACGTGGAGAGGCAGAGGCAGACGCAGAGGCAGACGCAGAGGTAGAGGTAAAGGCAGAGGCAGAGGTAGAGGTAGAGGCAGAGGCAGATGCAGAGGCAGATGCAGAGGTAGATACAGAGGCAGAGGCAGAGGTAGAGGTAGAGGCAGATGCAGAGGTAGAGGCAGAGACAGAGACAGAGACAGAGACAGAGACAGAGACAGAGGCAGAGGTAGAGACAGAGGTAGAGACAGAGGCAGAGGCAGAGGCAGAGGTAGAGGCAGAGACAGAGACAGAGGTAGAGACAGAGGTAGAGACAGAGGCAGAGGCAGAGGCAGAGGTAGAGGCAGAGACAGAGACAGAGACAGAGACAGAGGCAGAGGCAGAGGCAGAGGTAGAGACAGAGGCAGACGCAGAGGCAGACGCAGGGCAGGGAGACACAATGGGGTTCAGTGGACAAACCAGAGGAGAGAGGAAAGGATAGAAGAAGAGAAGAGAAAAACACAATGCAGATATAAAAGGTGAATGAAATTAAATACGTAGCCAATAAAACAAAGTATGATAATGGGTAGGCGCAGTGCTCCTTAGCATCTGCATTAGTCCCATATCCGATGCGCAGACGCAGACGCTGACGCTGACGCAGGGCAGTGTAGTGTAGCGGGGACACAATGGGATTCAGAGGTGGAAAAAGAGAAGAGAAGAGAGGAGAGGAAAGAAGAAGGGAAGAGAAAATAGAATGCAAATAGAAAAGGTCAAATGAAATATGTCAGTCACAATGGGGTACAGTGGAGAGAGAAGACAAGAGATGATGGAGAGAAGAGGAGAGAGGAAAGGATAGAGGGGAAGAGACACAATGGGGTTCAGTGGAGAGAGAAGACAAGAGAAGACAAGAGAGGAGAAGAAATGATAAAGAAGGGATGAATGATAGAAAAGAGACTGCATATAGAAAAGGTCAAATAAAATATGTAGTCAATAAGAGTAGAGGAAGGAATTTCAACACAGGTGAGGTAAAAACAGAGGAGTATAATGTACACCGGTAATAGGATTGCACTGGAAAGCAAACAAGAGATGGCTTATTTTCGAGGTGTAATGATCAATGTCAGGTCTACTAATATAAATCTGCAAAATGTCATAAGTCAAGAATTTCACTTAAAAAAAAAAATCATACACTGAAGTGATCAGCTCCAACATGTAGCAGATAATGTATTTGTAATTAGCATGTGCTCAGTGCTACTCAAGTTTATGTGTACGGTGAATACCAATGGAAAACACATAACAAAACAGCTCTCCAACATATCATGAGAGGAAATTATTGGAGAGTTGATTTGATAACACTACAGTCACATCTCTCATAGACAGATGGGGTCTGTAGCAGTCCACTGACTGGAGCACTGGCCTGGAGTCATGACCGCCAGCTTATAGAGTACAATGCATGAACACGACAGACCACTGTAGGTTTAACGTACAGTAGTGTTTCTTTTTTTCTTTTAACGTAGCTTTTCTCTTTTTTCCCTTTGTTTTCCTTAACGTAGTGTTTCTCAACGTAGTGTTTCTTTTTATAAAAAATACTATGGTGTGCTTATGATGAGGTCAAGGGACGTTGGGAGGCTTATGATGAGGTCAAGGCGGCATTTGTTCAAGACAGGTTGAGAACCACTGGTCTAATGTAACGTAACACCACGCCAATAGTGGAGAAGTCGTTTGATGCACCACTCATTTCACATATCCCAGCCTGGCTGACTACAGCATACTGTAGGCCTGGAATCACATGATATATGACAGCTTACATAGAGGCTGCATAGGTCAACCAGAGGCGGACTTTCCATTAGGCAAACCTAGGCAATTGCCTAGGGCCCCGACCAAATCCGTCTTCCATAGGGGCCCCAACTGTCATGGCAGTTGCGGTAAACACATACAAAAAAGGCTTGATCTTAATGTGTCGCTTCTGTAAAGTAATCAAATATCTATATGAGACGAAACACTTGAACAGCACCAAAACACAGACTTTTATGTCTATATAATGACTTTTGAGAGCCCCAGGTTTATATTTCGCCTAGGGCCTAAAAATGGCTAGATCCGGCCCTGAGGACAACCTTCTCTGGGCAGTGCAATGCATCGTGGGTAGTGAGGCGGAATTGGCAGGGGAGGGCACTGACCTGTTGCCTTTGAGTCCGGCCTCGTCCGCCAGGGTCTTGGAGGAGCCCTTGTTTTTGGACAGCCATGACTTCACACCATCCACACGGTCCTCCACTTCGGAGTCCATATCTGAGTCATCACCACTGCACAGGAAAAGAAGAGAGAGAGAGAGAGAGAGGGGGATAGATAGATAGATAGATAGATAGATAGATAGATAGATAGATAGATAGATAGATAGCGAGATAGATAGCGAGATAGATAGATAGATAGATAGATAGATAGATAGATAGATAGATAGATAGATAGATAGATAGATAGATAGATAGATAGATAGATAGATAGATAGATAGATAGATAGATAGATAGATAGATAGATAGAGAGAGACAGAATATACAGTAGATGGTGTCATTAACTAACACAGTATGAAAGGGTTTTAGGGGCATGGGGAACTTGGGAAATGGATGAGAAAATCATGAACAAGCAGATGGGTTAGACGTTAGACTCGGGATGAATATGATAAGAAAAAACAACAACAACTCTCTCCGATCCATGGAATTGTACCATGAAACATGCCATGTCATTTGTGGTTAATTACATGCGATTAATGTCACACGATTCAACAACGTCAATAAAAATTGTCAGTTATGTCACGTCATGCCATGTTAGTCACCATGGCAGCAATCCACCTAAGCCCGATACAAGACATCATCCTAATTGGCTATCCTGACATGAGTCACATTGAATGAAAAGCCAATAATACAATGAACATTATGACTTCAATAGGAGCTAATGAACAGGACAAACATAAATGTATAAATAAATAAAACTGGCTGTGTGTGTCTGTGTGTGTCTGTGTGTGTCTGTCTGTGTGTGTGTCATTGTCATGCCACACATCAAATGGACAGATGACATACCATAAGTGCAATGCAATCTCATAGTTAGCTTTCTTCAAGTAGTTGGAGAGCAAAACAGTTTGGCTATTCATACCACCCAGAAAAAAATATTCAACATTATTCATGCTTCAATCCTAATATGCTACGATCGACATCATGATTTCTCAAAACTCTGCTATCGATTTCGAAACCACCACTGAACCAAAAACTAGATGCAAAAGAGCTAGCATCCATCCATCCATCCACCAAACAAGTGCATGAGCTACCGAATCGGTTGAATAAAACATGGATGTGGATATTAAACAAACAAGCCCTCAAACCTTTCACTGTAATTAAATGCAATTAAGTTTCTCCTCTACTCAACTGACTCCATATTGTTATAGGGGAAGGCCATGTGAGCACAGGGTGTAAAGAACTCCTTCAATACTACACATTATAAAACAGGTTTATTTACGAACGTACATTGTTAGTTGGTGTCAAAGTAAACCGCATTAAAAGCACCGCAAATGAGCTAAATGCTGTTTGACTAAAACCTCTTGAAGCACTCCAAACAGCATTAGCTGGGTAGTGCTTGTGCTCACCCCCCTGGCCTCGCAGGCTTGCATTTATTAGATTACTTTAATAATTTAACTGATTAGCATACATTAAACCCCCCCCAAGGGAGCCGTGGCTGCCGGGTTTGTTGTCGAGTGCTATTATTTGCTTTGAAACGGTGTAAACAACTATTAGATAATGGCGCTGTCCACATGCATGCGGGCTGTGCGGGGGTAGCGACGGAGCGAAGGTGTCGTGTGGCTGTGAGCAGGGACGCCGACAGCGAGCAAAGGGGCAAGGACAAAGGGGTCAGTTGTCCCGGGCCAAGGGAATGTGGGAGAACTGGGTCCTCATTAGTTTTATTTATTTGTAGTTTATTTAGCAGGGACAATGCAGTGCACATTATTACAAACATGACAAGGCAAGGCCTTGACACAGCTTGCAGACGTGAATACATAAAAGGTTTGAAGCTAGATGGCTAATTTGCAACCTACATGTATTACCACCGTGGCAGGGTGCCCTTTCAAATGATTTTCTCCTGGGCCCAGCTCAGACGGTCAGCGGCCCTGGCTGTGTGTGTGCACATTATTATAACGCAGAGGGGATAAGAGCGTAGCGGCATGGTTGCCTGATGCTGCTTACAGGAATACAAATGGGGCCACTCGAAAGGGTAATTAACGAGTGCACCTGGGACAAGCCACTCAGGACCGCAGACCTGCTCCAGTCCCCACACTAACACCAGTCAGCACAGCACGCAGGCTAACATCTGAAGTGCCTTTTCAGAAAATAATCTTAATTCATTTTTATTTAATACAAAGCTATTAAAATTGCATATTTTTTATTTTATTTATGTAATATAACTATTTATATGTATTATCAAGTACATAAATGTAAACCAAACCAACAACAGGGTTCTCTAAAAATATAGAAGTGCAGGTCTTCAGAAATGGAGTTAGGGGGTTTTGCATCTGAACTCTTCACTGTAGCTCTTTTAGTCGCGTTACTAGCTTCTTTAACTTCTTTGCATTTGCACTTGTTGTTCTGTATATTTTCCTGTGCACATTGTATTTGCTAGTGATGCTGGCTATGATTATGTCCTCATTTGAATGAATGATCAGCTACTGTGTGGGTACATGAAAAACATAAATGGAGATATTTTTTTCTTTAAAAATCTTAGACACACAATGTAATTAATGCAAAAAGAAAATGACCAAAAGCTTACAGTTACAGTCAATGTATGAGCAATGATCATTATAAATAGTAATAACATTGAGGCAGAGGGCTGGGATGCTGTGGGAATTTGAATGGGACTTTGTTTTGTTATACTCTAGGTTTTTTTAAATTGTTGGGATGATGATTATTGTGATAAAAACTTTATTTATATTTTTATTTTTGTGTATGTGCCTTGGGGTTTGGGGTGGTTGTGGGTCGTTGTGTAAAAGAATAGAATATCAATAATGAAATACTTAAAAGATACTAAAAAGATCCTTATAAGTGGGGATAACCTGGGTTTTCAGACGGGAACAAATGCCTCCTTTTCCAAGCATCAGTACCTGGCAGCACACATTGCCCCATCCTTGCCTCATCTAAGGGGAGAATGCTAGGCCTTCCTTGACTGTCGGGGGTTGAGGTGCAGCGCGGCGGAGGTCTTAGGCAGCTCCATTCAGATGCGAGGGCTGTTGCGCCATCTCTATTCCCCTGAGGTAAATGAGGAGATTACCTTCCCGATCATTCCAATCAGTGGCCAGACTGACATTAATAAATGGCCGGATGGAACGGGCTGTGTGTTTATATGTGTGTGTGTGTGTGTGTGTGTGTGTGTGTGTGTATGTGTGTGTGTGTGTGTGTGTGTTTGTGGGCGGGTGCCTGTGTGTGGGTGCCTGTGTGTGTGTGTGTGTGTGTGTATGTGTGTGTGTGTGTGTGCGCGTGTGTGTGTGCGCGCGTGTGTGTGCGTGTGTGCGCGTCTGGGAAGGAGGGAATAACAAGATGGATGCATCACCACACCCCAACAGTCACTGTGGCGGTGACGTCTTATGAGAAAGTGGATCGAAAAAGCCAATAAATAAACATGGAGTCCTAGGCGTCCTCTTTCCCTTCCACTCTTCACCGTGTGCTTGAGGGAAGTATCCTGACAGAATGCAAACTCGCTTCTTGCCATGGCGTGGCAGACGCTGACACCTTCCTCCTGATTGGTGCTCTCTCTGGTGTCACGTAACGTAACTGTCGCATATTATGCAGGAGTGCCCATACATAGATGTAATGAAGTGCTTATTTAAACCAGAACGGTGGTGTGTTGACTGCATTAAAATGTAACAAATGGCTACCTAAACCAAAACTGAGTTGTTTAACCCAAAATGTTGGTGTGTTGACGGCATTAAATGTAACAAATGCTTATCTAAACCAAAACTGAGTTGTTTAAAATAAAACTGTGGTGTGTTGACTGCATTAAAATGTAACAAATGCTTATCTAAACCAAAACGGATTAGTTTAAAATAAAACTGTGGTGTGTTGATTGCATTAAATGTAACAAATGGCTATCTAAACCAAAACGGAGTTGTTTAGCCCAAAACGTTGGTGTGTTGACGGCATTAAATGTAACAAATGCTTATCTAAACCAAAACTGAGTTGTTAAAACCAAAACATTGGTGTGTCGATGGCATTAAATGTAACAAATGGCTATCTAAATCAAAACTGAGTTGTTTAAACCAAAACGTTGGTGTGTTGACGCCATTAAATGTAACAAATGCTTATCTAAACCAAAACTGAGTTGTTAAAACCAAAACGTTGGTGTGTTGACGCCATTAAATATAACACATGGCTATCTAAACCAAAACTGAGTTATTTAAATAGCTATTTAAAGAATTATTTAAACGGCATTGGATGTAACAAATGCTTTTATTAACCAAAACTGAGTTGCACTGAAAAGAATTCTGAAGACTGCTATGTGCACACTCCCATGTACCTACGTAATAAGCGCCATAAACTCCCATCATGAAAGGGAATTAGTTCAATCTACTGAGTATGAATTTATTTGTTTCTTTAAAACGTTTTTTTTTGTTGTTGCTATTTTTGCCTTTAGTTGATGGGACAATTGAAGGTGGTTATGGGGTGTAAGTGGGAGAGAGATGGGGTAGGAGACTCTGCTGGTAGTTGGTCCCGTTATTGAGGCAAAAGCATATAGGTACTTACCGTTTATCTCTATACTATTGGTAAAATGCAAAGGCCAACTTATCTGCATGTCGCATATCATAATTTGACAGTGTACTTCAATTTAAAAACACGCAGTCTACCGGCTACCCAGGCTGGATTCGAACCGGGGTCCCCATGGGCATGAATCCCATTCATGGTACCAAGCGCCACAGTATCCCCTGAATTTAGTGCTGTGACTCTTGTGAATTCGTCACCTCGTCTATGGGTCAGAGGCAGAGCACGATACTGCTGGACTGTAGAACCAGTCCGATATCCCAGCACAACCGATACTGTATGGGGTTTCGGGAGGGAGGTTTACTAACGTGACATCCACGACACACTTACACTCCGTTACGCCTCCGTTACACTAAAAACAAGTTAACTTGCCACTTGTAAATAACATCTTAACAGAGTTACAAAAGGAACTGTGAGAGTATTGAACTGAAATATCTGCTTCTGAAAAGCTATATCTGCATGTGTTTTTAATTTTCTCTCTTCTCTCTTGGTTTCTGAGTTTTTTGCATGTTTTTTAAAACTGTACAGCACATTGAATTACTCTGAGTATGCAATGCGCTTTAGAAATAAAATTGCCTTGCTACAGAAAATGTGTTGCATGTAAGGAGTTGTACGCCACTTCCAATAATGGCTGTTAGAACAGGAATTTAACCTTGCCATTATTGGCATTACTGTGACTGTGTGTGACAACAACTGTGGGGATGTAGATTGAAAACTCGGATCACGCACACACACACAAACACACACAGCACACAGCACACGCACGGACACACAACACACAAAACACACGCGCACACACACACTTCTGTAATAAAATGCTATTCAGATCATGTCACATCTCATTCTCGGCGACGGCTCTAGAAAGCCAACCCCCCTCCTTTCAGCACACAATAATAATAACCTAATAACAGGGTGCAGAGGGCCATGATAATGTGTTCTGACAATCAGATTGCATAGGGTCACGTTCCCTTGCTGTACACAATTACACTCCTCATTAAACCTCCGAGTCCTATCCTATCCGCCTCTCTCTGGACTAGCGCCGCACGGCAAACCACACACGACATCATCCGGACCGTTACTACATCCGACAACATATTTGTGTGGCGAAAATGCAGAGTGACAATAAAAGCATTCTGTTCTTGTACTACCGTATAATGTTGTTAGGTTGTGGCAAACCACACACAACATCATCCGTTACAAAATACGACAACAACCACAAACACAATATCATCCACACATGACATCATCCGTTAAAACATCCGACACAACAAGTTTGTGTGGATAAAATGTAGAGTGACAGTAAAAGCATTCTTTTCTTGGACTATAATGTTGTTAGGTTGTCAGAGTGCTTTTGAGCGTACCACTGAAGAATTGGCTGTGATTGATGGGAGTAAAAATGAAAATACAAATACAAACAGACAGAGAGACAGACATGCATCGCGCTTAATAATATACAGTGGGCCTACTACAAACAGTTACATACACACACATTAATGAGAGAGGGGGTTGATTGAGTAATGATGATCTGTGAGTGTGAATTCACAGATGCAAAAGCCTCCAGGCCTTCTTACTGAGCCACTCTATTGTATGCAAATGGAGTTAGCTTCCAATGGAGTTAGTAGCAGACCCGCCTTGCCAGGAGTGATGCAATATTGAAGTCTCAGACAGACATTCATTCCTCCTCCTTCTTCTTCTTCTTTCAAAGGATTCGGAATGCTTTCTGCATTTTAATGACGTGCGGAGCTGATTAAATATCTCCCCCAATATCCTTTTTATGTTACGTGAGAAGCTCAAACAAAAGATATTGGATTTTCTCTCAAGTTTATCTGGCTTCTCGACCGGCACATTTTCAGGTTAAACAATTTAGTCAATAGAGCATCAGTCTCCTGTGAAGTGGAAACGAAAACCTCAAAGAACACAATAAAAATGGAAAAAAAACAGGATAATAATGAAAATGAAAAACACACCAGGGGTGCATTTCTGGAAAGCTTAGTTGTTAGCAGTTAGCAACTTCGGTAGTTGCCAATGGGAAATTGCATTGCAACCAACAAAGTAGCTAACACAGTTAGCAACTACGCTTTCCAGAAATGCACCCCAGAACAGCACAGCAACATTTCCATGCCGGGGGGCTCACGTTTTGTTCTTTCGTTTCTGATACTTTGTCACCATGTCCTGCAAACTACCAGCCAGAAGAAAAGGAAGGAGGGAAGAAGAAGAGAAGAGAAGAGGAGAAACACAAGAAGAGAAAGTAAAGGAGTGTAGCCTCTTACTGCAGCAGGGGTCGCCGGCGACCCTATTCACTTGCTGAAAATGCTTAACTACTAACAACATTGCTATGACATTACAGAGAGCCATAGCGCTGCGCTGCAGGGTTAAAAAATGGAAAAGGAGATACAAATGGAAACATTGGTCACAGAGGGGGTATCGGGTGAAGGAGTGACCCCCTGCGTAGGAGTCAGGAGGAAAATAGTGGAGCGTGCGTCCACTCTCTGAAGGCCACGGCAGAGAGAACATGCATGTCAGTATAAAGCAAGGATTCCTCCTCCTGTACTGTAATGGCCAGAGAGGTGACCACGTCTGACTGACCTCCTCTCTGGATGAGGAAGAGGAGGAAGAGGAGGAGGAGGAGGAGAAGGAGGAGAAGGGGGAGGAAGAGGAGAAGGGGGAGGAGGAGAAGGAATAGGAGGAGAAGGAATAGGAGGAGAAGGAGGAGGAGAAGGGGGAGGAAGAAGATAAGGGGGAGGAAGAAGAGGAAGATGGGGAAGAGGAAGAGGAGGAGGAGGGTGTTGGAGGAGGAGGAGGAGAAAGGGGAGGAGGAGGAGGAGGAGGAGGAGGAAGAGGAGGAGGAGGGGGAGGAAGAGGAGGAGGAGGGGGAGGAAGAGGAGGAGGGGGGAGGAAGAGGAGGAGGACGCAAGGCTTCTTCCTCCTGTAATGTAATGGTCAGAGGTGAAGCAGGGGGGGGCGGACTCAGGCCCAGTCTACACAACACCTCTTACTCTCCGGATGAGGAAGAGGAGGAGGAGGAAGAGGAGGAGGAGGAGGAGGAGGAGGAAGGGGAGATAGAGAAAGAGGACGAGCAGAGTGCAGGTGAGGAGATTGGAGTGATGAAACAGATGGGGGAAGAAGAGAAGCAAGAGGAGGGAGAGGAAGACAAGAAAAGAGGGGAGGGAGAAAGAAGGGATAAAATGAGAAGAGAGGGGGACGAGGGAGAGAGGAGGAGAAAAAAAGAAAAGCAAGGGATGAATGAAGAGGAGGAGGAGGGAAAAGATGAGGTCCAAGGTGGAGAGGGGGAGGAGGAGAAGGAGGAGGAGGAGAAAGAGGAAGAAGAGGAAAAGCAAGACGAGGAGGAAGGAGAGATGAAAAAGGAGGAGAAGAAGGAGGCGGAATAGGAGGAAGAGGAGGGGAGTTGAGGTGAAGGACGACCAAAGAGATTAGAGTGATGGAAGAGAAGGAGGGAGCGGAGGGAAGGGGAAGAAGAGAAGCAAGAAGTGGGAGGGGAGGATGAGAAAAGAGGGGAGAAAAGAGGGACATGGGGAGAGGAGGATGAGAAAAGAGGGGAGGAAGACGGACATGCAGGAGAGACGGAGGAAGAGGAGAAGCAAGGGATGAATGAGGAGCCGGAGCAAAAGATGACTGTCAAGGTGGAGAGAGAGGACGAGGAGGGAGGAGGAGAAGAAGAAGAGGAGAAGGAAGGGGAGGAGGAGGATGAAGGGGAGGAGGAGGAAGAGGAATATATCTTTTGTTTACTTGTGAGCCAGTCAGAGGTGGTCTACCAGAGACACAGCAGCCCACTCACCATGCAGCCCAGTGGGAGCACAGACGAGAGAGAGAGAGAGAGAGAGAGAGAGAGAGAGAGAGAGAGAGAGAGAGAGAGAGAGAGAGAGAGAGAGAGAGAGAGAGAGAGAGAGAGAGAGAGAGAGAGAGAGAGACAAAGAGGGAGAAAGAGAGAGAGAGCGAGGGAGAAAGAGAGAGAGAGAGAGAGAGAGAGAGAGAGAGAGAGAAGGGGAGAGGAGAGAGGGAGAGGGAGAGAGAGATAGAGATAGAGAGAGGAGGGGAGAGGGGGAGAGAGGGAGAGACAGAGAGAAAGAGAGAGAGAGAGAGAGAGAGAGAGAGTGTGTGTGTAGTGGGCTCGGGGGACATGATTAAACTAGGATAGCATCACAAAACAGAGGAGCTGCAGAGAGGATGAACAAGTGTGTGAACAACAGGGGAGAGAAAGAGAACAGACAGAATGATACACACAGAGAGGAGAAAGAGAGAAAACTGGAAAGACAAATGAACACAGAAAGAGAGAGGGGGAAGAGAGAGAAGGGGGGGGGAGACGAAAAAAAAACAGGGAGCTGGAAAGACAAATTAACAGAGAGAGAGAGAGAGAGAGAGAGAGAGAGAGAGAGAGAGAGAGAGAGAGAGAGAGGAGAGAGAGAGAGAGAGAGAGAGAGAGAGAGAGAGAGAGAGAGAGAGAGAGAGAGAGAGAAGACAGTTGAAGACACTGCAAAGTAATGAGAAGGTAAAGCAGAGACTAACAAACAGCACAAACAAAAGGAGGAAACAGACGGTGAGACACAGAAGAAGAAGACGGAGAAAAAAGAAACACAATTGAAAAAAACAAAACAAAAACAAAAACAAAAAAAACAAATAGCAAATCCAGCATGTAGCTTGGGAACTCGTAATGAGGGGAAACAATCCAGTCTCCCTTCACAGAGGATCAAAACAACCTGCAGAGTCAAAGTTGTGAGAACACCTGCACACCTGCACCTGCGCGGTGGCAAAGTCAGAACTAGTTTCATGTCAGAGGTACTGAGTTGGATATTTTCATACTATTGATGTAATTCGACTGTCATTCAGGTCATGATCCCCAAATTACACAAATTGTAAGCAATGGGATACGTTTGCCCGTGCTGAGGTTCTTACGGGCTGTACTTTGATGTATTCATTTGTGGGCAGGTCATCTGAGTCACAAAATGACTTGTTGTACTTGTTAACCCTGGACTTAAAGGATAACTTCAGCCAATTTCAATATGCTGTTGTATTGCTCACGCTACCCTTTACTTGTCAGTACCCGGTGATGCTGCATTTTTTTTGACTCTGCCCTTTCCGAGATCAGAGCTATTTTAATGGGGGCAGATTTTGTTTACATTTAAAACTTTCCTATCATAGGCCTACTCCAAATATTATCCAAAAAGGCATCGCTGTTTGCTCGTTGCCTGCTGATGTTGCATAACCTTTTGGATGTTATTCTGAATAAATCAAGATGTTTTTTCTTAAATGTAAACAAACACCTGCCCCCATTACAATGACCAGGATCTTGGAAAAGGCTGGAGAAAAACATTCTCAGGTACTGACAAGTCCAGGGTAGTGTGAGCATTACAACTGCATGTCGAAATTGGCAGAAGTTACCCTTTAAAGTAGCTCTGTGAGATTGCTTTCCAGTGTGTGGAACCACTGGCAAACATGTGAACACTGCATGTTGGACACTGAATAGTGATGAGGGTAAAGCACTGCTTGTTTCACTTTTCTCTTTTTATTTGCTTTACTTGCTTTGTCCTCTCTTTGGTCTGTCTGTATGAATGTCTTTGAATCAATGAATTACAAACATCTTCTATAACTGTGGCACAACAGTATTCTCAGAGAAGTCCTAAAGCTTAGACCTTACCTCCTTTTATGAAGCGGCGTTACATTACACACATTTATACAGAGAGGCTTACATTTATAACACAGGGTATTGGTTACAGTCCCTGGAGCAATATGGGGCTAGGTGCCTTGCTCAAGGGCATTTCAGCCATGCATAGAGGTGTAAGGGAGAGTGTAGGGTGGGATTTGAACATGCAACCTTCTGACCGTGGCATTAGTCCTGGCTGGCTTTACCAGGGGGTGTTCACTCATGGAAATAGCTACTAGCCACAACTGGCTAACCCTAACCACGGGACAGTGCAAAATGAATGGGTGTCAATGGAGTTTTCTACCATTATAATTTTTGTGATTTTTTATAATTTTTTGTCCTGAAATATTAATATTAAGTTCGAAGCTAGAAATAATAAGACCCCATTTGAGTAGCGTTTCGATTATTTTGCGCCACTAGATTATTATATACTGGGTCACAAAGCTCAATTTTTATGGGGCCAAACCCATAAACATTAGCGCGATGCTAGCGAGTACAGGGTGAAATCTTCTAACCTGCTGTAAAACTACACACCTGAACGATTTGTCAATACAGTCTATTGTTAAACAACAGTCATAGTGCTTACCAGGAATGTTTTGTTGATGATATTTGTGACTGGAAATCGCAGTAGCAATATATTTAGCATGGGTTCCCCTTTCCATTCCATACATTTTCCCACATGAAGGACTGGCCTACGCTCGTTACTGCAGTATGCATGCAAAGCTAACTGGCTACAATGGGAACCAATGAGACTGAGCCTTCTCCCTGTGGTCTAATTTCTCTGGCTTTACCTGCTGATGAGGTCTTCGTTATCATCGCTCTCCATGTCGTCCTCGATGGCCGCCTGCAGGTCTCCGATTCGCTTGAAGGCCAGCTTGAGGTCCGCCTGCAGGCTCTGATTGGCCGCCTCCAGACTCTCAATGTCCATTTCCTGGAAATATAACATTACATTACATTACATTACAATACATTACATTACATTACATTACAATACATTACAACACATTACATTACATTACATTACATTACAACACATTACATTACATTACTATTTTACATTACATTACATTACATTACTCTTAGCTGATGCTTTTTAAGCAACATACTGTTATTTTAGGTTCAGGGTATTGGTTACAGTCCCTGGAGCAGTGTGGGGTTAAGTGCCTTGCTCAAGGGCACCTCAGCCATGGAGTGAGAGAGGGATTCAAACCTGCAACCATCTTATCTAAAGCCCATCTCCTCAACCACTAGGCCACGGCTGCCCCCAAACAGATCAAGTGCAGACAGGGCTCTTGGTAAAAGATTACTTTAAATACAGATCCTAATAAAAATCTATAATGTGCAGTTTCATTTTAATGTCAGACAAGTTCCTTAATGAAAGCATGCAAAGACAAGGTCAGATAAGGTAGAGAGAAGGAGCCCACATGACGTTTAGAAAAGCCACGCCCTCCAAGTTCGGCGTTGCGTCTAGTCAGGCCATGAGTAATGTAAATATCTTTTCTGAACTCCCGAAAAATCGGGAAATCCACCCAGCAGCCACAAACCTCTCGTAGACTAGGAGAACGAATAAATGTGAGTTTAATGGGAAGTCGGTAACACTTAATTTTAGGGACACATCTATTAGCACTAATACATACAATGTTAAGGCCTGCATAAGTAACTTGTAAGGCATGCACTAAGCAAACGCTAACGCCTACTAGGTCCTTACCAAGGTAAAATTGGTAATAAATCCCTTATTGTGCATGAACAAGACATTTGCGAATACATGCCCAACAAATGTTTGATTTTGCTTTGTACATGCCTTACAAGTTACTTATACAGGGACATTGTATGTATTAGTGCTAATAGATGTATCCCTAAAATAAAGTGTTACCGTATTAGTGCTAATAGATGTATCCCTAAAATAAAGTGTTACCGTATTAGTGCTAATAGATGTATCCCTAAAATAAAGTGTTACCGGAAAGTCACATCCATTTAGGAGACTGGACTTGACTTTGTTGCCCTGGAGACACAAGGTATAGGATTTCTCTTGGTTTCCATATTGAAACTAATTGATATGGCCCTGGTAAACGACCTACAGCACAGATTTCCAACCAAGTACACACATCTGTTACTGCTACCAGGCTTGCTGTTGTTGTACAGTAGTAGCATATAAATATGACACATGGAGTGGCACTACACTCAAGCAGAGACCACGAAAATCAAGGATTTACAATACATAGCACCACTCACACTCAAAAACATACAATAAATGCAGCATGCCACACAGAGGGTGGAACACAGTGTGCAGTGGAAGTTTCCTTCCTGGCAAAGTTTTGTTTTATTCCTGCTTGTTTGGAGAGTTTAAAGTGTCTGTCTGCAGTCTCACTCAAGGACACCTGAACACTGAACACTGCCAGCCAACAGAGACACAGCTTATGGTAGGGAGCCCCAGCTGTGCTGTTACCGGATGGAATGAACAGAGTTACTGTACAATGCTGTGCTGGAAAGCTAAGTCTTTCTAATAGGAAATATTTTCGAACCGTTAACAGCTGTTCAGGTACAGGAAGCCCATGTCTTGCCTTTTATTTTTGTAAGATCAGATAAAGGCATGACCTGATTTACACCATCTGACTGCGTTTTGACAAACTACACAGGCAAGGGCAATGCGGCCTCCTCAGGCAACCATCTGACTGTGAAAATCAGCTTGTGTGTCTTGCTACTCACCTCTCCCCCTCTTTCTTGGAAGGCTTGACCTTGCAAACTACCTAAAATAGCTCAACTACTACAGTCCCAAAAGCCCTATTAGCGAAGAGGTTGGAATTTTAATCTAGAGGAATCAAAATACGCCCACTCAATGCAAAAACGTGTGCTCAAGTTGGGTCTCCTAAGGGGGCGTGGTCCCCTCCTTCTTCTTCTCTTTTTGAGGCGTTTGCGCAAGACGTACGCTACCGCCATCTACAGCGCTAAGGGGACTCCATTTATTCTCAACCTCAGGACTCCGAAGGTCTCCTAACTGAAGGTCTCCTAAAGGGGCGTTCACCAGACATAAAGTGGATACTGGAAAAGAACCAAAAGGACATATCTCTGTCTAGAATATCTCTGCTATTAGCACTGGGGTTTTATGGTGTGTTGGGGTATTTCAATGGACAACCCAAAATTGGCACCAGTGTGTGCTTCTTGTGCTTCTAAGAGCATCAGTGTACACAGTCGTTTGGATCTTCTCCTCTTTGCTCTTTGAGTGCGTACCAGTTCCTGTAATGTAATAATGGTTCCTTGAGTCACCAGTTGATGGCCTCCCCTTAGTGTAAAGTAATGTAAGAGTAGTGTAATGTGCGTACCAGCTCATGCTTCTTGCGGCTGGCCTCCCCTTAGTGTAAAGTAATAATGTAAGAGTAGTGAGTAGTGTAATTATCCTTCTTAGAGTAGTGAGTAGTGCGTACCAGCTCGTGCTTCTTGCGGCTAGATAAGAGCATCACGTCAGTGTAATGCAATGTAATGTGCGTACCAGTTCGTGCTTCTTGCGGCTGGCCTCTCCTAAGTGTAATGTAATGTGTGTAAGTGTAGTGTAATGTGCGTACCAGTTCGTGCTTCTTGCGGCTGGCCTCCCCTAAGTGTAAAGTAATAATGTAAGAGTAGTGAGTAGTGCGTACCAGTTCGTGCTTCTTGCGGCTGCCTCCCCTTAGTGTAAAGTAATGTAAGAGTAGTGTAATGTGCGTACCAGCTCGTGCTTCTTGCGGCTGCCTCTCCTTAGTGTAATGTAATGTAAGTGTAGTGTTATGTGCGTACCAGTTCGTGCTTCTTGCGGCTGGCCTCCCCTTAGTGTAATGTAATGTAAGAGTAGTGAGTAGTGCGTACCAGTTCGTGCTTCTTGCGGCTGGCCTCCCCTTCCTTCTTGGAGAGTTCGGCCATCTCCTCCTTCAGGTCCCGGACCTGCCGCTGCTGCCGCTTGTTCTGCTCCTTCTCCCGGTTCTCCCCGGCGATGCGCTGGTCGCGCTCCTCTCCCATCTTCTCCAGGTTCTCCTTCAGACGCGACACCAGGCCCTGGAGGACACACACGCACACACACACACGCGCGCACGCACACGCACACGCACGCACACGCGCACGCACGCACACACACGCACGCACGCACGCACACAAACACACATGAATGCACATGAGCACAGACAGACGATCAGACAGACAGACAGACACATACAATACACAGAAGTTCAAACTCAAGAACACACACACACACACACACACACACACACACACACACACACACACACACACACACACACACACACACACACACACACACACAGCTCCGATCAATAGGTTCCCCTCAGGCACACGCACATACACACACTCCCCCTCCCCTCTCCGTCTCCCCCCCCTCTCCCCCTTCCCCCCCCTCTCCCTCCCCCTCCCTCTCTCACTCCCTCTCCCATCTCCCCCTTCCCCCCCCTCTCCCTCTCTCGCCCCTCAGGCAGGGCTGCTGAGCTGACCTCCAGGCGTTTGATCTGCGTGCGCTCGTACTCCAGCTTGGTGTCCAGCTCGCGGATCTTGGCCTCCTGCCGGCTCACCAGGGACTTCTCCACCATGGACTGCTCCTGGAACTCCAGCTGGCTCTGAAGGGACTGCACCTGGAGGAGGAGGAAGAGGAGGAGGAGGAGGAGGAGGAAGAGGAGGAGGAAGAGGAAGAGGAGGAAGAGGAAGAGGAGGAGGAGTAGGAGGAGGAGGAGGATATGGTAGAGGAGGAGGAGGAAGAGGAGGAGGGAGGAGGAGGAGTTGGTGGAGAAGGAGGAGAGGGAGGAGGAAGAGGAGGGAGGAGGAGGAGGAGGAGGAGGAGGAGGAGGTGCTGGAGGAGAAAGAGGAAGAGTAGGAGGTGGAGGAGGAGGAGGAGGAGGAGGGAATAGGAGGAGGGAGGAGGAGGAGTTGGTGGAGAAGGAGGAGAGGGAGGAGGAAGAGGAGGGAGGAGGAGGAGGAGAGGGAGTGCGGTGGTGGAGGAGGAAGAGGAGGGAGAAGGAGGAGGAGGAGAGGGAGTGAGGAGGAGGAGGAGGAAGAGGAGGGAGAGGAGGAGGAGGAGGAGGAGGAGGAGGAGGAGGAGAAGGAGGAGGTGGAGGAGGAAGAGGAGGAGGGAATAGGAGGTAGAGGAGGAAGAGGAGGAGGAAGAGGATATGGTGGAGGAGGAGGATATGGTGGAGGAGGAAGAGGAGGAGGAGGAGGAGAGGGAGTGAGGAGGAGGAGGAGGGAATAGGAGGTAGAGGAGGTAAACGATGGTTGAGAAAGGGTGTTTAGAGATGAACAGGAGGTAGAGAAGTGAAGGAGAGGTTAGGGAGGTGTGCATGGAGGAGAGGGCAGAAGAGGAGGAGGAGGAGGAGGGGTGGAGGTGGGTACAGGGAGGGCATGGAGGAGAGGGTATGAGAAGAGTATTGAGAACAGAGAAAGGCCTGTGGGCATTTGTGTACAGCAGTGTGTGTGTGTGTGTGTGTGTGTGTGTGTATGTGTGTGCATGTGTACCGACCCAGTATGTCTATGTACAATATCATGTGGCAGTATAATGTGCCTATAATATGACAGTGAGTACACTGACAGATATAGAGAGTAATTGTGACGGTACGATATCTACATACAGTCTAGGCCAAAAGTTTGGACACACCTTCTCATTTAATGCTCTCTCTTTATTTCTGTGGCTATTTACAGTAATTGTACACTGTATGCGAGTGGTTGGATAAATAAATGACATGTGTTTACCATTTAGTTCTTGTTTCTCTACTCTTTTTTTACCTCTGGAGCAGCAGGACTAGGGATGGGATATCGGTACCGGTGTATCGGTATCGGGTTCAGATATCAACATAATTCAGAGATCGGATCGGATCGGAATTTTCCTGATACTGACATTGAGCCAGGTGTAATGTTAATTTGAAATCATAACACTTGCATATTAGTTGTCCGGATGGGATTGTTACTTTTTTAATTGTCATTTTTTGCTTATCAATTTGGTTTCCTGTCCTTCTGACTTCCTTTTCTGACCAAATAGTCTGCTTGGGCCTACTGTACCTCAAGTTGAAAACCATGCATATGTGACTTTGGTATTGGATCGGAGTAGTATCGGTATCGGCATATATCCAAATTTAGATAGAGGGATCGGATCGGAAGTGAAAAAATGTCGGTAACACTACTTAAAGCCAACATTATAAGCGCATTTATAACAAATTATAACGCACATTATAATTACTTACAACGTATTATGACTACACTCATAATGCTTCATGATGCTTCATATTAACAGTTATGAATAACTATGAATCTATCTTAAAATGCTTTATAAATCCAAGGGTGTCATGAGTGCTCATGACTGGCTATAAACTACAGGCTGCCTGATGGGGCTTATAGCACATTATGAGTACCTATACCCCTCTATGCACCGACATGGATGATAAACTGTCATAAGGGCTCATACGATGCTATAATGTTTCATGTGAGATCATAAGTCGTCAATGTGTGCTCTAAGTAAAGTGAAGTTCCTATGGATGCATCTATAATGCACTGTATAATGCACATCTATAATGCGTCATAATGTACTGTAAGCCCCATGAGGCAGCCTGTAGTTTATATCCAGTCATGAGCACTCATAATACCCTTGAATTTATAAAGCATTATAAGCTAAATTCATGGTTATTCATTACTGTTAACATAAAGCATCATGACACGTCATCGGTGTAGTCGTAATACGTTGTAAGTAATTATAAGGCGCATTATAATTTGATATAAATGCACTCATAATGCGCTATAGATATGGGCTTCATAGAAAGTGTTACCAAAATGTCTATCTGTGCATCCCTAAGCAGGACCATGAAGTTAGAGCCCTGCTCCCACTGCAGTTGGTGGTGGACTAATTTATTCCCCTCCTCTCACCATCCATCCCTCCATCCCTCCTGTCTCTCTCTCCCTTACTCAATTCCTCATCACTCGCTCACACACATCTTTTCTACTACCTCACTAATTTGTTTTCATTTTTTCTTCTTCCACTGCCCCCTCTCTGTCCCTCCTTCTTACCTCTGGAATTCTTTCCCTTCTTCTTTTAACATTCTGCCATCTTTCCATCTTTCTATTGGTCTCTTATTTCTCTTCTTCCCATCTCCTCTTTGTGACTATTTTCTTTTCATCCACCTCACATTCTCTCTGCCTCTTTCCCTCCCCATTCATCTCTCTCTCTCTCATCTCGTTTCTCTTCTCCACCTTCTTCTCCTGTCTGACTCTCTTTTCATCCTCCTTTCCTCTCCTCCTCCACCCTCATCCTTGTCTTCTCCGGTCTCCTCTCCCCTCATCCACCCCTGTATGCCTAGCTGATGAATACTGATGGTCCTTGGAGTCCTTC
>NC_085863.1:13104550-13107050 GCF_034702125.1 Engraulis encrasicolus | reverse complement strand
AAACAAAACGCTATCTTTAGAAAAGTAATTCCGCACTTAAAGTGGGCTACCTTCGGATTGGTAGATGCTAGGAAAATACCGCTTTCAGTTATGGAAAGCTGAGGTTCTCAGCTTTTAAACAAGTCCCATGGTGTGTCTTTAGGTATAATTAAAAATATTCTGTGTCAGATCGAAAAAATGAAGTTTTGAATGGGTTTCAATTAGGGGTGGGCGATATGGCAAAAAAGTTGTATCACGATATTTTAACATGAAATCACGATTTCGATTTTTTTATCACGATCTTCCATCCAAAAAATAAAAACAACAAAAAACAACTTTCATATACTTGCAATTTGTAATTTGCAGTCAATAAAATGTTAACACACTGATGATACTCTCATAAAGTGTACAATTGGAATACAATAATGTAAAGAATAAAGTGAAGACAACAACACAAGTGAGAAAACGTCACTCTGATACTGATAATAAATATCCTCACTGCAAGACGATCTATACGATTTCTCCACTTTGGCAGATTCGAGACGATATTTTACTCAATATCGCGATTCACGATATAATATCGTCATATCGCCCACCCCTAGTTTCAATGGCTCCAAGCCCAGGTTGTCCACCAGCAGCGGTAGATCACCACCAGGGGGCAGCACTATGACGTCAGCTGCAACCCAAGAATTACTGTGATTTGTCATATCAAAGAATAAGTTACCTGTCAAAATGGCTAGTGAGACTGAAATTGTTACTAGCCACAGCCAAGTTTTACCAGCATTTGGCCGGTTCGCATGTGTCAGTGTCAAGCCCTGCTGTGCACCGCACATCACAACCTTCCTTATGGCCACCACACCTGATCTGCAGCTACAGAATCACTTCAATGCAAAGCTATAGAATATAGAATATATGTACAACTGAAATCTGTCCAAATCTATAGAATATAGAATATATGTACAACTGAAATCTGTCCAAATCAGAGAGCTATGGATCACTGACATCCAGGCTTTGGACAATATATATCACAATATATGATAATTAGTAACTGACCGATATCCTGGCTTTAGACATTATATCATGTTATATCATAGTTAGTAATAATATCATAATATGTAATATATTATAATGTAATAATAATAGTTAGTAACTGACCGATATCCTGGCTTTAGACATAATATCGTGTGTGTGTGTGTGTGTGTGTGTGTGTGTGTGTGTGTGTGTGTGTGTGTGTGTGTGTGTGTGTGTGTGTGTGTGTGTGTTTGTAACTGACCGAGATCCTGGCTTTAGACATGTCCTCCATCTGGATGTGCAGGTCCTCGATCTCCAGCTCCATGGACTTGCGGGCCTTCACTGCCGCCGCACACGTGAACTCTGACTCTTCCAGCTGGGCAGGGGCAGAGGGCAGAGGTCAAGAGGTCAGATGAGAATCAACTTGTTTCCGGGGTAAATGACACACACACGCACACACACACGCACACGCACACGCACACGCACACGCACACGCACACGCACACGCACACGCACAAAGACCTGGTTCTTGAGTTGCAATATCTCCCTCTTGCTGGGTGCTTACACACACACACACACTCACACACACCTACACACACTACACACACTACACACACTACACACTACACACTACACACACACACACACACACACACACACACACACACACACACACACACACACACACACACACACACACACACACCTGGTTCTTGAGTTGCGATATCTCCCTCTTGCTGGGTGCTTACACACACACACACACACACACTCTCACACACACACACACACACACACACACACTCACACACTCACACACTCACACACTCACACACTCACACACTCACACACTCACACACTCACACCTGGTTCTTGAGTTGCCAGATCTCCCTCTTGCTAGGCGCTTTACACACACACACACACCTACAAACACACACACACACACACACCTGGTTCTTGAGTTGCGAGATCTCCCTCTTGCTAGGCGCTTTACACACACACACACACACCTACAAACACACACACACACACACACACACACACCTGGTTCTTGAGTTGCGAGATCTCCCTCTTGCTAGGCGCTTTACACACACACACACACACACACCTACAAACACACACACACACACACACACACACACACACACACCTGGTTCTTGAGTTGCGTGATCTCCCTCTTGCTGGGGGCGTTGTTCTTCAGGTGGTCCAGCATGATCTGGGCGTCGGCCAGCAGCACCTTGGTCCTCTTCAGGTCCTTCCTCAGGCGCTTCTCCGTCTCCACATCCCTCTGGCCCACCTTGAGAGCAACACACACACACACACGTTAACACACACGTAGACACACACACGCACACACACACACACCTCAGTCTCCACGTCCCTCTGGCCCACCTGGAGAGCAACACACACACATATGTTAAAACACACACACACACACACACACACACACACACACACACACACACACACACACACACACACACCTCAGTCTCCACATCCCTCTGGCCCACCT
>NC_085863.1:13094550-13102050 GCF_034702125.1 Engraulis encrasicolus | reverse complement strand
TGGTGCAGTATATTTCCTGTATGGTGCAGTGTATTTCCTGCATGGTGCAGTGTATTTCCTGTATGGTGCAGTATATTCGAGAGGTACCCAGCTGCAGACGTATGGGGGTAGCTCCACAGGAAGTGGAGCAGGGAGCAACGAATATCCGGTGGATCGTATGATCGCTTATTCGTTGCGGTAATGCACTTTAGTTTGTCAGCTAGTGAAGGGCATGGCGATTCTTTCCCACCAGTTCGTTCTCTTCGTTCAGTTCTGCTGAGGAATTTGTTCGTTCACAGTTCGTTCAGTCGTTCATTTTCATTACGTCACACCACAATGCAAGAGAGCAAGGGGTGAATGTCGAGCGAACTAGTTCAGTGAACGAGAGGAGGAGGGGGGCATTATTACTTTGCCTGTGTGCTTCTCTTGTCCAAACATATCAACTTAACTCATTTTGCCTAACGATATTAATTATTTAACAGCAGCACACATTCAAAAAAGCTCAATTGCAAGCTGCTTTTAACAAAAAAGTATGCCTTCGTCTCTGCCACGTTAAATTGTTTATTCGTGGTCATGGAGACTGTTGCTATGCGCCCAGGCTGGTCTCGTTCGCGAGCTGAACACAGTTCGTTCTTGCTGTGCTGTGTAGATCTCCCCTCTTGTCTAAACATATCACCTGAAACCTATTTTGCAGATTAATTTTATTTATTGAACAGTATCACCCATTAAAAAAGACGGAAAACAGTTCACTTGGAGCCACCGGATATCCGTCGCTCCTCGCTCCACTTTTCGTGGAGCGCGCACCATACGTCTGCAGCAGGGTCCTTGTGGTATATTCCATGTGTATTTCCTGTGTGGTGCAGTGTATTTCCTGTGTGGTGCAGTGTATTTCCTGTGTGGTGCAGTGTATTTCCTGTATGGTGCAATGTATTTCCTGTATGGTGCAGTGTATTTCCTGTGGTGTCTGACCTTCTTGCTGCAGGACTGTCGTATCTCCTCCACCTCCTCGTCTTTGCTGTCCAGCTCCTTGGAGTGGTTCTGCCTCACCCTCTCCATCTCCATCTCCAGGCGCAGCTTAGCCTGCAGACACACACACGCACACACACACACGCACACACGCGCCCCCACAAACAAGCACACACACACACACACACAAACGAGCACAAACAAGCACAAACACACACACACACACACACACGCGCACACACACACACGCATACACACACACACACACACGTGCACACACACACGCACGCACGCATATACACACACACACACACGCACACACACACACACACACACACACACACACACACACACACACACACACACACACACACACACACACACACACACACACACACACACACACACACACACACACACACACACACACACACACACACACACACACACACACACACAGTCAGTGCTGTTCATCACTATTGCACCAGAAGGCTCAACTTGACTTTGTGTAATGATATTCAGACCTGCAAACTCCTCAAAGAAAAAAAACGGTGACAGTCTCCAGCGACGCCCCCTGTAAACACGCTCGGCTTTGGCTCTTCAAGTATTTTGAAGAGACAACACCATAGTCTGACGCCATAGTTTGATGTCAAATTCCGTAATGGTCGGCGACGGCGTCTGTCAGACCCCCCACCCACTCCAAAAAAACTCTCCAGTTCTACACGATTCACATGAATGACCTAATTGGCCGAGAAAAAGGCGTTTGTCGCCAAAAAACGGATGGGGTTGCAGGTATGAATATTAATATCATCTATACCTTTATAACGAATGATGAATGAGCATTCTCTTTCAGTCACACTCTCTCTCTCTCTCTCTTACACAGACAGACAGACAGACAGACAGACAGACAGACAGACAGACAGACAGACAGACAGACAGACAGACAGACACAGACACAGACACAGACACAGACACAGACACAGACACAGACACAGACACACACACACACACACACACACACACACACACACACACACACACACACACACACACACACGCGCACACGCGCACACCCCATCCCGTCCGGCTGCCCCACCTGTTCCAGCATCTGGATGGTGCCGGCCTGCTCGTCCAGCTCCTCCTCCTGGTCCTTGACCTTGGCCTCAAGGTCGCGCAGCTGCTTCTTGACCTTGGCCAGCGAGGCCTCGTCCTTGCTCTCCTGCGACGTCACGTCCGTCAGCTCCGCCTCCAACTGCTCCAACTTCAGGTTGGCCGCACACAGCTCCATGTCCTTATCCTGATGGAGAGATGAGAGAGAGAGAGAGAGAGAGAGAGAGAGAGAGAGAGAGAGAGAGAGAGATAGAGGAAGAGAGAGAGAGAGATAGAGAGAGAGGGGGGGAGAGAGAGAGAGAGAGGGAGAGGGAGAGGGAGAGAGAGAAAGGGGGGGGGAGAGAGAGAGAGGGAGGGAGGGAGAGAGAGATAGAGGGGAGAGAGAGAGAGAGAGAGAGAGAGAGAGAGAGGGGGGGGGGGGGGGGGGGTTAGTTAAGCTACTAGAATGACGTGACTCTCCATCACATCCAAAGAAAATGAAACGTTTGTGACAGGTGGGTGCCAGCCCCTTTCGGAAGTTGAGAGTAAATGGAGTTCCCTTAGCGCTGTACGTAGATGGCGGTAGCGCACATATAATGCAAGCCGCCACCAACCGCCACAGAAAAAGAAGGAGGGGAGAACGCCTTCTTATGAGACTGAGCTTGAGCACACACCTTTGTATTGGGTAGGCACAGTTTGATTTATCTTGGTCTAATAGACTATTTTTGTTTTAGTTTCTTTCCAGTTTGCTTGCCTCATATGACTGAATGGCAAATTTCACTCAGCAAAATTAGCAAGCATTTGTCCCCAGTGTTAATCTTGCTTTAAGTCAGCCGCGTGCAGGAAGGCCTGTCTTTACTGTACCTCTCCAGCAGCTGCCTGATGGTGAAAAGCTCTCCAGTGAGCATGTCCTTCAATCTGGGGGTTGCAGGTTCAAATCTCACCTACACCTCCAGCAAAGTGCAATGTTATGTTATGTAATGTAAAGTGTGTTTTTACCTCTGGCTGTTGCCTGATGGTGAAGAGTTCTCCAGTGAGAGTGCTTTTTTCCCTCCCAGCCCAGCGTCTCCCTCAGAGAGAGTGTGTGTGTGTGTGTGTGTGTGTGTGTGTGTGTGTGTGTGTGTGTGTGTGTGTGTGTGTGTGTGTGTGTGTGTGTGTGTGTACCTCTAGCTGTTGCCTGATGGTGAAGAGTTCTCCAGTGAGAATATCCTTCTCGCGGCCCAGCTTCTCTCTCAGAGCCTTCTCTCGCTGCACCTCATCACGGGTCAAATTCTGCTCCTGGTCAAACCTGCACACACACACACACACACACACACACACACACACACACACACACACACACACACACACACACACACACACACACACACACACACACACACACACACACAAAAACACACGGCAAGTGGTGGGTTACTGAGCAACACACATGTTCACATACACACGCACACGCACACACATACACACGCACACACACACACACACACACACGAGCACGCGCGCACGCACACACGCGCGCACGCGCACGCGCGCACGCACACACGCACGCATACACACACGCACACACACACACACACACACACACACACACACACAGCCTCTACCTCTCTCTCTCTCTCTCTCTCTCTCTCTCTCTCTCTCTCTCTCTCTCTCTCTCTCTCTCTCTCTCTCTCTCTCTCTCTCTCTCTCTCTCTGAAACCCACACATTCACACAGAATCATTTTGAAGAAGACATTGCAAACAGGAAATTTTCATTTACACATGATAAGAGCATGCCACACCAACACAACGCATTTCACACACACAAACCCACCATAAACCAGACTACCAAGACTACCAAGTACACTACCGTGTGTGGAGTACTAGGGAGACAGGACTGTACATCCTGGACCACAACTCTGACACGTCTGTAACTGAGGTGTTCCCGCTGCGGGCTCGAACCAGCTTTTGTGTGTGTCTGTGTGTGTGTATGTGTGTGTGAGTGTGTGTTTCTGTGAGATTATTGTCATTATTGTATTGCTATGTCTTATTTACATGTTTTTAGTTTGACTGCACATTGGAGACTGATCAAACACAATTTCAAACTTCTGTGTTAACCCTGTTACATAGATTTTTGACAAAGTACACTTGACTTGACTTGACTTGAACCCGCCACCTAGTTAACGCTCCAATTGTATGAGGCTTCGGGAGGGAGGTTTTCTAATGTTCCACACCACACTATGCTAGGTGGCATCCGAAACACTCCCCCCACCTAAACCTAAACCTCACTCCCATCCAGGTCACGACAACAGTGTAACTCAGGTGTTCCAGCGCAGTACGCCACTCGGGGCTCGAACCCGCCACCTCCTAGTCAACGCTCCAGTTCGAGCACGGGAGTCACAGCACGATACCACTGAGCAAAAGTACCAGTGCAGTAGCCAAGCACTACCGATACCAAAGAAGGTGGATCTAACAAGAAGCGTCATTTTGTTTCTTTTCCGGTATCCAGTTTATGTCCGGTGAACGCCCCTTTAGGAGACCTTCGGTTAGAAGACCTTCGGAGTCCTGAGGTTGAGAACCAATGAAGTCCCCTTAGCGCTGTAGATGGCGGTGGCGCACGTCTTGCGCAAACACCTCAAAAAGAGAAGAAGAAGTAGGGGACAACTCCCCCTTAGGAGACCCTACTTGAGCACACGCTTTTGCATTGAGGGGCCGTGTTTTGCGTTATCTTGGTTTGATTCAGTATTTTTGCAAATACTACATCAGGCTTCGGAGAAGAGGCTATCTAAGTCTGTTAGTTTGCCTCCGCTTCATCAACACATTCAAAACAACTGAATACCAAAACAAGTAAATACGACTTTCACAAATAATTGCTGACTTTCACCCCGGGAGAGAGGCGATGGTATATCAGTATTCTTCAGCACGGCTGCAGTATAGTGATAGTGCTACTTATTTAGTCTCCGAGGAAGTGTCCGCCATCCACAATCCCCAATCCCAGAAAGCTTTGCTGATTGGGTTCGTTTTGTTTGCTGGGACATGCTATCAGCATTCACCTTTAGCATCAACAAATCACACTCGCACATTCATCCAAGCAGACACATAGCCTACAGAGAGAGAGAGAGAGAGAGAGAGGGAGAGAGGGAGAGAGAGAGAGGGGGAGAGAGAGAGAGAGAGAGAGAGAGAGAGAGAGAGAGAGAGAGAGAGAGAGAGAGAGAGAGAGAGAGAGAGAGAGATAGAGAAAGAGAAAGAGAAAACACTTTTTCATCGGCAATAGTATGCTAATCAGAGGAACAATGCTCCGCAGCTTGTTGTGTGGTGTGCTGGTGTGGTATTGTGTTGTTGTGCGAGCAGCAGCTGATTTAACAGGCCTGTTGTTTGCCTCTGGGCATTCTGCAGCCCTCACTTGGATAATTACTCCCCTCCTCCTAGTGTTGTGGATTGGCACTGCCCTCACGATCCGATTCGATCAAGATTCGGGACGAAGCAATTCGATTCGATTCTATGCGATCCGATTCAATTCTACAATGCATTGCAATGCATTACATTTCTACTGACAGCAAAGCACAAGTTCAATCAGTCATGATGAGGCAATACAAGTAGTCAGATACTGAGCAACAATTTATTGGCTGTTTTCTGTATCAGTCTGTATCAGTCTTGCAGTGTTTTGAAGTGCTTTTATTTCATTTAACATTCATTTGCTACCGAAATATCCATGCAAGTAATTGAAGCTTTAAAAAAAATGCCGTATTGATTCTGGAACTTGCCGGATCGATTCTGTATCGTCTATGTCCCGCATTGGATTGCATCGCCGAATCGATCATTGTTGACACCACTACCTTCTCCTCTCAATCCCTCCTTTACTGCCTCCCTCTTTCAAATCTACTCTGTCTTTCATTCCCTTTCCACCTCAATTTCTCTCTCTCTCTGTCACTTTCTCTTTCTGTCACTTTCTCTCCCTCTCTCTCAGTCTATTTCTCTGTCTCTCTCTCTCTCTATTTCCTTCTCTGGCTCCATCTCTTTCTCTCCGTCTCTCTCTCTCTTTCTCGCTCCGTCTCTCTTTCTCTCTTTCTCTCTCTTTCTCTCTGTCTCTCTTTCTCTCTGTCTCGCTCCGTCTCTCTTTCTCTCTGTCCCTCTCTCTTTCTCTCGGTCCCTCTCTCCAGAACTCTCATTATTAGCTTGGAGATCTTGAGTCACTCTCCGCCAAAGCTGATTGGCCCAGTCGGTCCCTTCTGATTGGGCTGGGGAGGACACAGGCAGACAGGCACAGTCCTCTGCATATGTTCAACATCTGAGCTCATATCACATGTGCACAACCTCAGCAACTGGCCTCTCAAAAGGCACACAATGAACCCCCTTACTTCTGTCTGATTGGGATAGAGGCAGAATCCGCACCCATATGGATAACAACTCACATATATTCAGATTAAGAAATCAGCCTCCCTATACAGACATGTATCTACATACACAACTCTGTCTGTCTGTCTGTCTGTCTAAGCCCTAAGCGTAAACATAAACTAGGGAAGCCATGGGTAAGCGGTAGCCCAAAACGACTTGCAGCCCAAAGGTTGCCGGTTCGGCTCCCGACCCGCCAGGTTGGTGGCGGGAGTAATTCACCAGTACTCTCTCCAGGGCCGGTTTTTAGCATAGGCCGGCTAGGCGGTCGCCTAGAGCGCCATGTGAAGAAGGAGCGCCGAAATGGCGCTCTCCTATGCGTAATTTTGCGATATGAAGTTTTTTTATGAAGTTGCAATCAACAAAGAGTGGCGAAAGCGCTCCTCAGCCAATAGTAATATCGCTTCCAACTGTCTCTGGGAAGTCTGTGAACCAATAAACAGACAGTTCTGAGAAAGGGGGCGGGACGAGTGACAGCGTGCGGTCTATTTTGAATTTGGAGACTCACTCGAGAGACAGAGAGGACAAGCGCAAACAGTAGTGCTGCTCTGCTGGATGGAGATTATTATGTTCTCATTAAACCACTCATTGCATGATGCAGGAGTTTCAGAGGGTGTTTTGGAACTATGTGATTTAATCAGCAATTTAATCGTTTGTGATTATGGAAAGCCTTATAGTTATGAGGTTACTATTTGGAATTAGAGAGAAAAAGAGCTTTGTTTTTGATCAGAGAAATCGCTAGTTAGCATGCTAACATTAGCCAAGTATGCCAAGCAATGAAATCCAGTAAAGTAGCTGTTAGTAGCCTACTCACTACTCACTAACACCCACCTGATAGGCCTATCATAATACTTGCTTAGGTTGACAAGCAATGTAAAGTAAGACTGGTGCAATGTTTAAAACAATTTTTAGCTGCCATATCTCCTTCCATCCACATGAATTACCTGCTTGTTGTAAGCTTAAAAAAAACATTAATTTCCAGACCAGAATGGCATAGCCTACATTAAGCATGTAACAGAACCATGCACAGCAGACAAGTGAGGCTATTTACTATATTTTGTATATTATGAAATTCAATAGCGTGACAGCTCTTCT
>NC_085863.1:13079550-13089550 GCF_034702125.1 Engraulis encrasicolus | reverse complement strand
TTACTGCAAAATCGACGTGGTAATATCTTTTAAATGGGACACATTTGGAGCACAAGGCTTTGTCACAAGACAAAGGATGTGTGATGAAGACCATTCTCAGTTTAAACTCTTTAAACTATTTGGAAAAAAGATGTAGTTACTGCACTTTTCCTTTTTAGGGCAGCATGGAAGAAAGAAGACGTCATTTCGGAGGGTGTACTGTACGTCCAAGTGGGTAAGAGTACTATGAAGGGGCTGAGTGAGAGGCACAGAGTTGCAGGAGCGGAGCTATAGGGAGGGCAAGCAGGGCATTTGACCCAGGGCCCAGTGACCTCTTGCATTGGTGATGGGGGCCCTATTTTCACCTTGGCACCTGAGCCCTAAACGTTGGGGCCCTGTGTGCAATTGTTCCGCCACTGCAGAGTTGGCATACTCTTCTCTCATGCTGTGTCTTGACTTTGAGATATATAGTGGGGCAGAGAGAGAGGCTGTGTGTGTGTGTGTGTGTGTGTGTGTGTGTGTGTGTGTGTGTGTGTGTGTGTGTGTGTGTGTGTGTGCGCGCATGTGTGTGTGCGTGCGTGCGTGCGTGCGTGTGTGTGTGTGTGTCGTACCCTTCTCTCCAGCTGCCTCTTGCTCTGTTTCTCCGTCTCCAGCTTGTCATCAAACTCCTGCTGCAGTCGCTTCTTGCTGAAGTCGTTTTCCCTGATGGCCCGCTCATACTTCAGCCTCCACTCCCCGCCTGCAACACATTGCATTACACAGAGAATTAGGCTTACGATTAACTGGTATGCTCATTATTGGAGATTGCAGATGAACTTGTATGCTTATAATTGGACACTGTTTATTCATTGACACAAAGCTGATTAGTTGTTGTTCAAGACGGAGTATCCTACGTACTTCTTAATTGGACACTGTTTATTCATTGACACAAAGCTGATTGGTTGTTGTTCAAGACGGAGTATCCTACGTACTTCTGCTTCTGGGTTACACTTGGTTTTTGTTTGCCTGTAAAATTGGACACTGCATGTTGTGTTGACACAGTGGTGAGTACATGTACTCTCTATGGCAGGGCTATTCAATTGGAGGCTCTGGCCTTCCATGAGGTCTGAACAAAATGTAAACATAGGCGCACTATCTATAAAAAAAACAATAAGTTCGGCCCTTTTACTGTGAGGAATTTGATAAACTGGTCCTCAGTGATTAATAATAACCAAATAAAAAAGCAGCAAATTTAAGTCCACCAGTGTGCGCAGATTCTTCTTGTTTTCCTTGGGTGGATGTAGCCTTCTTCGCTACCCAGCACTTTCACAGTGATGGTTTCAGCACCACGGACAGTTCTTGTATACGATACTGAATGGAGCACCGATGCTTCATGCTCCAACAGTGGAGGACAGCCCAGGTTCAGGAAATAAATGTCCTGCCACATATCTGTATTCAGGGCTCTAAATTCACTTTTTTCCGTCACCAGCCAAAATGGTTAGATGTAAAACTTACAAGCCAAACACACTCACTAATGGGTCAAAGTGGCTAATTAATTGGTCTTTTCTACCAGACAAATTGTAATTTCACCAGCATTAGGTCGGTTGGCTGGTGTTAATTTAGAGCCCTGCCTGTATTTACTCCAGCTACCTCACTGGACCAGGTGATCCCTAGTTAGAGGAGTGTGTTAATGGTGTCTACAGGAACCAAGGCAGAAGCATAGGAGCACTTTTCCTTTACACTTCTGTCCACCACTAGCTCAAAGGAATTGTTTTCAGATTGGCTTTTGTAATGCATTTCAAGAGGCCCGTGTGTCCATTGTCCAGAGAGGGAACACTAGCCTTTACACAAGATGTCCACAGCAAGCTGAACGAAACGAGAAAGCGAAAGAAAAATAAATGAAACTGAATTAAACTGAAGTAAACCAAATAAAGCGAGAGAAGCTCATCAATCACCCTTAAGGGGAGAGCGGCAGACAGATGTGCCTCTGCGTAGAGTCAAGACATTAGAAGGGTGCCCAGCTTCCCGCCCTCTCGCCCTCCCGGAGGGGCGCCTTGGCTAAGTGAAGGACTGAAATGGGATAGAAAAAGAGCCCAGGCATTTTTTCTCATAGACCACAAGCCCCTATTATGGATTTATGTCGTATTTATTTTTTTAGCTCTTATTTATCATGTGTTTGTCTTGTCTTGCTGTTATGTGTCGTGTGGATGGCCAGGTATTGAATTACCCCTCTCTCTCACACACAAAACCCCCCTGGTTTTCTATGATATTATGATTAGCTCAAGTCCACTGTCCCTATGGGCCACCCAGCTGATTAAGTGCTGGGCCCTATGGGAAAGCAATCAAACAAAACAAACAAACAAGCAAAAACCAACAGCACCAGTCCCTAAGTCACCACCAGTCAAATGCCCTGCATGCCAGATTACCACACCAGCCCAGGCTCCGTGCAGCTTGGCCACAAGGACCAATGACAGTGCAATAGCAATAGCTCCTTTGATTGGAGAGATTGCATTCCCCTCTCCTCTCCCCAGGCGGGAGGGAGGGCATGCCTTGCATGGGAGCCGGAGTCCTGTGTTGAAATTGCTAACAACTCTCAGGAACAAAGGCAGGAACAAAGTCCCGATGTGTCACCGCTCAACACGTCACTGTCACAGTGTTTTAAATGGATGTGTGCAAACCTGTTTGAAGAAAACCCTGAGGTGAAGATAAAGGGGAGGTGAGGCGAGATGCAGGGATGTTTTGTAGGGATGGGTGAAACCTAATTAGTTTTTTTTAACAGCAGTCACTTTACCATTCTTACCCATACAGACGTTGTGCTTACAGTATGTGATTTACAAGATGATGAAGAAAGCATCTTAAATATTTTTGGAGGGGCTTTTGCCTTTATTTCGATATGACAGTGTAGTAATGACAGGAAGTGAGTTGGGAGAGAGAGATCGGGAAGGGTCGGCAAAGGACCCGAGACGGACTCGAACCCGGGTTGGCGGCGTAGTATATGAGTGCCCGACCATTAAAGGGGTATGCCACTATTTTGTTAAAATAGTTGGCCAGGGTTTATAGGTGGTAAAGTGTCTTATTTTTCATGTAAGCCATTGTCTTGTTTTAAGACAAGTTAAAAGAGGGAGCATGTCGCTAAGCAAGTGAAAGTCAATGGATCCGTGTAGCATGTACTCTCAACATGAAAAATAAGACACTTTACCACCTTTATAAACCCCAGCCAACAATTTTAACTGTATTAAGCCCCAAAATAGTGACATACCCCATTAAGCCACGGTAGGGCCAATGAAGAATGCATCTTATTGAGTATTTAGGCAACCAACTTACTATATTGTGCAGTGTACCATAGCTATACAGCATATACATTGTGACGCAATCCTCTTGAATGCATCACAATCCAACATGCTGTACTGACTCCACATGCCATCCTCCATGCCCCATACTGCACAAACAGTAGGTAGGTACCATCATGTCACTGAGGGTTTACAATTTATTGATCCTACATTTAGCAACTTTGGCAATCCGAGTAAAATGTGTTGTGACAACTGGCAACTTTCAAATTTATAATAGCATGGGTATCACTCCACGACGGTGAAACACATCAGGGTACTTCTTGCCACCCCAATGTTGTAAATAACTAGCGCCAACCTATTCTCTTCCAGAGATGTATGACTTTCATTATGTCACACGTTTCAACAGTGAAACGTCCGTCTTCATCAGAGGGTTACATGGATGTTGATGTGCGAAGTCCACAACAGATTTTTTTTTTTTTACAAAAAAACGTTTACTTTTAAGAACTCTTCTCTCCCATGTTTAATGTGCAGTACAGTAGAGCTAAGGTGAATCACCTGCGTCGTCGTCATCGTCCAGCTCCCCGTTGAGCTCGGCGGCCCTCATCAGTCGCGCCTCCATCACCTCCATCTCCATCCCCTCCATCTGTTTCTTCATAGCGTCAAACTTCGCCTGGAGACAAGACATCAACATACGAGTCAAACTTCGCCTGGAGATACTGTAGGACAGTGGTTCCCAACCTTTTTCTTCAGGGACCCATGTTTTTACTATTGTAAGCTTTGGTGACCCAATCGAGCCCGCATGAGTGGGAGTCACATGATGCCCGCTGATTCCAGCAAAAACTCGTCAATTCGTCTTTGGTCAAATATAGAATAAATGTTTAATGTAGCCCTTATGCCTTGTCATTTATTCAACATAGGTTATATATGGTATTTAAAATGAAACCCCTTAGAATCAAGAGGGCTCCGCGACCCTCTGTGGATCATTGGCGACCCATAGGTTGGGTCCCGACCCATAGGTTGGGAACCACGGCTGTAGGACATTAACATACGAGTCAAACTTCGCCTGGAGATAGGACATCAACATATGAGTCAAACTTTGCCTGGAGACAGGACATCGACATATGAGTCAAACTTTGCCTGGAGATAGGACATCAACATATACATGAGTCAAACTTTGCATGGAGATAGGACATCGACATATGAGTCAAACTTCGACTGGAGATAGGACTAGAGATGCACCGGATCCGGATCCGGTTCCGGATCCGACAGGATAATAGGGCTTTTCACAGGATCCGGATCCGGCAGGATCTTAAGCAGTGGATCTGGTAACCGGCATGTACCTAAAAATCAGGATCTGATGCATGTCTAGCCTAGGCTTTTCAGTCAGTCTTTCACAACCCCAATCACTGCATGGAGTGAATGCCCTTTGCAAGCGGCCGTTGCAGGCAGTGTGGCAGTAAGCCAATGAGTCTAAAAAATAATTTGAGCAAACACAATAAAAAGGGCCCACGCGTGCGAGTAGACTATATGTTTCAATCCTTTTGTAGGATGCGGTATCCAGTTCCGGATCCGGCAGGATCTTAAGCAGTGGATCCGGTATCCAGCAGGATCCTAAAAATCAGGATCCGGTGCATCTCTAGATAGGACAACAAACTTCAACTAGAGCGGTGGTTCTCAACCGTTTTTGAACAAACACCCCCCCGGGACCATATCATAAGCCTCCCAATACCCCCTTGACCTCATCATAAGCCTAGCCCCCATTGAGAGACACTAGACTAAAGCCAAGACGTCAACACAACAGCCCTAGTTAGGACATTGACATAAACGTGCAAGTCCGGCATCCTATTAGTCAAACTTCACTCAGGTTTGGGTGCTAGTCAAAATTCGATTTAAGTTAAGATGTTAGTTTGGGAGAATTACAGTTTGTAGATTATTTATCATTGCTCTGAGGGTGATTTTGTGTGTGTGTGTGTGTGTGTGTGTGTGTGTGTGTGTGTGTGTGTGTGTGTGTGTGTGTGTGTGTGTGTGTGTGTGTGTGTGTGTGTGTGTGTGTGTGTGTGTGTGTGTGTGTGCGCGTGCGCGCGTGCGTGCGTGCGTGTGTCTCCAGTACCTGTAGGTCCTTCATGTCCTTCTCCAGGCGTAGTCTGTCTGCCGTCTCTGTCTCCAGCAGCTGGGAGGCAGATTCACCTGTGTTCCTCTCATCCGCCAACTCCGCAGACAGCTCCGTGATCTAATGACACACACACACACACACCATGAGCACAGAGAATAAAAAATCAGAAAACCAAGCAATAAGCTGTTGATTTGACTGTGAGATACTGTATAGACCGGGTGATTGTGTGTGATTGTGTGTGTCAGCCGGTCGCTGTACTCTCTACTATTGTGTGCATGTGTGTGTACTCTCTAGTGAACCCCGGAAAATTGGCGGCGTACGGAAGGCTCCAGAGCACGTGCGTAAATGCAGGAATGAACATGTCGTATGTATGTGTGTTTGTATTTGTATTTTGAAAGTGCTTTGAATCAATTTCTTAGTTGTGATACTGCACTATACGTATAATAAATACATGTTGAATTGTATTGTATTGTACTGTATGGTATCGTACTCTGATCGTACTGGCCTTACCCTGCTCTCCTCTGGGGCCTATACCAAGAAGCTGGGTTAACTTAACCTGGTTTACTCCTGAACCATTGTGTCCTGGAGACACATATACAGGGTTTTTCAGGATTTTGAGATTTTAGCTGTTTTATTAACTATGTGGGTATGTTAGAGCTGAATGAACACATTACAATGCGAGGGGAGGGTCCTGACTTTTAAATGTAGCTCATTTCATGTTTATGTGTGCTTTGGAGATATTTAGGATTTAATAGGAAGAGGGCACCCTTTCCCAAAAAGGGCTTAGGACAAAATGGGTTAAAGGACCAGTTCAGTCAATTTCAACATGCAGTTGTAATGCTCACACTACCCTGGACTTGTCAGTACCTGAGATTTTTTTTTCTTCTTCTTCAGCCTTTTCCGAGATGCTGGTCATTGTAATGGGGGCAGCGCTTTGTTTTCATTTCAAAAAAGCGTTTGTATTTATTCCCAAAAACATCTAAAAGGTTATAAAACATCAGCAGACAACTAGCAAAGAAGTGGTACCTTTTGGGAAAATATTTGGAGTAGGCCTATGTTAATTAAAAAAAAAAAATGTAAACAAACGCTGCCCCCATTAGAATAGCTCATATCTCGGAAAGGGCTGAGCCGAAAAATGTGGCATCACCGGGTACTGGCAAGTCAAGGGTAGCGTGAGCAATACAACAGCATGTTTAAATTGACTGAACTGGTCCTTTAAGTTGACTCCAGGCTGTTCTATTAGAAGATTTGCTTCTTAATTTAACGTGGTTTACTCTTGAACCAGCCTCTTAGTATTGGCCCCTGCTCTTCTCTGGTATGGATTATTACATTACATTACATTACATTGCACTTAGCTGACGCTTTCATTTTATTCAAAGCGACTTACAACTATTATTTTTTCAGGGTATTGGTTACAGTCCCTGGAGCAATGTGGGGTTAGGTGCCTTGCTCAAGGGCACTTCAGCCATGGATGGAGATGTAGGTCAGGGGGGATTCGAACCGACAACCCCTAGATTGAAAGACCAACTCTCTAACCACTCGGCCATGGCTGCCCCGTATGGTATGGATGAGGTGCTGTGTTGGTGCTGATGCCTTACCCTGCTCTCCAGCCGGTCGCTGTTGAGTCTCAGCTCGTTGCGCTCCTTCTCAACCTTCTCAAGCTTGGACTTCAGCAGCTGGATCTCCTCCTGCTCACACACACACACAAACGCACAGGCACACAAACGCACAGGCACACAAACGCACAGGCACACAAACACACACACACACAAAGATACACACACGCACACACAGGTACACGCACACACACAAAGACAGACAGACACACACACTTTTCACTTATTCCATTCCAGTTGTTGACAACAAATATTAGCACTGGCGACAACCTGATCAAAGGCATCTCTCTGTCTGCAGAACTGACAGCTCTCCCCAGTGCATACACTACAGACCCAGTTCATCTTCCTCTTCATCCTCCTCCTCATCTTCATCTTTACACGCACGCACGCACTCACACACACACGCACACACAAACACACAGACACACGCACACACAAACATGCACACACACACACACACACACACACACACATGAACACACGCACACACACGCACACATGAACACATGAACACACACACACACACATGAACATGAACACACACACACGCACACACGCACACACGCACACACGCACACACACACACACGCACACACGCACACGAGCACATATGTGAACGCACACACAGTGAGTGGGAGGAAAGAGAGAAGTGAAAGTGCCAACCCACAAAGCAGCTCCAGCTCAGGAAGAGAAGCATTTGCTTAGTTCATCTGCACACACTAACTCAGACACAGATGCACACGCTCGCACACACGCAGGCACACACGCAGGCACGCACGCAGGCACAGACACAGACACAGACACAGACAGGCACACACGCAGGCACACACGCAGGCACACACGCACGCAGGCACGCACGCACGCAGGCACGCACGCACACAGACACAGACACAGACACAGACACAGACACTTTATGCCTGACTACTAGTCTCCTGGAGGTTGGAGGATGGAGGGAGTGGAGAGAATGGGAGGGGAGGGGAGCGGGGAGGGGAGGTGAGGTGAGGTGAAGGAGGTGAGGGAGGGGATAGAGGGAGGGGATGGGAGGGGAGGGGAGCGGGGAGGGAAGAGAGGAGAAGCATGTACGAGGTGAGGTGAAGGAGGTGAGGGAGGGGATAGAGGGAGGGGATGGGAGTGGAGGGGAGGGGAGGTGAGGGGAGGGGAGCGGGGAGGGAAGAGAAGCCTGTACGAGTAGCTAATGTAAACATCCCTCCCCTCGGGCGTGCAGGCAGGCCCAGAGGCCTTTGAGCTGAGAGCTCCGCCAGACATCAACGGGGGGTGGGGGGTGAGGGTCGGGTGGGGTGTGTGTGAGAGAGAGAGAGGGAGATCACACACGGCGCGGGCACACGCACGCACGCACGCACGCACGCACGCACGCACGCACGCACGCACGCACGCACGCACGCACGCACGCACGCACGCACGCACGCACGCACGCACGCACGCACGCACGCACGCACGCACGCACGCACGCACGCACGCACGCACACACACACACACACACACACACACACACACACACACACACACACACACACACACACACACACAGAGGTAGAGCAGGAGAGGTATTGAAGGTGGGAGTGAATCAAAGAGCTTTTCAGATCTTTAGCGCCAAGTGACTGTAACGTCAGAGGACACATACAGGATGGTTTCATCAGCAGCATTACACCAGTGAAGGCTTCAGAGCACATGAAAGACGCCAGCCACGCCGCAGCTCCGAACACCAGAGATATAACAGGCCAAGGACGACGTATAGCCCACTGAAGTTGTGCTGCCCAATGAAAGCTTTAAGAGCACACCAGCTGTGGGTGAGTGAGTGTAGCCGAGAGAGATTGATTGAGTAAATGAAAGAGACACTGAGAGCATAGAGAGATAGTGAAATATGGGAGGGTTGCCCAAGAGAGCATCAGAGATCCAAAATGATGAAATAAAATGGCAAATGACATAAAAGGCACAGAATTTGTCAGTGATCCTGGTGCTCATGATCGCCACCCAGTGGTGAGGGAGGGTGATGAAGGAAACAAGGAGGAAAGAACAGACGGTGGGCCCGAAACACTTTAAAATAACAGTCTATAAAAAGCTTGAAGAATACTTTGTCAATAACAAATGTCTGTAGATGATAAAGAAATACCATGTTAACACAGGAGGAGGCAGAGCACAACTGTAGCACTCCTGGAACCCTTTTCTCGAAAGCATCATTGCTAACCAGTTAGCAACTTACTAGGTTTCCAATGGGAAATTACATTGCAACCAAGTAAGTTGCTAACTTACCAGTTAGCAACAATTTTGTCGAGAAACACACCCCAGGACCTATTTGTCCTCCAAAGAGCAAAACACATTAAATTAATCCACTGGATGGATAAGTGTCAGGCAAACACACATAAGACCTACAGTATTACATTACATTACATTACATTGCACTTAGCTGATGCTTTCATTTTGTTCAAAGCGACTTACAACTATTATTTTTCAGGGTATTGGTTACAGTCCCTGGAGCAATGTGGGGTGAGGTGCCTTGCTCAAGGGCACTTCAGCCATGGATGGAGGTGTAGGGAGAGGTCAGGGGGGATTCGAACCGGCAACCCCTAGATTGAAAGACCAACTCCCTACCCACTAGGCCACGGCTGACCCCCCAGTATCCAGTAGGACCCGCTTCCAACTCCATAGGTTGGATCCTACTCATTTACAAACATTTGATTTTTTTTTTTTTGGAATTAGTTACATGAATAAATGCTTATTAAGAGTTAAGAATGCTTTTTAAGGGACTGTTATTCTAAAGTGTTACCAAATGCACACGTGGGAGAACAGGTAGGAGGAAGCTTTACACTGTTTTGGTAAACAGCCTCTATTTTGGTCTTCTTGTTCACTGCCAAGTGGCAAGACGGGAGAGAGAGAGAGAGAGAGAGGAGGGGGAGGGAGGAGAGAGAGAAAAAGAGAGAGAGAGAGAGAGAGGAGGGGGAGGGAGGAGAGAGAGAAAGAGAGAGAGAGAGAAGGACGACGGAGAGGAAGATTGGACACAGGAC
>NC_085863.1:13074550-13077050 GCF_034702125.1 Engraulis encrasicolus | reverse complement strand
GAGAGAGAGAAGTGGACAGGAGAAGACAACCGGGACTCAAACCGGGACGCACACGCGCACACTCACACACTCGCGCACACACACACACTCGCATGCACACACACACACATACTCACACACTCATGCACGCACGCGCACACACACCTTACATCAACATTGTGACAGTCCTGGAACACCATTCTCCACACACAGACACTCTCGCTCACACACACACCTTTGACAGAGTAACACCACATACCGTGTATTGTGGCGGCAAGTATGAGAACACTACGGAGCACAATGCCGAGAGCAGTGTTCCCAACTGCAGCAGGACACCTCTATTTTCCCCAAGAGCAAGGTCCCACTCTAGGAGGTCTAAAGCCAACGCCCTGACACAGTCTCCTTCCCATAAAGTGACTTCCCTGAGTAACTGATCTACCGCTCTAGAGCTTCATTATCAACTGATTCAGAGCTGGTTGGATCAAATTTGTGGCAAGGTTTTAACATTCTTTTTTGTCTGTGTCCTTTTTTGTCCATTACCTTTCACCAGACTCCATTTGCAGAGCAGGTGTCCATCAGGGACTAAAACCATGGGACCTTTCTGAGTTCTGAGGTACAATATAACTTGTATATATTATTTTCTTTTCTTTTGGGTGTTTTTGGGCTTTTGGTGATCACTTGGCGGAGCCTTTAAGAGCTCCCAATACTGGTGACGCATATTGATTTTTTTTTAACACTGATGATGGGCTAGACCCGTAACGTTTGTAAGCCACTTTTTGTTTTGGATTCTCTTTATTTTCGGCTTTTAATACAGTTTCAGTGACGGCATCAAGCTCCTGTGTGCGACTCCATTTTCTTCCCACTGAGTTCTGTGGTCTGCATTCTATGGTGGGTATACTTACAACATGCATTATAGTATGACATTCAGTGCCACCCTATCCAACCTCTGGCAGTCAACTGATGAACACTGTCTACATTTCAACCCCAACCAACATGTTTAATCTGTGATGCTTGAGACAGAGCAGAATAGCCCAGGACATTAGCTAATGCATGCGTACATATTTCTGGAAGCATTCCACGCTGTTGATTTGTATTGACAGCAAGCCAATTTGCTCAGATATGGGGTGGTATTTTAAATCATAATTACAGTTAACAGTCAAACCCCAGCAAGATAAGTGACATTCATTGCACACAATTCTCTTTAAATGATACCAAGATATTGATTCAACAACTTAATGGATTTTTGGAGAGCTTGGCAAGAAGTGTAGATTTTCTTTTACTCAATAGAACAACCTAAACTGGAAGCTTTTCCACCATACAATGTGTATGTTTTTGCCTGGTGTCTGTGTGTGAGCATGTACTTGTGTATGAGCAGAGCGTGTGCATGTGTGTGTGCATGTGTGTGTGTGTCTGTATGCAAGCATGTGACCATGTATAAAACAACACTACACACACTATCTAGATTGATTGCATGCCTTGGCACAGAGCTGGACACTACACTACATGACATTATAAAGTGCTGCTTGCACACAGTGCAGTCAGAAGGCACCAGATGTGTGGTGTGGAGTGGACCTAATTACGCCCCCCCTGCCCTGGGCAAAGCAGCCTGCTCAATCTACTGCAATCAAGGGCCCCCCTGGCAGTTGGGGGGCCCCAGGCTGTAGCCATATCTACAGTAGCCTGTGTGATGAAAGCCATACCTAGCCTGTGCATTAATCCGGCCCTGTGCTCAATCGCTAGCAGGCCTCAGGCCAGATAAGAGTGGCTATTGACAATTAGCAACACCACGGCAGCTTTTGGCCCCGTGCGACCCACCCTGTGGACCCATGACAAGACAACACCAGACGCAGTGGCGGAACAATTGCATACAGGGCCCCAGGGCAAGACACTTATAGGGCCCCCTATACAGCTTGCCAAGCTCACACTAGGGCCCCCACCACCAATATGAGAGGGCCCTGGGCCCAGGGGTAAGTGCCCTGCCCGCCCTCTCTATAGCTCCGCCCCTGACCAGACACCTCTATCCAGAGTCTGTGCCAATCTCGTAGGCTACGGGTACATGCACGGACTACAAAGTAAGCAAGAGTCTAGACTACCACACATTTTTTTTCCTTCAATATGTTTTTTTTTGGCCAACTTCGTAATCATTACAATGTTTTGACAGTTGGGAGCAAAAGCTGTGAGTCAATAACTGTAGCTACAGAATGGCGTAACACCTTGCTCTTCCTTTAGAAGCTTTGCTTTCATTTCTGTTCTGTTGAAAGGCCTCTCACTCGTACTAAGCCACATCTTTCCACAGGGAAACCACAGGGAGACTGTAAGGTGAGAAAGTGGATTGCACTCGGGTCCTTCTTTTCTTCTTTTTATTTTTTATTATTTACATAGCAGCAGACTTGTCTACACTTCTGCTGCTATGTAAATAATAAAAAATAAAAAGAAGAAAAGAAGAACCCGAGTGCGATCCACTTTCTCACCTTCCAAGTTATTAAATCGGAGACGCACCACACGGAAGCGCGTGGTGTAT
>NC_085863.1:13042050-13047050 GCF_034702125.1 Engraulis encrasicolus | reverse complement strand
TTAAGTTGTTGGGCGAGTGGTTTAAAAGTGGAGATACGGCTGTCTTGCCATAGGAGAGTGGTTCCCAACCTATGGTCCTTAAAATCATTTTCTAAAAATAATAATCATATTTTGGTGTGTGCTACTGTTGATTTATTTGAGTTTTATTCTGAGTTTGGTCAGAGGTGGGCCCCGAACATTTTTCACAATTTTGAGTGGGCCCCAATTTGAAAAAGGTTGGGAACCCCTTGCCATAGGAGAAACATTCAGGCACGCTACAGTATGATTTACTTCTGGCCTGCGCCATTGCTGTTATGCTGCTGGTCGTTACGGGGGAAGTAGAATTCCACTACAATTTTGTATTTCCAGCTAAAGAACGCGGAAGTGTGTAAAAGGTCTATACCCTATAAATTACTGTAAGTCACTTGGATAAAAACCTCAGCTATATAATACAATGTAATGTAAAGTTGAAAGACCACTAAAATATATGCCCAACAAAAGTACACTCCAAAGACGACCCCACTCACACACACATATATCAACATACTGAACACACAAATATACATCAACATACTGAACACACAAACATACTAAACACACAAACATACAAACCCCAACTCCAATGAAGTTGGGACGTTTGGTAAACAGTGAATAAAATCAAGATGCTATCATTTTCAAAACATTCAATCTATTCATTAGATGGAGAACAGTGAAAAGACAACATATTAAATGTTAAAACAGAGAAGAAATATTGTTTTGGGGGACATATGTACTCATTTCTAATTTGATAAATCCAACACGTCTCAAAAGAGTTGGGACGGGGACAATAAATGGAAGCAAATGTCGAGGAAGACTAAAAACAAAACAAAAGACAACACTTAACAGTTAAATATATTAACCGATGAGATGATTTTATATAAAAAAATTGTGTTAATTCCTATCTTGGACATGATTTCACCAGCTTAAATGGTGGGTGTATTCCTAGTCATGTTTTGCAATGTTTTCCTTTCTGTAGTGCTTACAGTGTGACAGGTCTTGACCAAAAACCCACCATTTTATCACCTGCTGGTCCTTATGATGGAGCCAAACTGTTAAAACATAGTAGAGAGTGCAATTTGACCTTACTATGTGGCAGTAATCGAAGATCTCCCTTCAAAATATAATGCATGAGTGGCTTTTCTTGCTGCTTAAAACCCATTTATACCATTCAGCACTGTATTTAACTCTAAAGATGAGTGAGAACATCTTAACCAATGCACTACTGCACCCGCATGCCATCATGGAGGCTGACTTTTGAAGCTAGCACTAACACAAGTTGGATGGTCCATTTTTACTGTAGCACAGGATGTGCAATTCTCTATTATTGTCAAAAAGAATGGACTTCTACAACTTCTGCTGACTTCTGTAAGCAAAGGACACTTTCCCATGTCTTCTGGGTCTATTTCAAGTGAGCTCAGGTGCTTAGGAGAATGTTACACCCCTGTATCATTTTCATGCATTAAGCATTCTTAATATGGTCAATTTTCAATAGCTCTAATTCCTGGAGTGCTAGAGTGAGACTACAGCCAATATATATTTCATGATGTCATGAACCTATACAATGATTTTATTAACAAAAATATGTCTTATATACACTCAATCGTGGTAAATCAAAGGGAATTCAAAAATGTATGTAATAACTATGGTAATTATTCCCTTTGCATCTTTAATTCTGAGTGACTCAGCCTCTCTGTGATGATCTTATACCTGGACACCTATATTGTCCGTCAGTACAATTCATTTTGAAATGTTCTTCTTTGTTGTTTAATCTTATTTGGATGTTTACTAAATTTCACTGATCCCCGTCCCAACTCTTTTGAGACGTGTTGGATTTATCAAATTAGAAATGAGTACATATGTCCCCCAAAACAATATTTTCTCGGTTTTAACACTTAATATGTTGTCTTTTCACTATTCTCCATCTAATGAATAGATTGAATGTTTTGAAAATGATAGCATTTTGATTTTATTCACTGTTTACCAAACGTCCCAACTTCATCGGAGTTGGGGTTTGTACATCAAGATACTAAACACACAAACATACATAACACAAATATACATCAACATACTAAAAACACACAGCTTACTGACCTGTTGATGAGTGATATGAGTACAGTGAAGATCTCAGCGTAGAGGGCAGATGCCATGGCCTCCAAACACTCCATGGCCGTGGCCTTTTGCCCTGAGGAGCACACGTGCAAAAAACGGCAATATGACATTTTCTTATATATGGATTCAAATTGTTTGCTTTCCCCTGACTGCGTGAAACTAACTGCGCACAAACCTCAACCCTGATGGAAACCGCTGTCTGTCAATAAATTAGCTCACGTGGTTGGCTGCCAGTGTCTTGCCCCTCCTCACAATATCGTGTTTACAAACACAGAGAACTCATGTATAGATACAAGATGGTGACAGCTTTATCTAGCTTTTAATTTTATATTAAAAAAACACATCAACACATTAACAAGAGGGGTAGGAGAGTACACACAAAGAAACACACGTATACTAGGAGATGTATACACACACAAAGAAACACACACATACCAGGAGGTGTATACAGTACACACACACAAAGAAACACACGTATAGATAGGTTTTCCGTTTGGAAACATTCAAGATGTGAGGAGGGGCAAGAAGCAGCCAACCATGTGAGCGCAATTTTGAGTGACAGCAGTTTCCAACAATCAGAGGTTGAACAGTGCGCAGCCAGGGGCGCGAAGCCCCAGGGATTGTTTACAAACGGGAAACCCCCAAGTATAAAATCTGGTATATAATAGTGGTGTGCATTGGCACTGCCCTCACGATTCGATTCGATTACGATTCTGGAGGTAGCGATTCGATTCGATTCAGTTCTACGATGCATTGCAATGCATTACATTGCAAAGCAAATATCATGATGAGGCAATACAAGTAGTCAGATACAGAGCAACATTTTATTGGCCGTTTGCTGAATCAGTCTTGCAGCTTTCAATGAAAGCTTTCAATGCTTTGAAGTGCTCTTATTTAATTTAACATTCATTTGCTCCTGAAATATCCAAGGAAGTAATTAAAACTTTAAAAAATTTGCAGCATCGACTCTGGAACTTGCCACATTGAATTGAATCATCCATGCCCTGCATTGCATTGCCGAAACGATTATTGTTGACACCACTAGTATATAATGTCATCCCTCTGTGCAGGCGTGCAGCATGGCTCACCTGATGCGTCGGCAGCGTCCTCGTTGGCCTGGCGGATGGCGGACACGCGTGGGTTGGAGCTCTTGGGCTGGTGTTTAAAGATGGCCGCCGAGAGCTCGTCCAGGCCCACCCCCAGCAGGTAGGCCGCCTTCTGGGCCCACTCGTGACGAGCAAACTGCTTACGGCCAGCTGCAGCCAGAGACAAACGCAGAGGGACCAGCGTCAATACAGCTAGCAGCGGACCAGAGTTAGCGCTACACAGTTTACACATTTACAGTACTATGACACTGGACGACTGGACCAGCTACAGTATTAGAGAAGTTCTCACTGTCTCGCTGACTTACTTATTTACCGTATTGGCCCGAATATAAGACGTGGTTTTTGTTCTAAAAATAGTACTCTAAAAAGGGGGGTCGTCTTATTTCCGCGCGCTAGACTAAAAACTTTTTTTTTTTTTTTTACTTTACCTGAATGCGGCCATTATGCTTCACAACAATGACACAAAACTCAATAGCCTTATGGATAGGGCGAGAGATTGTTTTGTCCATATCAAATGTGCACTACGTTTCGTGATGAGTGTTGCACCGCCCGTCTATCAACTGTCAATGTCAACGCGATGCGGGCCGACAATGCGAGGGGGAAAACACAACAGTCAATCGCGATGCGTTGCTCTGTTTTTATTTGTGTTCGGTTTTACAGTCTCATCAGGAAAGCTTTGGTTGTTCTCTCTGGTCACCAGTACAACTTGAAACTAAAGAAATGAAGGGTGATTTGATGAACAACCTGTAGGCTAAGTTTTGGATGCTGTCATCAGCCAATGAATGGTCATTCATGTGCGCGAGAGAGCGGCGCCTTGACAGGTGGTGCCTATTTGACGATATCCCTCACAACAATACAGCGACAGAGAGTAATGGTTAGGGCAAGAGATTGTCTTGTTCATATAAAATCACTAAGAGTTTTACCCTTGGCACGAAATGAATGCCAATCGGACTTCTAATGTCAACGGTGCTGATAGGCAGCGCATGGGTTTCAAATGCAATGCGTCAATCTGCTTTTGGTCACGTTCGGTTTCTACAGTCCAACGGAAAACTTTGGATGCATAAAATGAACGGCGATTTGGCGAGACGGCTGCTGGTTAGATATTGCTGTCAACAAAGCATTTTGCCAAAATCTGTGCATTGCACAATAGATAGTCTACAGTATCTCTACTGGACTAGTTGCCTGGCTGGTGCAGACTGATGCTCTGCTAGTGTAGTATGGAATGTTGTGTCGCACTTAGAACAGTCACACCCAGGCGGCTGTACAGTAGGTGCCTACTGGCGCTTGTCAGGTAACCACTGAAGTGAGCAAAGAAAGGAAAAGGGTATGAGTAGCTATCTGTAGTTTTTTATCATGAAAATTACATTGTGAAATTTGTTCTATGTAAAAAGCCTAAGCTTTTCCAAACAAATTAAAAATTGCATTTTGAAAGAAGCTTCCAATGTGAAACTAAATTTAGTCTTCAAAAAACTTTTTTCCCCAAAACATGAACCTGAAAAGGGGGGTCGTCTTATATTCAGGATCGTCTTATATTCGGGCTAATACGGTACTATGAGCTAGTTGCACTGCCCTAACAGAGGCAAAATTCAGTAACTACTAGTACAGTTCACAAACTGACACTGACCAGCTATTTATGTATTTATTTTTAATATTTTTAGGGTTTTTTTGCCTTTTTTATGACAGGACAGTGGAGGACAGACAGGAAATGATTGGGGAGAGAGAGAAGGGGAAGGATCGACAAATGACCTGGGCCGGAATCGAACCCGG
>NC_085863.1:12999550-13039550 GCF_034702125.1 Engraulis encrasicolus | reverse complement strand
ATTTTTGTCCGCTTTTCTTTGCAGATCATCTCTAAATCACGGTAGTTGTATGACTGTAGCTTGCCAAATGGGAGCTTCTGTTCCCTTCACAGGATTAGTATAGGGTTAATGTTTGGAAACTGTCTAGGTCACTTCATGACCTTAATATGCTTCTGCTTGAGCTACTCCTTTGTTGCTTGGGCTGTATGTTATGGATTATTATCATATTGGGAGGCCAATCCATGACCCACCTTCAGTCTAGTGGTGGTGGGAAAGAGGTTGGCATGCAGCATTGTACGTTTACATGTCTCCTTCCATCCATTTCTTGACGATGTGAAGTTGTCCTGTGTCTTGGCCAGACAAACAACCTCAAAACATAATGTTACCACTTTCATTTATGATGTTGGAGAAGGTGTTGTTCTTGGGATCATAGGCAGCATTTCTCTTCCTCCAAACACATCGAGTTGTGTTAATGCCAAACAGTTTGATTTTGGTGTCATCTGATTCCAGCACCTCCCAATCATATCCTAATCCAGTTTGATGTTCATTGGCAAACCTCAGGTGAGCCTGAACAGGTTCCTTCTGAAGCCGGGGTACCATACATGCACTGCAAGATTTTAATCCGCTGTGGTATCAAGTGTTTCCAATAGTTTTCTTAGTGATTGAGGTCCCAGCTGCCTTGAGATGATTTCCTAGCTCCTCCCATACAGTTTTAAGGTGTTTTATCTCCTTTTTTCTGGTTATTAAATTCCCACTAGGTCAAATCTTGTATGGAACCAGAGACAGGCCTAAGATTGATGATTGATGATCATTTTGTATGTCCTAAAATTGGGAAGACATCCACCACCATTTAATATCCAGGAGCCCATTTCAGCCTTGTTGAGTTCTAAAATCTTGTCCCTGACATCCTTTGACAGCTTTTTGGTCTGTCCCATGTTGGCGAGTTTGGTTTGATTGATTGACTGATTCTATGGACTGATTCTGCAGATTCAATGTGTCTTTTGTGCAGGTTACTATTAACAGGTGTGTTCAATTCAGATAACAAGTTGATTGGAAGTGCCATTTGATCTACAGGATCAGAAGTCTTAATGGTTGGCAGGGGATCAAATACTTATTTCCCTCAATAAAATATAAATTAATTAATATATATTCTTTAGAGTTAATTTCTGGATTTTCTTTTTGATATTCTGTCTCTCCATATTAGAATACATATTATCATTAACATTAAAGACTGATCATGTCTTTATTAGTGGGCAAACCAACAAAATCAGCAAGGGATCAAATACTTATTCTCCTCATTGTATTGACTGAATGACACTTCTAATCTTCTAGCGCATCACATCAATAAAGCATGGTATTTACCTTAGCTTGTGGTGTAATCCCAAAGGCACTGTTCTCTGCAAAGTGGTTGAAGTGCAGCTCTGTCCTGTGTTAAGCCCAAGCATAAACACAGCACAATCAATTAATATCAAGATACCAAGATGTCTTTATAACTGTCACTAGTGTCTTGACTTGACTGACAAGACATTGAAGTAGTTAAAGGTGCACTGTGTAATATGTAGAGATGCGCAGGATCCAAGATCCTGTTCCGGATCCGGCAGGATAATAGGGTTTTTCACAGGATCCGGATCCGGCAGGATCTTAAGCAGTGGATCCGGTATCCGGCAGTTACCTAAAAATCAGGATCTGGTGCATCTCTAGCCTAGGTTTTTCAGTCTTTCACAACCCCAATTGCTGCAGGGAGTGAAAGAACTTTGGAAACGGCCAGTGCAGGCAGTGTGGCAGTAAGCCAATGAGTCTAAATAGTTTGAGCCAACGTAATAAAAAGGGCCCATGTGTAGGCTATGTGTTTTAATCCTTTCGTAGGATCCGGTATCCGGTTCCGGATCCGGCAGGATCTTAAGCAGTGGATCCGGTATCCGGCAGGATCCTTAAAATCAGGATCTGGTGCATCTCTAATAATATGTGTTGTAGTTTATTTCCAAAATTCATGCTGCCCATTCACAAATGCTACCTTTTTCATGAATACTTACCATGACCTTTATTCATTATGTGCCAAGTATTCATTATGACTGGGAAAATGGTACATTTCATACGTACAGGAAAAGGGGGATCTTCTCCATGGCCCGCCATTTTGAATTTCCAGATATAGACATTTAGACATTAGCTGAAAAGCGTACTGTATTTTGGTCATACTAAAAAAATACTTGTTTTTTGCTTTGTAAATATTCATGAAAAGATCAAATTTGGCAATAGGCAGCACAGTTTGAATGACTAGGGGCCATCTAGCCATGTTAATAACATCATATCAGTCTGAGGAAGGGCCAAGGTGGCTCGAAACGTCACGCAAAGAAAAATTGATTAAATGGAAGCTCATCGGTGTGTTGTTCATCTTCTGCCTTCATGAACTTTATACTTTAACCCTGCAACCAAAAAAAAGGGATCTGGATGTGCGTGAGATCTGACTGGGAATAACATCATGTAACATCCGCTACTTGAACCTGAACATGCACTAGCACTTTACAGCCACCCCACTGCCTGGCCTTCTACCTCTGCCTACCTTGCACTATGTACTGTATCATGTCTTATTGCACTTTTCAATGTTTATTGTATGCGTAATCCCCTGTTTATTTGTGGCCCCTCCTTGTTTTCTTGTCTGTCTTAGCTATATGTATTTGTGTTGTTAAATGTACGAGCATACCAAGACATTCCTAGCAACTCTATGTTACACTGTTGATTTGGCTATAATAAACTTGAACTTGAACTTGAACTTGAACTTGAAGAAATCTGTTGTCTATGGTGACCTACTTGAGAGATCCATCTGCTCCCGCCATCATGTAGTAGAAGACGTTGAAGGTGGACTCTCCTTCCGGACGCCGGGCCACTCGCTGCTTCTCCAATAGCATCGTCTGATGGGAATGAGTGACAAGAGGAACAACCAATCAGCAGTGGTCACTTCCATGTCACCCCGAACTCACACTGGTGGGTCAAAGACGTCCAAAAAGGAACTGTCATTCAGTGTAACGAATACCTTCTGCTGACTGTAACTGTAAAAAAAACATGATTTTTAAATAGTTTCAAGTAAATGGATGACAGCCGAGGCTTTCATGAATTCACTGGAAAAATAAATAAATAAAAAGAGTCATGTTTATTACAGTTACAGTCAGCAGAAGGTATCCGTTACACTGAATGACAGTTCATTTTTGGACGTCTTTGACCCATGTGCTTACATTGTATAGGTATGCCCTGTGTGTGAAAGTCTCTTAAAACTGGACCATATGCTTTAATAAAGTTCACCAAGTAAAAGTCATAAATGCATGTGTCTGTGTGCACATGTGTTCCGCATAGAGCACAGGGACAAAAAATGTTTTAAATCATGAAAACTACTTAAAGTTATGCCAGGGAGAACACAGGACGAGGGGAATAGAATGGGATATTTTAGAATCTTCCCATCTCTGGCACAGTCTCTACTGCCCGATGAAGACCCTGCTGGGTTGAAATGTTGTATGACCTGAATCCATTTTCAAAGCAGAGCAACAGTGTGCGGACGTCTACTCTTTTCCACTATCAGACGCGCCTTTGTCCTGCACCTGGCCTCAGAGAGGTGGGATGTGCATACTCTTACTTCTATGAAGATTTTATGGACAGTCTCTACTGCCCCAATGCCTAATTGCTGGCACCAAGCCTGAGATTTTACCACCCAGACCAGCCCATCATACCTGTATAGAGGCAGACGCCACCTGCCCAGAACATCATACCTGTATAGAGGCAGAGGCCACCTGCCCAGAACATCGTACCTGTATAGAGGTCGATGCCACCTGGCCAGCCCAGAACATCATACCTGTATAGAGGTCGATGCCACCTGCCCAGAACATCATACCTGTATAGAGGCGGACGCCACCTGGCCAGCCTGGTCGAAGTCCAGGATGACGATGTGTGAGAAGTGGCTGGCGTTGGGGTTCATGGCCGTGGAGCCGTTACCGAAGGCCTCCAGGATCGTGTACACGGCCTGCCATTTCTCCGCTGTGGAGGACACAACGAGAGGGAGTCAAGGACAAATACATGATACAGAATATTACACGTATATATGGGCGAAAGACATCAGCTCGAGCAACGGCATTATAGCGGCATTATAGCGGCATTATATCGGCATTATAAATGAATTAGTAAGGACTCCAGAATGGTGTAGACGGCCTGCCATTTCTCCGCTGTGAGGGGACACAACGAGAGGGAATTAAAGACAAACACATGATACAGAATATTACACGTATATATGGGCGAAAGACATCAGCTCGAGCAACGACATTATAGCGGCATTATAAATTAATTAGTAAGGACTCCAGAATGGTGTAGACGGTCTGCCATTTCTCCGCTGTGAGAGGACACAACGAGAGGGAATTAAAGACAAATACATGATACAGAATATTACATGCATATATGGGTGAAAGACATTTTTTTGGGCTCAGACGTCAGCAGGCGTAACGGCATTTAATTCCCATAAATGAATTAGTAATTGGTGGTTGATATGCTGCAATGAATATTCTTCTTACATAGTCCACTAAAAACAAACAAACAAACAAAAAATCCATACAATAGTGGAACTGGCTGTCTGACTTGTGCTGAAACATCACTGACCCATATACACCTACTGTATGAATAGTAGACTTGTGAGGAGAGGTTTAGGTCTTCTGAACTACAATACTTATTCAGGGTTTCCGACAGTCCTTTATAGGTAAAGGTGCACTGTGTGTAATATGTGTTGTAGTTTATTTCCAGAATTCCTGAGGCCCATTCACAAATGTTACCTTTTTCATGAATACTTACTTACTTACTTGTCGTTGTGAGTCCAGCAAGCAAACTGTGACAACCTCTGTCAAGCACGCACTACCCTATCAACCAACACCGAGGAGTGCGTGCCTGTGTCTGTGTCTGTGTCTGTGTCTGTGTCTGTGTCTGTGTCTGTGTCTGTGTCTGTGTGTGTCTGTGTCTATGTCTGTGTCGGTGTCTCTGTGCGCCTGTGTGTGCATGTGTGTCTTTTCCTGTGCTTTCACTCTCAGATCAGATGTGGAGATTAAAATGCAACTCCAGTTTTCACACTACTCTCTTACGAAATGATATCGTGAGATTGAATGTGCTTTCTTATAATTCCAAGTATTCCAAATATTCCTTGAAATTCCAAATATTCATTATGAATGAGAAAATGGCACTTTTCATACGTGAAAAGGGGGATCTTCTCCATTGGCCGCCATTTTGAATATCCAGAAATAGACATTTTTAGCTGAAAAACGTACTATACTTTGGTCTTACTAATAAATATTAGTTAATTACTCTTAAAATATTCATGAAAAGATCAAATTCAGCAATAGCCAGTATTAATGAGCAGCATAGTTGCAATACCTACTCTGGACACAATCTTACATGGTGCATCTTTAATGAGTCTATAGGAAAGCACATTCAATCTCACGATATCATTTCGTAAGAGAGTAGTGTGAAAACTAGAGTTGCATTTTAATCTCCACATCTGATCTGAGAGTGAAAGCACAGGAAAAGACACACATGCACACACAGGCGCATAGAGACACCGACACAGTCAACGACACACACGCACGCAGGCACGTAGGCACGCAGGCACGCACGCCTCAGTGTTGGTTGATAGGGTAGTGCGTGCTTGACAGAGGTTGTGTCGCGTTGTGAGTACAGCAAGCAAACTGTGACAAAGACGAAACGCAGTGCATCACTGATCTCAGAGCGACATAAAGAAGCTTAACGCCACGCAACACAGATCTCAGAATGGAGAGAGCTCAGTTTGTGAGGGCATTTCTCCTGATGCTCTACGTCTCTGGTGCCCACCTCAGATTGGACCCTTTTATCCTTATCAGGACTAAAGGAGGATACGTTGAATTTGATATTTTCACCAAGGCTGACGACTACTTGCTATACAAGAAGAATCAAGACGGATATGAACTTCTGATCAACTGCTCACAGACAGCCTTTCCACAGCCAGAGGGCTACAAGATCACCTGTCCGGTAAGGAAGGCCTGTTTTAGATTGGACTACCTCACCATGTCTCAGAGTGCAGACTACAGGGTGGAGGAGTGGAGAGGTAAAAGTAGCCCAGTAAAAAGCTCCATATACCGTCTCATCGTCTGCGTAGAACCAGACGTGAAGTTGCCTCATGCTGAACATGTCAGAAACGGCAGTGCTGTGCTGTGCGAGTTTGACTCTGCCATGGGGAATGGGAGCAGTCTGCAGCTATACGAAGATGACAACTTCTATGACCATAAAAACTATTTGACTCTGGTCCTGGACACCAGCTCCTCTCCGCAGCCCCTCGTGCCACACTTGAGGGACAGACTGCGGCTGGAGTCCAACACCTCTGTGGTCACACTGTCTGGCGTTTCACGTGTTGAAGACTTCTCATGCACAATGTGGAGAAGAGGTCAATGTCAAAGGGTTAAAAGGCAGAAGCTGATGCCAGCTCTTCAAATGGTCATCGCTTATGAAAAAGAGAGGCTCACTCTTCCTTGCACTTTCACCGGAGATGCTCCAGAAAAAGTGCACTGGATGTCGCGAACTGTAGATGGCCGCGTGACCATGAGTGATCAAACCAATCCAAAGGAAGAGCTGTACATGCTGAATGAAAGTCAGTCTGGGAATTATTCGCTCATAATTCCCTCTTTGTCCCAGAAAAATGTTGGGATTTATACCTGTCAACACAGTCATTTCAAAATACAACAAATCTTGCTTTCAGTGTGTGCTGAATTCCCCTCTGTGAATGTGACATTCTCTCGTGGTGAAAGTGTCCGACTAGATGCAAATGTAAAGGACTCTGGGGATTTGCTCAGGGTTCAGTGGTTCCGTCAGAAAAGTCTCAATCCAAAGATGCCAATAATAGACCATATGCACAAAAAAGATGCCCAGGTGTTTGGTATTGATGACGTGCACATGCCCGAGGATCTGATGGGCAGAGTGATCACGTTCAACTTCAGCACATCTCTGAACATCTCCATGCTCACAGCAGAGGACAGTGGAGAGTACTCATGGAGGGTCATAGGATACAAAGAGTATCGGTGGAAATGTGTCTGTTATGAGGGGACCATCCGCCTTCTTTCCAAGGAGGACCCATTTGGGGTGGACTCTGCGTTCTACAGAGCCTACGGGCCCCTGCTGGGCTGCGCACTACTGGGGCAGGTAGCTGCTGTAATCTGGGTCAATCTGAGGAGCAGGGAAGGAGAGCCGACCTCTGGACGTCAGAGAAGAGAGGGGCAGCAGAGAAGAAGAAGAAGAATAGATGAACATCTCAATGATGTCGTGGAGGAGGCTGAGGACAGTGCCTGAACCGAATATAAGAATAACCGAATGTAATCATCCCCTGTTTGAGTCACATGCTTTTTGTACATCCAATTTTTAATCCATTTTAATGTTAAAGTCTTGTTCTCCTGTCGCATTATACTGTGTATTGCAAAAAAGCTGTGTTTTAAAATCCCTTATATACTTCATTCCGTTCATGATGGTGTTTAATAATCGATAGTGCAATTGTGATGATAGTACATAAATGCTTATCGTGTTACAAGCCTTTGTAGAGCTCGCCTTAATATTTTATATGCCGTTTATGATCATGATTGATTCAGGATTTGTTATTTTTGCTTTCGTTCTGTACATCTTTAACATTTTGTAATAAAGACTGATCACCTGTTAAAAACTCCTGAGTTTGTGTGTGTGTGCGCCTGTGTGTGTGCGCGTGCCTGTGTGTGTGTGTGTGATGTAAGAGAAATAGATTATGCACATGTTTAATAAAATGCACGCATACACGAATACACGAATACACGCACACGCACACACACACACACACACACACACACACACACACACACACACACACACACACACACACACACACACACACACACACACACACACACAACACACACACACACACACACACACACACACACACACACACACACACACACACACACACACACACACACACACACACACACACACACACACACACAGAGAGGCAAAGCGAGATAGATAGAGCTCCATTGAATCTCCCCCTCTAATCAGGTACAGAGAGTGAAGGCACAGGAAATACAGATAAAGATCAATGATAACGTGGAGGTGGCTGAAGACAGCGTCTGAACTCAACACATCTAGTGTGTGTGTGTGTGTGTGTGTGGGGGGGGGGGGTACACATGCAAGAAATGTTTCAGGAGTGAGTGTAGTCATTGCTTGTTGTGTCACATAATCTGCTATATTGTTTATTTACTTCATAGAGTTTGTAGCCGTTTTGAAATCCTTATGTACAGTTCCATACAGGATGCATTTTATAACCAATTATACATGTATTTTTTGTTTCACTCATGACTGTTAAAAGAACTGTAGATTATATGTTTATATGTTTAAAAAAAAAAAAAAAAATATATATATATATATATATCGTCACTCTGACATACAACTGTTGATTGCTACAGCATTTAGAACACATTATAGAACACAGCCCGGGAGAGGCTTGGTGTGAAGAACTTAATAAGGCACACGATCGCGTGGACTGTGTGTCTTTCTTAGATCAGTGATGTGTTGCGTTTTAGTCTTTCTGGGCTTTGTGTCTTTCTTAGATCAGTGATGTGTTGCGTTTTAGTCTTCCTGGGCTGTGTGTCGTTCCAATCTGTGATGCGCTGCGTTTAGTTTGTGTGTGTCGTTCTGTGTCCAGGAAGCAAACTGTGACAACCTCTGTCAAGCGAGCCCTACTCTTATCAACCAACACTAAGGTGTGCGTGCATGTCTGCGTGCGTCTTTGAGTGAGTGTGTGTGTGTGGTAAGAGAAATGGATTATGCACATGCTTAATAAATACAAAAACACACAAACACACACACGCACACGCACACGCACACGCACACAAAGCGAGATAGATAGAGCTCCATTGAATCTCCCCCTCTAATCAGGTACAGAGAGTGAAGGCACAGGAAATACAGATAAAGATCAATGATAACGTGGAGGTGGCTGAAGACAGCGTCTGAACTCAACACATCTAGTGTGTGTGTGTGTGTGTGTGTGTGGGGGGGGGGGGGGGGCAAAACACATGCAAGAAATGTTTCAGAAGTGAGTGTAGTCATTGCTTGAGTCCACCTGAGTAGACCTTGCGTGGGCTGCCTGCTCTGCTCAACCACCTGAGTAGACCTTGCCTGGGCTGCCTGCAGTGCTAACCCACCTGAGTAGACCCACCGGAGTAGACCTTGCCTGGGCTGTAGACCTTGCCTGGGCTGCCTGCAGTGCTAACCCACCTGAGTAGACCTTGCCTGGGCTGCCTGCTAACCCACCTGAGTAGACCTTGCCTGGGCTGCCTGCTAACCCACCTGAGTAGACCTTGAGTGCATCTTAATATGGGACCTTGCCTCCTCCACTTGCCTCCTCCACTCGCTTCTCGTCATGATGACATCACTGACAACAGCATTATATTTCAATATCTTGCAAAAGCTCAATTGTAGAGTCTTTTTCTCGTTTGCAATTGGGATGGTGAATGAAAAACAGTCCCTCAAAAGTTGTTGTGGCTAGGCTGACAGCTGGGAAACTTAATCGTTTTCTCCACGGAGGAGGGGCCAGGAGGCGGGGCCAGGAGACAAGCACAAGTGGAGGAGGCAAGGTGGCATATTAAGATGCACTCCTTGCCTGGGCTGCCTGCTGACCTACTCAACCCATCTGAGTAGACCTTGCCTGGGGTGAATTTCTCAAAACCAAAGTTGCTAACTACATTAGCTACTTTGTTGTTTTCAATGCATTTTCCCATTGGCAACTACCGAAGTTGGTGACAGGCTAACAACTTATCTTTTGAGAAACTCACCCCTGAGTAGACCTTGCCAGGGCTGCCTGCAGTGCTGACCCACCTGAGTAGACCTTGCCTGGGCTGCCTGCGATGGACACCAGGTACTGGACCAGGTGCTGGCAGTTGGTGGTCTTGCCGCTGCCCGCCTTGCCCAGCAGCACCACGGACTGGTCCTGCCGCGTCGTCAGGAGGCTGCGGTAGGCCGTCTGGGCCACGCCATAGATGTGGGGCGCCGTGTCCTCGCGACGACACCCCTTGAACATGTGCATCACCTGCAGCAGAAGAAGTGGAAGTTGTAGAACGTCGACATTGTTATGCTATCTCCTGATGACACCCCTTTGAACATGTACATCCCCTACGGTAGAGCAGAAGTGAAAGTTATAGGACATTCACACTGTGCACCTACAGTATTATCTCAGGGGTGGGGAACCTATGTCTCAAGGGCCATTTACCCACCCTTGAGGCCCTTTTATCCAGCCCACACAATTTTAATGTTATACAGCTTCACATGAAATAGGACATATTTTGTAAAGGAATCTTAGAAATTACATTTGCAATACAATTAAGTTATATTCAGGGGACCTAGAGAAGGTGGGGTCTGTTTTAAAGGTGGCTGCCTTCAATATCTAGGCCTAAAGTGCAGGGGAAAATCCTGTTTTTTGTTCATAGTACGGCTCTGAGGGGACTTTTCCGGCCCTTGGGGGAATTTTAAGGGGCCCCTTGAATGAAAAAGGTGCCACACCCCTGTATTATCTGCAGCATGAGCATAGTTATAGGACATGCAGTAATGGGATTATGGCTATGGCCATAACAGAGCTAGATGGTGGCTAACAACCACAAGGTCATCATCCGCCATCATCTTCCATCTCTGGATTTGGAACACTGGTTGAACACTCTTGAAATAGTGACACCTTCACGGAGAACAACCTGACACACATTCTGGGGGTACAGGTGTCATCAAAATATAACGCATCAAATAATATATAATAATAATCTGACAAAATGGACATGGATTCAATAGATGAGACGAGACGTTACCCTCCCTCCTACAAATCCAGGCCACATACTCTAACAGTGGGTGGGTCTATTTTCTAGTTTATTTTTATCAACATGCTTTATGTCCAGCATGTGTATTATTCCTTTTGTTACTAACAGTTTTTTATGCATAAAAATAAAATCATATGTGATTTTAATTTTCTTGTAAGCATCTAGCCTGCTTATTTTGGACAACAGATGGAAATTAGCATTTGTGCTATAATCTGGAGCATTTACATACATGTTTGTATGCATATGTTAATTATGTGCGATGCCCTGAAAAATAAAAGTTAAGTAAGTAAGTAAGTAACTAAGTGAGATGAGACATTACCTTTTCTGAGTACATGGAGGGTGCGCTGACGGGGTTGATGACCAGCAGGTTGGGCCCAGCGTACGTGTGCATGAGGTTGCCGCCATAGCGCTGGCGGAGGGAGTGCATGACGCTGGACTCGTTGAGGTACGGTAGTGAGGACAGGTCCTCCACGCGGTCGTAGGACGGAGCGTTGGCCTGGCGGGGGGACAGGAAGGGACACACTGGGGTCACTGAGGAGTCACACCACACAATACTAGACTACGGGGTTATCTCAATGTCAAGTGAACTCCTAGAGTGACTTGACTTGAAAGCTTTAATGTTCTTAAAAAGGCAATTTGTGTTACAGCACAGCAGAATGACATAAAACATATAGGCCTACAATAAAAGACACATACAGTACAAACACAATAAATAGCTAGACATATAAGTTAATAAATACATAAATAAATACAGACCACTGGTCAAATGCATTCGATACACAAGGGGATTGCTACAAAGTAAAAAGAGGTCGATTGTGCATTAGAACAAATGTAAATGTCCATAATGTCAAGAATGTATTAACATCAGTGAGTATCCAATCACTGGGCGCTTCATGTCCTAGCAAGACACAAGAACACTGGGCATTGAGAAACAGCCTACATATCATGGAGGAGTTTAACAGAGAAGTCTAAAACATGGCTGTTCCTGTCAGAGTTTTGTGAAGTAGAAGTAGAAGTAGAAGTAGAAGTACTCTTACAGATGTAATTACAATGCTAGCAGTATGAGAATACTAGACCACATATCATGGAGGAGTTTAAAACATAGCTGCATTTAAATTACCAGTTCGGACAATTTCAATATGCTGTTGTATTGCTCACGCTACCCTTGACTTGTCAGTACCCGGTGATGCCACATTTTTTGGCTAAGCCCTTTCCGATATATGAGCTGTTCTAATGGGGGCAGCGTTTGTTTACATTTAATAAATTTTAAACATAGGCCTACTCCAAATATTTTCCCAAAAGGTACCCACTGTTTGCTAGTTGTCTGCTGATGTTATAACCTTTTGGATGTTTTGGATATAAATAAAAAATGTTTTTTTGAAATGTAAACAAAGCGCTGTCCCCATTACAATGACCAGGATCTCAGAAATGGCTGAAGAAGAAGGGGAAAAAAACTCAGGTACTGACAAGTCCAGGGTAGTGTGAGCATTACAACTGCATGTTGAAATTGGCTGGACTGGTCCTTTAAGGCCTGTTCTACATAGGCAAGTACCTCAGCTCACCACAGTATGAGACTGACTAAAATGACTAAAATGGTCACCTTCCATCAATCAGTGTCATGGCAAAGACAACATTTCATTGAACAAGGACACTGACACTGATTCAACGTCCAATTAGGCCACATGTTTAGTGTTTTTAACTAATTAACTCAACGCCCTCTTCCACCATTTGACATCATGGTCTATTGCCTTTACAGTACACTGCAGTCTACTGACTTAGCTTTGTGTGCGAGCACTTGGATCAGTACATTTGTGGTAGATTCAGATTCAGATTACTTTATTAGTCCCATGAAGGGCAATTCAGTTTGCGGTCCCAGTCTCCATCAGTCAATGAATAGATAGTATAAATAAAAAGAGTAGAAAATGAAATACAAAACCTAAAGGAAACAAAAAACAATAAATAGCCTAAATAATAAAATAGCAAACATACACATTTTAACACATACATTCAAACTCCCTGTCCTGTCAGTGATGAGCAGCCCTCAGTAAATTAAATGGTCATTATACCACGGCAGTCTGGAATCTCCCATTGTGACGCACTAAATTGGGTGTTGATTAACTGTCTATATATGAACACCTGAAGTAGTCCCACTATTAGGTCACTTTTCTGACCGCATAACTCCAGTGTATAAGAGTGATTCTACGATTTCCCTACGCTTTTGGCAAAAGCAAAATGTCAATTATCAGTATTTTTTTTCAACTAATTGACCTAGATGTTTACATAGTGTATATATTTAAGTTTCCAAACAAACAAATTGCCAAGCTTAATCTTAAATCATTTGATAAATACTCTAATGAAAGCAAACATTTGCTTAATTATTTTGTCAACAGTGTTATGGACAAATACTATGTCATTTCAAACATATATAAAAATACTACAGAGTTGAAACAATATATGTTTGAAAGTGCTTATGTCCCTTAGCAGTAATGTTGTCATTAATCTGTGCAACTGATATAGAAAATGTGATTGTTGAGCTTCATAAGTAGGATTTTATGAGTCACTGTGATACAGACTGACACATTTTTCATCATAAATCCCTGTAACGTCTGATTTGAATATAGTCACCCTCCTTACACAAGACTTCCTTCTCCAGAGATAATCCCTAGTGTATGTTCATAGGATTTTTCCAACACATAAGGGATCAATAGCGCAAAAACACTTTCAAAACAGTCAACGGTGTTACTCAACTGTGTTACGGTCAACAGTGCAGGGGAACAAGTCTGCACTTTTTTAGGAGAAAAAAACAGAGCAGACAAACACATCTCCCTAGAACACAACTTATTTAGTTTGTTTGTCTGTCAATATGGATATAAATTAGCAAAAACTCAACTGTCATCAGTGTTGCCAGATTGGGCTGGTTCCCGCCCAATTGGGCTGCTTAGGATGGCCGTGTGCGGGTAAAAATGGCATCTATCAGAAAAACCTTCCCACTGCCATATAAATCAATAGAATTGGGCGGGTTTTTAGGGCGGATTTTGATCATTTTTTGGGCTGGAAATCATCAGCCTCATCTGGCAACCCTGACTGGCATACTTAATTGTAACACCATTGACGGTAACACCGTTGACATTTCAGCCATTTTTGTGGTGTTGTGCTAACTGAGGACCTCAGAAGTTCCACCACAACACCGTAATCAATTCATGTATCTGTATGCTTTATCTGTGTTTTTCTACATGTGATTTCTAATTCAGATTCTTATGAATATGTTGATAACACTGTTGACAGGCAATTTTCCCGCTATGAGAACATGAAAAAGAATGGATTAAATTATGGAAGGATGGAGCTCAAAATTTACCAAAAAGTCTTCCCGTATCCTGCCAAAGAGGTTATGACATCACATGATGTTATTCGTATGGCCTAAGACCAAACCATTACTGATTTATGGAGGAGGTTTCAGACCGTGACACGGTTAACACAGTTTTCGTGGACACACACAAAATGGCAAATTTCATGTATAATGGAAAGGACAGTGGTCTTTTTGACAGTTTTGTCATATTGTGATGATTACTGTGAATCAACATTTGCAATCGTCTTGGGCAAAACAAGTTTCTTTACATGCTAATATGAAGACTGAATCTGACATTTGGAAAACAGGACGGCATGAAAACGCCCAAAACCAGTATTAAATATTCATTCTTGCTGAGGGAAATAATGCTATCTCTACACTTTCTGTATTATATGAAAGATAAATGTTTTCTAATGTCCAAAACATCATTGGATGCAGTTAATAGTTAGTGGAATTGCCAAATAAAATCCACGGACTTAAAAGTGTAGGCGAATTAGAGAATCACTCATAAATGCACCAAGGCACGCACGTTCATAAATTGCACACAAAAAAGTTGCAAGCATTACGCGCTGAATTGACACATGTCGCATCGCGCGTCTGGAAACGCCAGCAATGTGTAGTGAATCTGGTGTAAATCTAAGTAGGCCTAATCAAATGACAAAAATGTTTATTTCTCCCAACTGACCATCACTTTGTCAACTTTGTGATAGAGAGAGAGAGGAGAGAGAGAGGGAGAGAGAGGGAGAGAGGGAGAGATTCCCTGCGCAAAGTTAGGGACGCCCGTTTCACGTGGGCGTTTCTTCCCCACTAGAGGAGATGTTTCCTGTGGTTGTAGCGTTTATCAGTTGAGAGAGTAGCGTAACTTGTGAAAAGTAGCCTACGGGATATTTTCGGATCAATAACTATGGGAACGCAGTGGAAAATAAATCAAAGGGAGTTCCTATGGGAGGAGAGCAGATTGACGAGGTGCCTGTTTTGATGAAGTTAATGGCGAGGCGAGGCATTTAGAATGTCGCCAAGATGCGCAGGGTTTTTTTTTTTATCCATTGAGATCTGTACATTTGTAGGAATCATGCCAACTGTTGCATAATCTAGTGGGCAAGTCAGACGCGCCCACATATCGGATGGGTAGAACATTGAGGCGACTGACTTGACAACCAAATGCGATAGAATTAACGACTGGCTCTTGACTTGACAACCGAATGCGATAGAACTATCAACGGTGTCTTGGCCATAGCAACCTTCAATTTAGAATTAGCAACGGCAGTTCGCCAGAAAGTTATGAAAAGAACCTTCTTGTGGCGGAAGGAAGTAGTTCTACAGAAAACCTTTGTTTTAGCAATTAAAGCATCGAAATAATGCCTCAAATAAATTACAGACAGTGTGGCAACCGTGGTATAAGCGGGATAATTGACTTCACGGTGTAGGTATAACAGGAAAAATAATGCACACCGAGGTGTAACGGCCACTCCGCTTCGCGTCGTGGCCGCATCACCACCTGGTGTGCATTATTTTTCCTGTTATACGCACACCGTGTCGTCAATTATCCCTTACGTAATGAACTCTATCCCTACAACCTTGTTTAATAATCTAATGGTTGTAGGGATGAAAGATCCAGAGTAACGCTTTGTTTTTGTCCTGACAGAATAATAGCGCCTCCCAGAGGGCATTAATGAAAATTAATTTTGGACTGCCTGTTTGTTAAACAGATCACTCAGACTATTTAGCTGTGTTCCAATAATCTTTGATGACGTGTTAACAATACTGCTGAGACTGTTCTTGTCTTGTCTTGTTCTGGTCTTGTCTTGTAGAAAAGCCCTTTTGTGAAAAAATAAATATATATATAAAAAATTCATTAAATAAAACATTTTGGGGCAGAGCGCACTTCCTTAAACTATTGCCTTTGCGAGGCAGCACAGTCTAGATCAGTGGTTTTCAAAGTGGGGGCAGCGAGAGGGTGCTAGTGAACACCCTCAAACTAGTTTGGTAGAACCCCCCCCCAACACTGACCTTCTCCACGTCGTCCTCGTCCACGTCCAGTAGAGAGCCGTCGTGCTCCAGCCGGATCTTCACCTTGCCCTCCGGCAGACTGCCCTCCTCCGTCTTCAGGAGTGTTGCTATGGAGGAGAATAAACAAACAAACAAACAAACAAACAAATAAATAAATAAACAGACAACCAACTTATTACATCAACAGAATATACTGTATATGCTGCCATGATGGAACATGATGGAATAGAAAAAGATGCAACCCTTTATAATAAGGATGCTTATAAAGACTTAGTAAATAATTAATTTAATATTGGCGCTGCGCACATGTGCACAATGTCCACTACTGATATAAATACATAGAGTGAAATGGATGCATCTCACTGACTCTCACTGCGCACCACAGCACATATTAGTATTTTTGCATCTCTGGGTGGGTCTTTGTTTATCAGTCTCTGTGTTGTGACAACTGCTTGACAATACACAACAGCTGAGGGAAAGAGACTCAATAAACTGGTGAGGAAGGCTGGCTCTGTTCTGGGCTGCAGCCTTGACACCAGAGATTCTTTAAGTATAGAGATATGCCAACATAATAGGTTTCTATGGGCACCTAACATGACCAGGTTCCGGTCTGCCTAAAGGGGCATGTCATAATGCTCCTAGCATTGAATAGAACAGTCCTTAGGTCTGCCTAGGTCTGCCTAAAGGGGGATTTCCACCCCAATAATAGAACCCGGAAACAATGGACCAATGGAACATCTCTCTCTCTACTCTCTGCTTGACACTGTGGAAGTGGTGGGGGACAGGAGAATGATGTCAAAATGGTCAGCAATCCTGGGCAACACCTTTTTTATTATTTTCTAGCCCCCCTCCTCCTTTTCTGATGCTGCTAATGCACTTTTTTTTACCAATGCACTTTTTACTAATGTACTTGTGTTTAACAGAAATATCTCCTTTTTCTATAACATCTTTATTTTTATCTATTTTATATACTTTTTAATCCTCCTGGTCCCATGTCTGTATGTGTGCCGTTTGCTTTTTGCACATCTGTATGTATGTTACTGCTGCAACAAACGAATTTCCCCATTGTGGGATAATAAAGGGCATACTTATCTTATCTTACTTATACAGATTACATTACATTACATTACAATACATTTACCTTACACTTATTTGGGTTCAGGGTATTGGTTACAGTACAAGCGCTGGAGCAATGTGGGGTTAGGTGCCTTCCTCAAGGGCATTTCAGGCATTGATGAAGATGCTGGTAAGGGTGGGATTTGAACCTGCAACCCTCTGATCTAAAGGCCAGCGCTCTAACCATTGAGCCATGGCTGCCCCTACAGATGACTACACTGCGGTCATGGTTGGGTACTGAAGAAATTTACCAACCTAGAGAGAAGCCGTCCTTGTGGATCAGCCATACTTTCTCTGTGCCGTACCACAACTTCTCAGCAGCGATCTGCTCTTCTGTCTTCACCTGAGAGAGAGAGAGAGAGAGAGAGAGAGAGAGAGAGAGAGAGACAGAGAGAGAGAGAGAGATAGAGAGAGAGAGAAAGTAGAAAAGGAAAAAGAAAAGGAAAAGGAAATGGGAGGGGAGGGGAGGGGAGGAAGAGAAGTCAGTATTCAGCAGGTGTTTACAGTAATCTTTGGCTGTGCTGCATTAGTCGTGATGCATGCTCATCATGATGACCATCATTTTCACTCTCTCTACAGCAGGACACAACACATCCTCTACACAAGCTCTTGGTGGAACTAAATAGTATTGTTGGAGTCTTGAGGTTGAGAATAAATGGAGTCCCATTAGCGCTGTAGATGGCAGTAGCGCACTTCTTGTGCAAACACCGGAAAAAAAGAGAAGAAGAAGGAGGAGGGACAACGCCCCCCATACGATCTTTGTCTGCAAAAAACCTCATGTCACAGCTGTTGCTCAATCACATATTGTCACATATGAAAGAAAGCCCAACTGGGAAACTCCAACTCCCATTGTCATTGTCACACAGCACACAAATGACCACTGCACACAACAAAATTGCATTTATGCCTCACCCGCACAAGGGGGCAAACCCCACTGGTGCACCGAAGGGAGCAGTGCGGCGGGATATCACATCTTCTAGTTAGATCCGGTCGATTTATTTTGCGATATCTGATTGGATGAGACGCGTTCTACTGGCATTCTACTAGTAAGAGCGCCCATGTATCAGCTGCAGTGTTGAGCGCACACGAATGCAAGCACGCTAGCACGTAAACACGCAGGCACAGTAGAGACCGACCTTCAGCAGTCTACCTCAGAACCCCTAATCACCTCTGTGATGACAGGTCTTTTCTATTTAAAGGTGCACTGTGTAAGATTTTTAGTTGTTTATTTCCAGAATTCATGCTGCCCATTCACTAATGTTACCTTTTTCATGAATACTCACCACCACCAAGTATTCATTATGACTGGAAAAAATGAATTTTTCATACATGAGAAGCTGGATGTTGTCCATGGTCTGCCATTTTGAATTTCCAGATATAGCCATTTCTAGCTGCAAAAATGACTGTACTTGGGCCATACTGGACAATATTGCTTTGTTACTTAGTAAACTTTTATGAAAAGATCCAATTTGGCAATGTGCAGCCCAGTTTCAATGAGCAGCATAGCTGCAGTACCTTTTTTGACCATTTTCTGCACAGTGTCCCTTTAACTCCTCGCCATCAGCACCACAACAACCGCTAACACAAGTAGCCAAGCAGAATCAGCATCACTTGTGGCACAGCGTGCTAAGCCCCGCACATTTGGGCTTACATTACCTACGGGGACCCAAGTTTGAATCCGGCCGACCCTGCCCAGTCTCTCTCTCTCCCAGTCATTTCCTGTATACTCTCACACTGTCCTATAATAATAAAGGCTAAAAAGACCCCAAAAAATACTTAGAATCAGAAACACTACTACTACTACCAGTAGGGAGGGCTCTTTTTTTCATCAGCTGCCAAAATGGCTAGCAGATGTAATTCTTTCTAGTCAAACACACAGTCACTGACAGGTCAAAGAGGCTACTAAGTTTTAATTTCTACCTGCCAAACTGAGTTTTCACCAGCGTTTGGGCGGCTAGCGGGTGTTAATTTAAATCCCTGCCAGTAGGGGTGGCGCCCACACACTTGTGCTGCTCCCCTCCATAATATAAGCAAAGCCCTCGATTTAGTCCTGGAGTGCTCCCTCACACCCAAGCGCTGTGGAGAGGTCCCCACAATACAAACTCATGCAGCCCTGAGTGGCCATCACAGAGTGATGAGGGCCATTATCTCCTCATCGCACGCACGCACGCACGCACACACGCACACACGCACGCACACACACACACACACACGCACACACACACACGCACACACACGCAAACACACGCACACGCGCACAATGATGACCCAATTCTGATACCATCACCGCCCCCACCCCACCTCCTCTCTAACCGGGGCCCAGGAACTCTGACCCCTTTGGCCGCCACTGTTGACTTCTTCCCTAATTGTCACCACCACCATCGTTAGCACCAGCAATAGACACCATCAGGCCACCCGCCCCTTCATCCTCCACATTCAATGCAATTGGGGGCCACTTCAGGTGGGCTAATGACCCAGAAGGGCATAATTGGGGTATGAATTAGACATGAGGGGAGACTAGGGGAACCACTGGAGCAGCACAGAGGAGCAAAACCGCTGCATGGGCCGCACTGGCCAGTAACATGACACCTACTACACTGGGCAGATGACTTTGAAGTGGGGTTTGGGTGTTTGTGGGAAAGTATGAGAGACAGAGAGAGAGAGAGAGAGAGAGAGAGAGAGAGAGGTGTGTGTGTGTGTGTGTGTGTGTGTGTGTGTGTGTGTGTGTGTGTGTGTGTGTGTGTGTGTGTGTGTGTGTGTGTGTGTGTGTGTGTGTGTCATTGAGAGGAGGCCAGGTGCAGCTCCTGTGTGGCTTTCTGCATGACTGCCATCATTATGGGATACGAGGACAAAGGCTTGGTTCACACACACACGCACGCACGCACGCACCCGCCCCTGACAGCCAACCAAGCATGCCCAGTAGTGAGCTGCTCATCCATGGATTGCCGTGTGTAGTGTACTGAGAAGATGATACTATTGAGGGGCCAATTGGCTGAGGAGACAGAGAGCTGCTGAGCTCTTGAAGACTTGATGGATCAACATAAGCTGGATGTGCTGAGGGTTGAGAATAGGGTTGTGCAATGTATTGAATTCTTATCGTGATATCAATATTGCAGTCAAACTATCAAATTTCATAATATCGAGTTTACTTCAATATCTCAAACAATATCAAATTTCATAATATCGAGTTTAATTCAATATCTCAAACAATATCAAATTTCATAATATCGAGTTTAATTCAATATCTCACACAAGTGCAACTGAAAGGACATTTTCTTATCAGCAGTACGGATGTTCTAAGTTTCTGTGCCCAGGCTGACAGCAGGGAAACATTGTCTTCACCACAGACGCAGGGCATCAGTGAAGCACCAGTCCACAAGTGCACGTCGAGGCCGGGCGTTTGGATAATAACATGTGCCCATTCTCTGTGGATGGTGGTGTGGATTGCCATACATGTCAGGTGATCATAAATACAGCATAAGCCACACACACACACTCACACACAGTTCATCTTAAAGGTACACTGTGCAGGAAATGGTCAAAAAAGGTACTGCAACTATGCTGCTCATTGAAACTGGGTTGCCTATTGCCAAATTTGATCTTTTCATGAAGGTTTACTAAGTAATAAACTAATATTTTCTAGTATGGCCCAAGTACAGTCAGTTTTACAGCTAAAAATGGCTATTTCTGGAAATTCAAAATGGCGGACCATGGAGAAGATCCCCCTTTTCATGTATGAAAAGTGCATTTTTTCCAGTCATAATGAACACTTTGAATTTGATGGTGGTGGTAAATATTCATGAAAAAGGTAACATTAGTGAATGGGTAGCATGGATTCTGGAAATAATCAACCAAAAAATCCTGCACAGTGTCCCTTGAAAGCACAATGGAAAAACTACCCCACCACACCATACATCAAACCATCCTGTCTTCCTGCCCACTGAACTACATCTTCAATGATCTGGACACAAACGCATGTAAATTCACAGACCCATATAAATTCATAAGACTTATGTTCAAACTACTAAGAAAAGGTTTGGTGATAAATCCTTGCCCTCGCTAAGCCCCCCCACATTTGGGCTTTCATTCCCCATGGGGACCCCGATTCGAGTCCGGCCGGGTCATTTCCCAGCCCTACCCCATCTCTCTCTCAGAACTGTTTCCCGTCTTCTCTCATACAGTCCTGGGACAATAAAGGCCAAAAAGCACAACAAAATCCTTCTGCCCTGGCAAACTGTAAATCCTCTTTGCAAAAGACACAATCATACACATGCACAAAACACACAAACCCGCACACACACATGCACACACCACAGCGTTCAAACCTTGGGCTGAACAGCTGCCTGGTGAGATGCCTGTAGGAGGGCCACTGGGTCCACCTCCACCTGCGGCTGAGCCTTCGCCTGATGGGGGGTCAAGAGTCAGGGTTCAAAGGTCATCGAGAGGTAAACAAGGGTCAATACTAAGAGCCACCTCTCAGTTTCAGTGCAGGTAAAGCGTCGCTTCTCAAACGCATGCACACCGCAAACAACTGCATCACAGCAACTGATACAAAAGATGTTCTCTTAGCATCACACCACTTCAAGGTCAAGTGCACGCACACACACACGCGCACACGCACACGCGCACGCGCACACGCACACGCACACGCACACGCGCACGCGCACACGCACACGCACACGGTACAAAAGTGGGAGACGGTGTTATCAAATCACAAATGAGTTGAGGAAGCCAGCATTTCCATCACAGCGTCACATGCATTTCAATCAGCTGTAAATCTCTGTCGGTCTGTCTGTCTGTCTGTCTGACTAACCAGAGACTGATAATCACAGACTGATTGGACAAAGACCACAAAGAGAGCAGAGGCAAGGCTTGCCCAACAGATAGTAGATGTCACAGCAAATGCAAACCAGGCAAAAGCACACTCCAAAAAACCATGCAAGTAAAAACAGACTAACACACGTATAGTATACACACTCGCACATAAAAACAGAAACAAGCCCAGCACAGTACCTTGGCCAAGCCATTGGTCTAATGCACCAACCAGCAGCATACAGGCAAGGGGCCGTAGCAGCATAGCAGTGCACCAGCACATAGGGCATAAGGGGTAAGGGTGGCATGGGGGGTAGAGGGGGGCACAAGGGGTAGAGGATGGCATCGAGTGTGGGGGGTGAAGGGGAAAGAAATGCAAAAATAAACATGAGCACTGAACATATACACGTAGGTAGATAAGCACAAAACATCAGACACTGAAAAGGATGACAAACAAGAAAGCTTGAAATGTTTCTTTTTCAAATACATAAAGCTGGAGGTTATTTCCTAATACAAAAGGGGAATATTATACTCCTATAGACAAGGGAAGATCAAAAAAGTTAGGCGTCATGGAAATGGGGGACTTATATGTGACCTAAAAATAGTTATAAAAGTCTGTAAACATGTTCACCAGCTTAATAAAAGCAGAAATAAGAATTGCACAGGAGGTAGGAATGGCCTCATTTACATGGGATGGTTTAATTCAGAATTAACTCAATTGCAACCACACAGACACAGTGCGTGTATCCTCTGTCCAACCAAAATGCTTTCTGATCCCCTGACGTTTATTTGGAAGTAAATGAAGTACTTCATGTAAACTCGGCGGAAAAGGAATTTAAATTCCAAACTACTGTATTTGATTCTGAATAGTTTTTTCAGAATTAAAAACATCATGAAGCAGCAGCCAATGTGTTAAGGGTTTCTGAACAGAACTGCCCATCACTTAATAAGACGGGGTGCACAACAGGCATCCCCACAGTCCGCTTGTATCCAAACCAGGTGCAAGATGAAGTGGAATTAAAGAGCTAAATAAAGCCTCGCACTGATTATCTAAATGAGTGCCATGTGGATTTTTCCTTTAGTGGGGGAATTTTCCGGCCTACATTGGAAGGTGGTCTAAAAAAACAATCCAATATAAACTGGTTACTAATCCGGAATCTGAGAAAATGAGACGCACAGCTCTGCTCCGCTCCAAAGGGCACTGGACTGGACTGGTCTGATACACTTATGCAGTGTTTCTCAAAGTGGGGCCGAAGTCCCCCTAGTGGGGCGCGGAGGTATTGGGGGGGTGGGGGGTGAAGTCAGAAGGTTTTTCTTTTTTAATACTTTTCTGCTTTGCCATTACACATTCACTTTACAATCACAATATATTCATTAATTTATTCACTAATATTTAGAGAACATCATGGGCCATATATGTGTACAGGTATATTAGGCTCTAATAAACTTTACGAAGGCCTATTTATTTGCATTTTCGTAACCATTTTGCTCGAGGGAGGCGCAGAGAGACACCCTTCCTCTGAAGTGGGGGAATGGTAGGAAAAGTTTGAGAAACACCGCACTTATGCAATGCCAGCAGGCCAGCAGCCAGCTCTTCTACACTGGACCCAACTCGATTGTATACTTAATTTCTTTTTTTTTTTTTTTTCTCAGACCTCATTGAGCTTTTTTCCCCCCTACAAACTATGATTCAAGCGAAAGGGAGTTTTTCCCTCACCCCTGATGCCACCAGGGGCCGCATCTGAGCGCCCAATCTCTGTGTGACTATCTATGACTTGTGCTAGGCCCAGCCACTATGGACCTTACGTCTCTGAGAATCCTGGTCCTAACCTACGTTGACCTTATGACTCTACAATCTCTATCTATCTCTTCTTCCTCTGCCTTCCTGCTATTTCTGCCTCTCCTTTTAAATCCATCTCTAACAATGATGTTTTTTTCCCATTTGTTAAGCACTTTGAGTTACATGCCTTGTATGATACAGTGCTATACAAATACAATTATTATTATTATTAATTTCTACTGTGTGCAGACAGCAGACCAGAGGGGTAAGTTAAGTTATACTAAGAAGCTGGTTCAGGAGTAAGGGCTGAAACTGTCAATAAAATGCACATAAACACATTGATGGACACAACAAATAATTCAGCTTTAGCATTCACAACACATTCAGCCATTTCACAGAGATGCAAACCTGTGACACAAACACCTGAGGAGCAAGACCCTCTAAGAGGAATGGTTGTGATATTGGGCACGATCGTTATGACGCAGTGCTGCTTTTGGTAGGCAGCGGGCATGCACATTTTGCCAGTTTACGGTATGCATCAAATTGGCAAAGTGTGCATGCCCACTGCCAAGCAAAAGCAGCACTGTTTCATCACGATCGTGCCTATTGACTCAATTATTGAGGGAATTTGAACTTTGTATTACTTTTAAGGCATTTACAAACCTCTCTACATTCCAAGTAGTTCTCAATCAATCACACACAAGCCTCCCACCATTCCATGGAGCTTATGCAGGCACACTCATACATACAGCACAGCACACAAGTTTCCAGACAACATCTGCCTCCAGACAGTCACACACACACACACACACACACACACACAAGAGGTTTTGCACGTTTCTCAGTAGAAGATATAGTATAGACTACAGAGCCCTTACACCAGGGGTGGGGAACCTTTTTCATTCGAGGGGCCACTTCAAATTCATCCGAGGGCCGTAAAAGTCCTCCGAGGGCCGTACTATGAACACAAACCAGGATTTCCCCCTGCACTTTAGGCCTATACTGAAGGCAGCCACCTTTAAAACAGACCCCACCTTCTCTAGGTCCCCTGAATATAACTTAATTGTATTGCAAATGTATTTTCTAAGATTCCATTACAAAATATTTCATATTTCATGTGAAGCTGCATAACATTACAATTATATCGGGGCCGGATAAAATGGCCTCATCTGTCTGGAACATATGTTCCCCACCCCTGCCACACAGTCAGACACACACTCACAGCCCTCCGGCGTCAGCAAACATCGGAGCAGCAGCCAAAGGTGCAGGTCTGGTCCGAGCTTTTACATCACATTACATTCACCAGACACTTTTATGCAACGCCACATAAAAACAAAATGACGACATACTCCATAGCACAAAATGCACAGGAAATACACAGAAAAAAGAAGTGCATTTGTAAGCAATTGAAAAGAGCCAATGTCACATCTTTGCTGACACACTGCCCCCGTGCCCAGTCATCCTCATCATTCCAGAACGGTTCCCGCACACGCCAGGGTGGTGCATCCACAGCTAATGCCACTATTGTATGGATTTTTTGTTTTGTTTTGTTTTGTTTTTCGTGGATTACTAAGAAGCATATTCAATGGCAATACTGTACATTAACCCATTGATGTCCAATACTGTACATTAACTCAAGGGACCTGCGAAAAAAGGAGCTGAATGCCTGAGCCCTTTAAGAAAAGCTGCCCTCAGCCTATAAAAACATAAATAACTCAGCCTCTGAAGCACATTAAAATATGAAATAAGTTGCATTTAAGCACTAAGACCATCCTCTTTCATTAGAATGTGATCATTCATCTCAAACAATCAAAGATTTTTAATGAAGTTGTCTCAAATCTAATGAGCCTGAATGTTGCGTCATGCAGCTCCAGGCGCCAGGGCCAATGTTGCGCAACACAACATCCAGCATCAATGGGTTAACTACCAATTACTAATTGCTTTATGGGTATTCGCTGTGGTTGTACCACCTGACTTGAAATCTGAGGCAAAAAAAACCCATAATTAACCCAGCCAAACACACATGCGCACAGTGAAGAGTGCGATCATGACAGAGAGGGAGTAGAGAGGTTAAAATGGAGAATGCAGAGAGAGTGAGAATAGAATGAAGAGAGAGATGAAGAAAGGAACAGATTGAAGAGAAGAAGAGTGCATGGTGGAGGTTAAATTACACTAGTGTCAGTGACGGTCAGGACTGCCTTGAGGCGTTTATGGTCCTCCTCTGTGGGGATTACTGATGCCGCCACCTACAGACAGAAGGCAAAATTACACACAAGGACAAAAAAATGCGGAGAAAAAAAAAAACGGGAAATGCGTGAGAGAGTCTGACAACAAGGCCCCATGATGCACCTCTTCTGACTGGGCAGCCTGATCTCCAAAAATTCCGTGCTCCTGGACACGGATGTTAAGGACACAAAATCTGTGTCCAGGAGCACGGATTTTGCCACAATTCTGTGCTCCTGGACACGGAATTGTTTTCTGTGCTCCTGGACACAGAATTGTTTTCCGTGATGGGCACACGGAAGTGCTTTCTATAGGCTATTACCACAGCACTGTGTAACTCTATCATTAGAAAATACATACCAAATGCTAATCCTAAACAAAATAATGCTATAGCAATTTAAGTTGTGCCCTGACCAAAACATTCCCTAACCTTAACCTGTCATTAAAGACATATTTTTGAGAAATACCTTTTCCAGTTGGTTGCTAGGCTATCAAATTCATATAATGAATTAATTAAAAACTAGCTGTGCCCAGACCAAAACAATCCCTAACCCTAACCTGTCAGTAGGAAATGTTTTTTTTTTAGAAAAAATATTTGAAATTTAAAAAATCCTGAGAAAACACAAGACTGTGGAAACATAGAGCTGTGGGAGTAGCCTATAGAGAGAGCACTTCTCTGTGTCCATAACGGAAAACAATTCTGTGTCCAGGAGCACGGAAAACAATTCCGTGTCCAGGAGCACGGAATTTTGGCAAAATCCGTGCTCCTGAACACGGATTTTGTGCCCTTAACATCCGTGTCCAGGAGCACGGAATTTTTGGAGATCATGTTGGACTGGGAGAGGCGGGTAGTGAGTGAGAGGTTAAAGTAGAGGGTTAAAGAATCATTAAGCAGTTTTCATCTTCAGTTGGCCTTCAGATTGCAGGTGAAATCAAGCGCAAAGAGAGGGACAACAGATGAAGACACCCTTGGTAGGATAGTAAGGGCACATTCATGGGGTCTGTAAACCTTCACACTGCAACTACGTACTGTATGAGGAGGACTGATATTTACTGCCAGTAATATTGAGATGATTTTTGGGTGCATAACACTCTTCTGCACACCCTCAATGGAACAAAACTACTAAAATATTAAATGTTATTCATACTTTGAACCACTTACACCCAAAACCATTACACACACACACACACACAGGACACACGACACTTTTCACTCAAGACACAGACAGGCTGTGTTGTTGGCCATGCTGACACACCTGTGAGGGGGCCCCCTGAGCCAGCGGGGCCCCTGCTGCCGCTTTGCCAACGGGGCCCGCAGGGCCACGAGACGCTGCTGCCTTCACCTGCACACCAATGATGTCATACACACGACACATCTATTAGGGTATATAAACTACGTTCACACAAACCCAATCACACATCTATTAGGGTATATAAACTACGTTCACACAAACCCAATCACACATCTATTAGGGTATATAAACTGCGTTCACACAAACCCAATCACACATCCATTAGGCCATATATTTACCCGCACACATTCAGTACATGTGACTACAAACACATATGAATGCTAATCATTAGTCAGACATCCATTTTTGATAGCAGGAATCACACACGCACACATGCACGCACATTACGCACCCACGCACGCACGCACACACACACACGTACGTGCGCGCACACACACACACGCACACAGGTGAGAGGAGGTATGAGACACACCTCAGTATTATTCATCATGCCTGACATTTTCATAAATACCACCCACGGAATAACAGCATTCCATGCATATTAAAGAACGTCTACATAAACAAGCACAAGCCTTCTCAAATACGCTTTGGTTTCATGAGACATCAGTTTCTGTGCTACGATTTCAACATTTACAGGTTCACTTCCTCATGTTACAGATGTGAGTTCATGCAAGACTGCACAGCAAGAGTTGTTAGTGTGGCAACCTGGCTATTATGTGGCCGGATTAACGCACAGACAAGATATGGCTGCAGCCTAGGGCCCCGACCTGCCATGGGGCCCCACAGCCAAGATATGGCTGCAGCCTAGGGCCCCCACCTGCCATGGGGCCCCACAGACAAGATATGGCTGCAGCCTAGGGCCCCCACCTGCCATGGGGCCCCACAGACAAGATATGGCTGCAGCCTAGGGCCCCCACCTGCCATGGGGCCCCACAGACAAGATATGGCTGCAGCCTAGGGCCCCCACCTGCCATGGGGCCCCACAGACAAGATATGGCTGCAGCCTAGGTCCCCCACCTGCCATGGGGCCCCACAGACAAGATATGGCTGCAGCCTAGGGTCCCCACCTGCCAGGCGGGCCCCGATTGGACAAAGTAACAATAATTGTAGAATTGTGACAAAATGCAAAATTGAACAATTAGTCTTTGCGGCTGAGTCTGAGTTTCGACTCTTGCTAATACTCATTTCTGGCTCAGAATTATGATGTAGCCTTCCTAATTGTATTGCAGAATTTGTCCTCTGCGGGGCCTACAGCAACACATACGGTACTCTAGGGGTCCAATACCATCTTAATCCGGCCCTGCCAGTCTGTAGTACGGAAACTATCACTTCATCAACGATGCTGCCGACTATTAGTTAGTCTGTGTGTGGTTGTCTGTAAATTCTCGTCTTTGAAGAAGTCTTCCAAAACCACACAACCCAAGTGCATTACGACATGCCAATGAAGTATTAGTATACTAAAGCTGCTTGGCAAACAATGACCAAGTCATCCAATCATTCATATCATCACTGCAAATCCATCACTCATTCATTCAGTTTTAATTTGTGAAGCTTTTTTATGAAATAATCAGTCCATGGGTCATTCCATCACTGCAAATGACTCAAGGCTGTGTATTTATTTATTTTCATTGTACTGTATGTTGGGGAAAATGTATCGGTATCGGTACTCGGTACCGGCAAGTACAGAAATGAATGTACTCGTGGTCGCATCGGTTTTCAAAAAAGTGGTATCGTGCAAGTGGTATCGTGCATGCCTGCCTATATTGTTGGGTTCCAGTTTGTTTAGTAACCAATCAGACATGCGTACAGCATCCGTCCGTGCTGCCCTACCTCATTAGGGAATAGTCTAATGTTATGTTCCAGTTTGTTTAGTAACCAATCAGACATGCGTACAGCGTCCGCACATGCTCCCCTACCTCATTAGAGAATAGTCTAATGTTATGTTCCAGTTTGTTTAGTAACCAATCAGACATGCGCAGAGCGTCCGCACGTGCTGCCCTACCTCAGGCTTCCTGACGGCAGAGGGCCTCATAGGTATAAAACCTGCAGGGGGCGCCAGAGGGTCTGCTTTGGGGGCCGGGATGAACCCCGACACAGGGGCAAAGGGGTCCTTCTTGGGGGGCGGAATGAAGCCAGGCGGAGGGGAGAGGGGGTTGGGCTTGAAGGACGGGATGAAGCCAGGGGGCGGGGCTAGGGGTTAGGGCTTAGGGGTGGGGGCGGGGATGAACCCTGGCGGGCGGGCGAGAGGGTCCGGGTTGGGAGTGGGAGTGGGAGTGGGTGGAGGTGGGGCGGACGTGGCAGGAGGAGGAGCAGGGGTGGGAGGAGGAGGAGCAGGGGTGGCAGCGGGAGGCTCCTCTGGGGCAGGGGTGGGAGGTGGCACAGGTGTGTCGGCAACAGGAGGAGGCGCAGGTGTAGGAGCGGCGGCGGCCTCCTCCTTCTCTTCGTCCTCCTTCCGGTCCGAGGCCCGGGTTCGAGGCCGGTGCTCCTTGATTCTGGCCCGGCCCATGAGGCTAGTCAGCCCCACGGAGATATCGTCCTGCCTGGCACCCGCTGGGGCCTGGGTCGGCGCCGCCGCTGCCACTGTCGCCGGTGGGTTCCTGCCCACTTTGGGAACAGAGTTAGCAGCGCTAGCAGGGGGTTGTGATGGTGGTGGTGGTGGTGGTGGTGGTGGACCAGGGGTTGGTGGAGCAGGGGTTGCCGCTGCTGCAGGAGTCTCCGCCCCATCCCTCCTGCCTATGCCCCTCCTCAGGAACACCCCCTTCATGCCGTCGGCTGGGTTGGCACCCTGTGATGAGGGCGGCGCTGTGGCAGCTGCTGTGCCACTGTTGGTACTGGCACCACCGCCGGAGGTGCCGTTGCTGGCGCTGGGTCTCCTGCTGCTGGGGACGGGGGATACTGACGGAGGAGGTTGAGAGGAGGAGGAAGGAGTGCTCACACTGCTCTCAGAGTCTGACTGTAGTTCCATAGGAAGGAAGGGGGAGGAAAGGGGGGGCGCCCCAACAGCCAGGTCGTACAAGAGTCGTACATGGGGGAGGCAACATGGATATTTAAGAGGAGAAATTTAGTGCCCAAGTAAACTGGGTGTCTTGAGATTAAGGTTAATGATGATGACTAGATTTTTGCTCCAAAATATCCACACCGTTTAGTTCAAAACGCTTAAACTTGTTCTACTTTAAAGAATGAACCATGTAATGAGGACAGGCCCAGAACATCACAATGATCTGAGGCTGAAGCTGAGGTGGAGGCTGAGGACGGTGGTGTTCACACTCCTCTCAGAGTTTGACTGTGGTTCCACAGGCAGGGGAGGAAGTGGGTGTCGTGCCGAAAAGCGAGACCCTGCCAGAACACGACTGCCCTCATTGAAACCAATGGAAACCAATGAACAATTTTTCAGATATTTTTTACCCATTTTTGCAGACAAATCCGACACAATTTAAGATGGAAAGCCTATCAATAAAGCATCTACATTCCTTATGGAAATTACAAAGAGCTGGTTTCAATTTCAGTATTATTTCCATAAAAGAATCAAAGAATTGTCATAACAAATGTTACGGTTTCATTCAAATAGCTCATATTAAGTGGAGGACGAGTAATGTTTCATAAGCATATTTTTAGTTCATAAATTATGCAATTCATTCTGCAAAAATTAGTATAATTTTCTCTCAAAAAATGTCATTGGTTTCAATGAGAGCACTCGTGTTCTGGCAGGGACTCGCTTTTCGGCACGACAGGAGTGCCCCAGCCCAGCAACAGCCAGGCCCGACAAGGGATGACCCAAGAGTAAAGCACCATGGAGGAGGCCATGTGAATATTTCAAAGTAGAAACTCAGTGTCAAGTAAACTGGGTGTGTTGAGTCTAAGGATAATTAAATGGTGTGGATATGGTGGAGCAAAATCTACTATGTTGGCCTGAAGTTCAGACAATATTTTACAGTTTGGCAGAAAATTCTCTACTTTAAAGTATGAACTATTATCAGGACAAGCCTAGGACACCAGAATTATCTAGTTCCAGGATTATTCAGTTAAAAAAGAGAAAGATAAGTCATTCCACTGTATGATTTGCATAATATTGCATGTATATATATAATAATATAATGTATATAATATTGCAATATTGCATATGATTTGCATAATATTCTGCATAATATGTTTGGAAGAGTAGACTCAAATTTTCCATAATTGAACTGAATATCAAAAGCATAAGCTATTGTACCAATGAAATGTACTGTACAGCCATTTTTCAGCCAACGTTCATATACACAGTACTATAGAGTCCATCCACTACTCAGGGGGTGCATCCCAATATGTGACCTTGCCTCCTCCACTTGTGCTTGTCTCCTCGTCCCGCCTCCTGGCCCCTCCTCCGTGGAGAAAGCGATAAAGTTTCCCAGCTGTCAGCCTCGCCACTACAACTTTTGAGGGACTGTTTTTCATTCACCATCCCAATTGCAAATGAGAAAAAGACTTTACAATTGAGCTTTTGCAAGATATTGAAATATAATGCTGTTGTCAGTGATGTCATCATGACGAGAAGCAAGTGGAGGAGGCAAGTGGAGGAGGCAAGGTTGCATATTAAAACGCACTCAGGGCCTCAGTTCAATGTACACTTTCCTAAGACGACGAGTTCAAAGGCAAGGTAAAAAGGTTTTATCTGTGGTAACAAATTAGTTCAAGAATAGAGCCAGCAGACAGTGGCATCTCTCTACTGTCTGAGAAAGGAGGTGCAGCTATCCTCCCTGCTACCCCCTAAACCGCCATCTCTCCCGTCCCTACTCCCTCCATCTCCCCACATGCGAGAGAAGAAAACCAGGGCATGGTTCGCCACATGCCCTCCTTTCTGCCTCTCCTGGGGCCTGAGTGGCTGCTAGCGGCCTGATAGAGCTATGGAACTGTGAAACGATCCCGACGTTTCGTTTCACTACACTGCCTCCGCCATCACTGATGGGCCATACTGTATCAGACATGGTCAATCATACAGTGAATAGCCACAGGATCTTATTGGCACTGCACTGCATAACCTGAAATCTGCCAAGAGGGGTGAATGTCAGGTTCAAAAAGTTAAGTACCTGCCACACACACTTGATCCAAACAACCCTGCAACTGTGTAAGGTTCTGATGAGCAATCAAGATGGGCAGATCAGGGATGACTCTCAGGGATGTTAGAAAAACATGATAGGGATTTAATTTTCTGGACCTGGCAATGAGACCACTGAGTCACTGTGGTCTGAATAGAACAGTCCTGACGGATCAAGTGGACTGGATATATTCCACGCATAAGAGAGGACTTTTGTTAGCTAAATTATTCTATCCTCAGTCTTTTCTTTTTGATTTTTTATTTCAATATCCTAAAATTGTATATACAATGCACCGATTGAAATGCTATGTAAAATTTAAGCTCCCCATGCTCATGTTCCTTAAATTTCTCTTTTTTTATTTTTTCATTATGTGTAAAAAATGTATAAAACTTTAGGCCTTCAGTGGAAGACTGATATGTGTAATGCAACTAACATATTCTTGTGCCTAAATAAAAAAACGATGACAAAAAAAAAGAACAGTCCTGACATTGAGCTGCACTGAAAGACAGGCATGCTTCTGAAACACACTTACATTTGAGGCGCGGGAGACAGGGCGGTCGTCTTTCACCTGAAGGGGAAGGAGGCTGAACGTTATTCAGGCCCAGCTAGGCCAATTCTCATGGGGGAGAACACATCTAAATCACATCACATGATGACGCCACACATAGCGCATTCAGGCCGACTGAGAACCGTGCTGGAGCCCGTTCCCGCACCTAATCGCAAACTGGCCGTCGTGTTCACGCCATACATATTAAAGAGAGAGTCCCATGCGGGAAAAGTTCGGAGCCCGGTATGATCACGGGCGGTTCGCAGGTAAGCACTTTAGTGCCGAACGTAACTGGTGCGAGCACTGACACCAGCTCTGTTCTGGTCGGCCTGAAACCCCTGACAGTGTCCCTACTATACTGTAGCATGCTGTTATGCGCCTGAGCAGAAACACAAGTCTCCAAGATGTAAAAAGATATAAAAAGTAAATAGATCCGAAAATGCCAGTGTCATATCGACTGGACAGGACAAAGTCAAAGTTCACATGTTCACTCATTTCATTGTATATTCGCACTTTCAGGGCCAATGTAAACAAAACAAAAATGCTAGTGTGGTCCTGACAAAAGTAAAGCTGTCGAAATAGTTATGAAGAAAGTCTATACATTTGTGTAGGAATACTGCAGTGGTGTTTTGCACACAAACATCTTGAAGACTAAACGGGTGATCATGCACATGCATACTGTACATTGTGGACACACTGTGCCACAGCTCAAAGGCACAGCACAGGTGAAACCAAAATCAAATCAAACATAGAATGAAGCCAAACCTCCCTTTCTCTCCCAAAACGAGAAGCGTGATGAGAAAGCCATGAGGCAGACCCGCAGATCATGAGCAGAGACAGAGAGGAAAAGAGAGGAAGAGTGGGAACAAGCAGAGACAGAGGAAAAGAGAGAAAGAAGGGGAACAAGCAGAGACAGTGAGGAAAAGAGAGAAAGAGAGGCAACAAGCAGAGACAGAGGAAAAGAGAGAAAGAGAGGGAACAAGCAGAGAGAGAGAGAGAGAGAGAGAGAGAGAGGAAAAGAGAGAAAGAGAGGGAACAAGCAGAGACAGAGAAGAAAGGAGAGAAAGAGAGGGAACAAGCAGAGAGAGGAAAAGAGAAAAAGAGAGGGAACAAGCAGAGGCAGAGAGGAAAAAGAGAAAGAGAGAGAGAGAGAAAAGGTAGAGACAGGGAGGAAAAGAGAGAAAGTGGGGGAACAAGCAGAGACAGAGAAGAAAGGAGACACAGGAGAGGACAGGGAGAAGGGACACAGAATCAAAATAAACAAAGCAAAAAAAATAGAAACGTGGGAAACAGGAAAGCTGAAGAGGGATTGGGGGATATGAGGATAGGTTCAGGAGAAATATACAGCTTCTGGGGAGAAGGGGAAAGGGGTAGGGGAGAAGGGAAAAGAGGAAGAGAGAGGGGGAATGCAGGAAGGTAGGGATGAGGAAGAAAGAGGGTGGAGGAGAAGGGGGATGGAGAGATGAGGGAGAGAAATAAAGGGATGGAGGGATATGGGGATAGAGGATAAGAGGGATGGAGGAGAAGGAGAACACAGCAATGAGGGAGAGATAGAGGGATGGAGAGATGGCGGGATATGGGGGTGGAGGAGAAAAGGGATGGAGGAGGGATGGAGGGGCCGGTCTTCTCACTAGAAGTCAAGCAGAACTGCCAGGGGTGCACTAGGACCATGCGGCGAACAGCACTGCACTGCACTGCACTGCACAGGGGAGGGAAATGGACAGCTATGAACAGAACCGAACAGAACAGAGGAGAACAGAACACAACACAACACAACAGAACAGAACAGAGCAGAACACAACACAACAGAACAGAGGAGAACAGAACACAACACAACAGGATAGAACAGAGGAGAACAGAACAGAGGAGAACAGAACAGAACAGAACAGAGGAGTGGGAAACAGCCATGTTATGGTTGGCATGGCAACACACACCTGACACCATCAACTTTTACGAAGCCAGTAAACTACACTGAGCAGCAGCATCTGGTCATAACTTACAATACATACACATTTGGCAAAGCTGTTCAAAACCATGTGCAAAGTTTCCCAAGAGAAATGTATGAAACACTGATAATTAGAGTATTTCATCATCATCAGCAGCAGCAGCTTGGTCTTCACATTTGAACTATAACTAGCAAGATGAGGGGAAGACTATCTGCCTAGCATATTCTGTGGAGATTCTGAAAAGGTAACTTAAGTTCATGATTAGCCAGCTCACTTTCACAAATTTGTCTCAAACATACAGTAGCTGATTTTACATCAAGAACAAAATAAAAAAGGTATCATATGTACAATTAAAACAAAAGACAATGGGCACACGGTTTCTCATCACACATTCATAACTGTAATTTACACACTAAAATGTCCTTGAAAGTCCAAAGACAGCTCCATAGTGTACCATTAGGCCGCTCCTACCGCAACTCTCTGGGAGAGTACCTATGGTCCCCGGGTCCTATGTTCCCCAGTCTAAAAAAAAGTCTAAAAAAAAGGGTTCCATGTTCCCCGCATTGTATCTAATCCTTCCCAAAACCATCCCTAAACTTGTCAGTAATGCAATGTTTCTGAGTTGTAAATTAGTGCCCTGACCAAAACTATCCCTAAACCTAACCGGTCACAGGTGCAACAACCTGCACTTTGCCATGCGGCAGTAGTCTACTTGGAAGCAGCGGGGAAAATGGAACCCTTTTTTGCAAAAAGGGTCCTGACCCGGGGAACATAGGACCCAGGGAACATAGGGATGACCCCATCTCTCTACCTCCCTCTCCTTCTTCCCCTCTCCCTCGCTCTCAATCTTGCAGACGCATTTAGCTGCTTCCAGTCTGATCAGATGACCGGAAAGGCCCTGCAGGATTCTCTTACAGCTTTTTCTGTAGATCTAAAATCAAAACACTCTAGTCTGGCAAAACATCTACAAGAAACTTCTACAAAAAATGACAACAGATTTGTACACAGTAGATTCAGTAGATGTAGTGCAGTTCGGCTTTCCACAGAGTATGCTCCCCTAAGATTCCTAAACTGACAAGCCCTTTTGCATTTTCAATAATAGTGAGCCATGTTGCTGCCAGAGGACACTGCAGGGGTGCATTTCTCAAAAGAGAAGTTGTTAGCCTGTTAGCGACTTCGGTAGTTGCCAATGGAAAAATGCATTGAAAACAACTAAGTACTGTAGCTAATGAAGTAAGCAACTTTGGTTTTGAGAAATACACCCCAGGTTAGCTAGGGATTCGACTAAAGCAGCACACAATTTAATTAAATGTACTGTTAAAACACTGAAAAACAAAAAACACAAACTCTTTCCACAGCAAAGGACTAGGACAGTGTCAAGCAATGCACTGTCAACATCTACCACCAGTAATGCACATGCTTTGGCACTCCCCTCTCCTGTCCAACAGGCATTGCCTAATCAAATGAAAGCGTTTCCAATGATAGCCACCCAACAACACCACCATGTGCACATGGAAATGTAGACACACGCACACACACACACATACCGTACAAACTAACTCTGAAACCCAAAACTAGTACATGAAGGCACTGATTCTGTTTCTATACATTGGAAAAGTACAGTGGGCATGAATTTGTACACATTGTACATAAATAACACCAGAGGTGTCAAAAGTAAAAGTAAAAGTACTTTTGTGGCGTAATTACAACACTAGCACATGGCATTACATAGCTGTTAGACCATTCACTCCATTGTAACTAATGGGATAGACAGACTGTGTTGTTACTGAAAAACACTGAAAACCTAACAAGGACCCACCACAAACTTGATCCAACCAGTGCACAGTTAGCTGATCGTAAGACAAGTACAGAGGTCTAATGTTTACTCAGATACGTTACATGTGCGGGAAGGAAACTGTGTTTCTTTTTTTTACTTTTACTTTTACTTTTGACACCTTTGAATAACACAGGTCTTACTTACAGGCCCATGGTACACTATGCTATTCCTGATAGGTACTACCAGAGATTCTTTAAGTATATAGAGATATGCCAATGTAATAGGTTGCTATGGGCACCTAACATGACCAGGTTCCGGTCTGCCTAAAGGGGCGTGTCATTATACTCCTAGCATTGAATAGAACAGTCCTTAGGTCTGCCTAGGTCTGCCTAAAGGGGGATTCCCCCCCTTCCCACTTGCAATAATAGAACCCGGAAACAATGGACCAATGGAACCTCTCTCTCTCTCTACTCTCTCTGGTACTACTCCATGTGCTGCGCCACACACCAGACAGAGCTGTTCTGCAACCTCCCAGTTCAGAGGAGTAGATGTGTGCACATCCCACCCGATGGGCCAGGTGCAGGACAATGAGAGTAAATCCAAATGAAAAAGAAATCAAGTCCGCGACACTGCTTGTCAACTGTGTATTTAATAGAGCGCAACGTTTCGACCTTCAGGTCTTCATCAGGCAAAGTGTGAACATGGCAATCTGCAACCTCCCAGTTCACTGCATACTGTGCCCATTGTGTATCATTTGCTATACTACAAGCCATGCTGAACTGTTCTACAAATCTCCCAGCTAGCCCACCATGTGCTTATTCCCAATATATGCTGCTTTATTGTCTATGTCCACACCTAGAGTCTAGTGTCTATGTCTGCATGGGGAAGTAAGAAACGTAATTTCAATTCTTTGTATGACCAGCAGCGCATGTAAAGAAATTGACAATAAAGCCGACTTGACTTGACTGTATATGCTACTCTACTGGGCTTTTTGACCCAGGGTTGGCTAACACGTCAGCCCAGCCCAGCCCCGCACTGCCCCAGCTTTCATCAGCCCTTTGGCGCCTATAAATAGGGCTCCAGCAGCAGCAGCCGTGATCCAGGGCAGGGCAGGCCTCCAACCCCCGCGGGCAGCCCACTCCCGACACCCTCTACTGGGACACACAAGTGCTCTTATCTGCCTCTCCCGTTCCAGCACTCCCAGGCTATGGCTATGGCTAGGCATGTTACAGTATGTATGTTAACTGACTAGGCCCACGCACGCACGCACACACACACACGCAACACACACACACACACAACACAACACACACACACAGCTCCCCAAGGCAGCAAGTCAGAGTTACCTGCTATCCAGTGTCGTGTGAGTGACTCAGTCACAGAGGGTATATCTTTACTAGGAAGAAAAGTCCAGGAATAAACAGATCCAAGTTAGATTTGGAGGTTAGAAAGATCTTCTGATCAGAGAACAGTGCTGGTACCAGAGGGAGAGGGAGTCCAGATAGTCCAGATAAGTTTGGCCAGCCTGAAGTAGCGGAACCAGACCGCCCGGCTTTGTTTTCCGAACCAAGAGCCGACACACTACGCTGCGCTCAGCGCCGAGACGCACCGGTCAAAGGGAGGGGTGAGGGGGCTAAGGGAACGTATGTAGGAGAGTGAGTGTGTGTGTGTGTGGAGGTAGGAGGGAGGGGGAAGGCAGAGGGACAGCTGCAAGGGTCCTGGTCTCTATATATAGCAGCCAAACAGTGCAACGGCAGCCCCCCCAATTCCTCTCCTCCTCTCTGCATGCCTCTACCAGTCTCCTCTCCCCATGCCCCTCTCCTCTCCTCTCCTCTCCCCATGCCCCTCTCCTCTCCTCTCCTGTCCTGTCCTGTCCTGTCCTGTCCTGTCCTGTCCTCTCCTGCTCTCCTCTCCTCTCCTCTCCTCCCCTCTCCTGTTCCCCTACATCTCCTCTCCCCATGCCTCTCCTGCTCTCCTCTCTCCCCATGCCCCTCTCCTGCTCTTCTCTCCTCTCCTCTCCCCATGCCCCTCTCCTCTCCTCTCCCCCTCCTCTCCTCTCCTCTTCTCTCCCCTCTCCTCCTCTCCTCTCCTCTCCCCATGCCCCACCCCGCGTCTCCCCTCATCTCGCCATGCCGCTACTCCTCTCCCCATGCCTCTCCTGCTCTCCTCTCTCCTCATGCATCTAATGCTCTCCTGCTCTCCTCTCCCCATGCATCTACTCCTCTCCTCTCCTCTCTCCTCCTCTCCTCTCCTCTCCTCTCCTCTCCTCTCCTCTCCTCTCCTCTCCTATTCTCCTGCAGCTCCTCTCCCCATGCCTCTCCTGCTCTCCTCTTTCCTCATGCATCTAATGCTCTCCTGCTCTCCTCTCCTCGCTTGACTTCTCCTCTCCCCATGCCTCTCCTGCTCTCCTCACTTCTCCTCTCATCGCTTGTCTTCTCCCCATGCCTCTACTGTTCTGCTCTCCTCTCCTCTCCTCTCCTCTCCTCTCCCCTCCCCTCCTCTTCTCCCCATGCCCCTCCTGCTCTTTTCTCCTCAAGCTTCTCCTCCTCTCCCCTCCTACATGCCTCTCCTCCTCTACTCTCCCCATGCCTCTACTGCTCTCCTCTCCTCTCCTCTCCCCATGCCTATCCTCTACTGCTCTCTCCTCCTCCTCTCCTCTCCTCTCCTCTCCTCTCCCCATGCCTATCCTCTACTGCTCTCTCCTCCTCCTCTCCTCTCCTCCTCTCCTCTCCCCTCCTCTCCTGATCTCCTCTCCTCTCCTCTCCCCATGCCTCCTCTCCTCTCCTCCTCTCCCCATGCCTCTACTGCTCTCCTCCCCTCTCCTCTCCTCTCCTCTCCTCTCCTCTCCTCTCCTCTCCTCCTCTCCCCATGCCTCTACTGCTCTCCTCCCCTCTCCTCTCCTCTCCTCTCCTCTCCTCCTCTCCCCATGCCTCTACTGCTCTCCTCCCCTCTCCTCTCCTCTCCTCTCCTCTCCTCTCCTCTCCTCTCCTCCTCTCCCCATGCCTCTACTGCTCTCCTCCCCTCTCCTCTCCTCTCCTCTCCTCTCCTCCTCTCCCCATGCCTCTACTGCTCTCCTCCCCTCTCCTCTCCTCTCCTCTCCTCTCCTCCTCTCCCCATGCCTCTACTGCTCTCCTCCCCTCTCCTCTCCACTCCCCATGCCTCTACTGCTCTCCTCTCCTCTCCTCTCCTGATCTCCTCCTCGCTTCTCCAGATCTCCTCTCCACTTCTCAAACACATGCTTTGAATAAAACAGATAGTATGT
>NC_085863.1:12982050-12994550 GCF_034702125.1 Engraulis encrasicolus | reverse complement strand
ACAAACGTGAGGGATGCATACAACGCTTCCCCCCTTCCCCCACTGGGCTCCTCTGACCACAACATCATACAGCTACAGCCTGTGTACAAACCAAGTGTACAACGGCTCCCCATCACAACACGCACTGTCAGAGTGTGGACTCCTGAGGCAGAAGAGGCTCTAAGAGACTGCTTTCAGTCCACACACTGGAGTGTACTGCAGGAGAGTGAAAACCTGGAGGAAATCACTGACTGCACAGCTGACTACCTCAATTTTTGTATGGATGTCGCAGTCCCAACCAAGACTGTGCGCTGCTTCCCCAACAACAAACCCTGGGTGACTAGGAGGGTGAGAGAAAAAGAGACAAGCGCTCCTCTGTTGTCTGTACCACTACGTACAGCAAGCACAGCGCGCAGATCAAGGACGCGGTCAAAAGACACTGGCACGTACTCAGCAGTGATGACACATGTCGTGCCCTTTTTCCTGACCTGCCACTTTTTGCCCATCACAGAGCCAAGAATATAAGGGACTTTCTAGTGAAGGCTGATAACTTTAATGTACGCAGTGGGGTCGAACGATTGAGCAGGGCAACAGGCTTCCACCCATGCCGCTCATGCGCCGCTTGCCAAAATAACTCGGTCAAGAAAAATACCGTCATTGGCTCCGTCACCAACAAAACATATAAACTGAAGCAATTCACGACCTGCTCTACCCGAAATGTGGTCTATCTCATCACCTGCCCATGTAAGAAACAATATGTGGGAAAGACAAACAGGCCAGTGAAGACACGCATCATCGAACACAACAGTTCCATCAGGCGCAAAGATGAAAAATCACCGGTGGCGCGCCATTTCAATGAAGCGGGCCACCCCGTGTCCTCTCTCGCATATACTGTGCTTGAACACGTCACACCTGCACGCAGAGGAGGGGATTTGGAAAGAAGACTACTCCAGAGAGAGTGCTTCTGGATTTTTTCACTAAAAACTGTCCATCCACTGGGGATGAATGAAGAACTGGTTCTCTCTTGCTTTCTATAATATTTTCCTATAATAATTTTCTCCTATAATAATTGTCTCCAATAGGCCTATTTTTTCGATTTATATGGATTTATATTGTTTACCTTTCTAATACTCTAAAATAACTATCATGTTATTCCTTACACGTTTGTCTGCACATTATGATCTCTTGAAGCTTTGAATTATGCATTTATTATTTATTATTTATTATTAATTATTAGGTATGGAAACTTCCTAGGTCCCCATGATGTTCCACCTTGTGGTGAACTGGAGAGATCCTGGGGAGAACTGACACGTCACCCTATAAAACACCGGAATTCCTGCCACGCGCTTCCTACTGGAGACATTGAAAATGGACTAGCTCCGAAACGTCTGTCTCTCCAGTTAATCCTTAGACTTCTGTTGTATATTTTCGGCTTCAATACACTTTTTTCACACAAGTCTTGTGTGCGCCTCCTTTTTTCCATTTTTGAGTGATTACTACTTTTTGGGAGTGCTCGCACCAAGCAATACACGAGCATTGAGTTCAAGGCGCAGACGCCGACCTTTGTTGGTCTTTTTGTCATTCACTGAGATTTTTGGACGTCTTTGCTGCCACCACAATTCAAAAGTGGTTAAATATGTCTTCTTTCGCCGAAATAAGAAGTCTAACGGACGCGCAAGCGCGCACATTGACATATACAGAGACTGAAATTGAGAACATACTTCTTCCTGATACTGGATTATTCAAAAACTTGCCACCGTCCACTGAGGACTTTACGAAGAAACTTAGACATCTTTGCGAGAAAGAGATCAGATACAATCTGCACGGGGTGACCCTCAGCGAGTACGTGAGAGCCAAAAGAATTCCAAGGGGCCTGCGTATCCAGAAGAGACCAACATTAGGGCGCACCGACGAGACTTTTTGCACAAAATGGTGTGAAATCATGAACAAAGCCTCCCTGGATTTGATGTTGCTCATCATTGAATACACGCAAAAGGAGTTGACCAAAACCAAGGAGGAGATCACCGAAATGGAAGAGAATATCAGAACATCCACTGATCCACCTGCCCTGAAATCCATGAAGGAGGAGATGGAAGCGTTAATGGAGAAGTACAGAGAGGAAACGCAGAAGAAGAAATTAAGCAAACTGCGTAGAGATACCATTGACTACCGAGATGGAAAAGTGTACCCCTGGCTGCTCGAAGCAGCTGCACCTGCCACAAGACCAAGAAAACAGGTACGCTTCCGGGATACAAACCAATACACATCTGGCTCCAGCTCGGAATATATCACTGACTCTGATGGCGATTTTTTATCCGAGGGCGAAAAAGACGGGAACTACCGAATGGAGACTCCAGCGCGCGCCCCGCGCGCTCGCTACACCAGGTTCGAAAGAGGACGAGGAGGGGGCAACGTGGAAAGGGGAAGAGAAAGATACAAGAGACAAGGGAGATTCTAGGAATGGACCACACAACGGAAAATGAACACGAAGAGGACACTGATCGCCAGCAACTTGTTTTCAACCTCTCCAAAACACAGTTAAACCACCGTGAACAACAGATACTCAACAAAGGTTTGTCATACGTTCCTCCCACACCTACTGACCCCTTTAAACTCAAAGTGGAAATGTTCCGTTTCTATAGATCACTTAAATTAAAGTATTTCTTCAAAAGACAAAGCCCTTTGATGGACATTCCTCATAGCGCTGACCCTGAACAAGCTGCTGAGCCCTTAAGGCACACAAGCCAAGCGCAGCCTCTAAGACCCAAAAGTCAGTTTTGTCCTCCAGTCAGTAACGCAGCCATCACAACTTTTTGCAACCTTGTTGACAGAGACATTGATAACATTCTGCTTAATGCCGATGGCAAAAGTCACGGGAACCAAGAAAGACAACTCCTCACTCAACTAGGCAAAAGACCTGATGTGGTTTGGAAGGCTGCTGACAAAGGTGGTGGTATTGTTTTGCTAAACAAAGACGAGTACAGGGCTGAAATCGCATCACAGCTCTCCAATGACAGATGTTACATCAAATTGCCAAAAAATCCAACTCCTGACTTTAAGAAAGAAATCGATAATTTCCTTAACGAGTCCCTTGACAAAGGTCACATAAGCCAAACTGAGCGGAGATTTCTCACCACGAATCACCCTGTCACTCCTGTAATATATATTCTACCTAAGGTGCACAAAACATTAGTCAACCCACCAGGACGCCCTATAGTTGCATGTAATGACAGCCTTATGGAGCCCCTATCATTATACGTTGACCGCATCCTAAGACCACTGGTCGTCAAACTCCCCTCATATCTACGAGACACCAACGACTTCATCGAACAGCTCTCTAATGCCCACATCAATTGTGACACTGAAGACATGTTCCTGACCACTATGGACGTTGTCTCATTATACACGAACATTCCGCATGACAAGGGCATGATTGCCATTGAGCACTTCCTGAGCCTACGGACTGATCCACAACCCCCAACAATTTTTTTGATGGATATGGTCCAGTTGCTTTTGCACAAGAACTTTTTTCTGTTTGAGAATCATTTTTACTTACAAACACAGGGGGCAGCAATGGGCTCGCGATTTTCCCCAGACTATGCATGCCTGTTCATGGGCTATTTGGAGGAGCGTTACATTTGGAACAATAATCCTTTTTTTGAAAATGTCGTACTGTGGAAAAGATTTGTGGATGACGTTTTCTGTTTGTTCAAGGGTCCTTTGGAAACCTTTAATGACTTTGTGACTTATCTCAACAACATGGTGCACTCCATCAAATTCAATGTTGTCATTGACAAAAGGTCTGTGTCTTTCCTGGATACCGTTGTACACCTCGAAGGGCGCAATATATGGACGACGCTCTACACAAAACCCACCGACAAGAACAGTATCCTACACGCCACCAGCGCACACCCACCTGCCTTGAAACGTGGCTTACCGTACACACAGTTCCTCAGAGCTAAGCGCATATGCACCAACACATCGGATTTCAATTTGGAAATAACCAGGATGTACAAACAGTTCAGTTTGAGAGGATACCACAACACATGCCTGAACGAAGCCTTGGATAAAGTGCACCGCACCTCAACCCCCCCAAAAAGAGACAAGCGCTCCTCTGTTGTCTGTACCACTACGTACAGCAAGCACAGCGCGCAGATCAAGGACGCGGTCAAAAGACACTGGCACGTACTCAGCAGTGATGACACATGTCGTGCCCTTTTTCCTGACCTGCCACTTTTTGCCCATCACAGAGCCAAGAATATAAGGGACTTTCTAGTGAAGGCTGATAACTTTAATGTACGCAGTGGGGTCGAACGATTGAGCAGGGCAACAGGCTTCCACCCATGCCGCTCATGCGCCGCTTGCCAAAATAACTCGGTCAAGAAAAATACCGTCATTGGCTCCGTCACCAACAAAACATATAAACTGAAGCAATTCACGACCTGCTCTACCCGAAATGTGGTCTATCTCATCACCTGCCCATGTAAGAAACAATATGTGGGAAAGACAAACAGGCCAGTGAAGACACGCATCATCGAACACAACAGTTCCATCAGGCGCAAAGATGAAAAATCACCGGTGGCGCGCCATTTCAATGAAGCGGGCCACCCCGTGTCCTCTCTCGCATATACTGTGCTTGAACACGTCACACCTGCACGCAGAGGAGGGGATTTGGAAAGAAGACTACTCCAGAGAGAGTGCTTCTGGATTTTTTCACTAAAAACTGTCCATCCACTGGGGATGAATGAAGAACTGGTTCTCTCTTGCTTTCTATAATATTTTCCTATAATAATTTTCTCCTATAATAATTGTCTCCAATAGGCCTATTTTTTCGATTTATATGGATTTATATTGTTTACCTTTCTAATACTCTAAAATAACTATCATGTTATTCCTTACACGTTTGTCTGCACATTATGATCTCTTGAAGCTTTGAATTATGCATTTATTATTTATTATTTATTATTAATTATTAGGTATGGAAACTTCCTAGGTCCCCATGATGTTCCACCTTGTGGTGAACTGGAGAGATCCTGGGGAGAACTGACACGTCACCCTATAAAACACCGGAATTCCTGCCACGCGCTTCCTACTGGAGACATTGAAAATGGACTAGCTCCGAAACGTCTGTCTCTCCAGTTAATCCTTAGACTTCTGTTGTATATTTTCGGCTTCAATACACTTTTTTCACACAAGTCTTGTGTGCGCCTCCTTTTTTCCATTTTTGAGAACTCCTAAACAGCAAGAAGAGGGCCTTCAAGGAGGGCAACACTGAGGAGTTGAGGAGTACCCAGAGAGAACTGAAGAGAGAGCTGAGGGCTGCTAAGGAGGCGTATGGGAGGAAAGTGGAGAGGAAGATGGAAAGCAACCCAAGGCAGTTATGGCAGGGCATCAGAGCGATGACCGGTTTTGGCGCCAAGAGTGGAGGGGCTGAGGGCAACAAAGACAGAGCAGATGAGCTTAATCTGTTTTACAACAGATTTAATTGCCCATCTGTAGACTGCACGGCTAGTGGCACAACTCCCACCACGCAGTGCCCCCCTCCCCACTCTCCCACCACTGAAGACATCTCAACACCTTTGGTCTGTGCAGCCCTCACCTCACCCATCCCCCCTCAGCCCCCAGCACTCACACTGGACCCCCCTCCTCCTCCTCCTACCTCCTCTGAATTCCCCTGTACCTCTCCCATCCCCCCTCTCCCCCCAGCTTTGACACTGGACCTCCCTCCTCCTCCTCCCTCCTCTGAAGTCCCCTGCACCTCTTCCATCCCCCCTCTCCCCTCAGCTTTCACACTGGACTCCCCTCCTCCTTCTCCCACCTCCTCTGAAGTAACCTGCACTGACACACCTACACTGATGGAACCTCTCCCCACCCATCCCCCACCACAAACGGAGCAGCCACCCCCCACCATTACGACAGGACAAGTTAGGAGCGCACTGCGGAGGCTTAAGCCGAAGGCCAACGGACCTGATGGGGTCAGCGCCAGACTCCTCAGGACCTGTGCAGAAGAGCTAGCTGAGCCACTGCAACACATCTTCAATAAGAGTCTGCATGCGGGTAAGGTGCCCACACAGTGGAAAACCTCATGCCTCATACCTGTACCCAAAAAGCCACACCCCAAAGAACTAAACGACTACAGACCGGTAGCCCTCACATCCCATATAATGAAGACATTCGAGCGTGCGCTTCTGCTCAACATACTGAAACCCCAAGTTCACCACGCACTAGACCCACTACAATTTGCCTACCAGGAGAAGGTGGGAGTTGAGGATGCTATTCTGTATCTGCTGCACAGAGTGCATTCTCACCTGGACAAAGGAAGCAGTGCTGTTAGAATCATGTTCTTTGATTTCTCCAGCGCCTTCAACACAATACAGCCACTACTGTTGAGAAACAAACTACTGCAGATGGGAGTGGAGACTGGGCTGGTGAACTGGATCACAGACTACCTCACAGGAAGGCCCCAGTTCGTCAGACTAGGTGACCTCACATCAGAGACTGTAGTCAGCAGCACTGGAGCTCCACAAGGAACGGTGCTTTCCCCCGTGCTGTTCACCTTGTACACCACTGACTTTAACTACAACTCGGAGACCTGCCACATGCAAAAGTTCCCAGATGACACCGCCATTGTCGGTTGCATTAAAGATGGGCAGGAGGGGGAGTACAGGGGACTGGTGGAGAACTTTGTCAAATGGTGCAGAACCAACCAGCTGCGGCTGAACACCACCAAAACCAAAGAAATGGTGATTGACTTCAGGCGAACCACCCCACCCCTGGTGCCTGTCTCTATCGAGGGGGAGACTGTGGAGACAGTCTCCACATACAAGTACCTGGGTGTTCACCTGGACTCTAAACTGGACTGGTCTGCCAACTCACATGCACTGTACAAGAAAGGCCAGAGCAGACTCTACTTTCTGAGAAAGCTGAGATCTTTCAATGTCTGCAACAGACTCCTGCAGATGTTCTACCAGTCTGCCATGGCCAGTGTGCTCTCCTATGCTGTGGCATGCTGGGGTGGCAGCATTAGGAAAAGAGATGCTGGACGGCTCGACAGGCTGGTGAGGAAAGCAGGGTCTGTTGTAGGCACAGAACTGGACGCCCTCACAACCACAGCCGACAAGAGGACACTTGGCAGATTGGACTCTATTTTGGACAACGACAAGCACCCACTGTACCCAGTCCTCAACAACCAGAGAAGCCTCTTCAGCTACAGACTGCGCGCCATCTCCTGCAAGACAGACAGGCTGCGGAAGTCCTTTGTACCCAGGGCCATTCAGCTTTTCAACATTGCACAGAAGGACACACAAAGAGAGATCATCATAGGGGACTGGACTGCATAAACAGATCCCACTCCTGCATACTCTTTTTACCTGGACTCTCTACCCTTCGACTCCTTTTCAGCGGAATGCACAGCTGTGTGTGTGTGTGTGTGTGTGTGTGTGTGTGTGTGTGTGTGTGTGTGTGTGTGTGTGTGTGTGTGTGTGTGTGTGTGTGTGTGTGTGTGTGTGTGTGTGTGTGTGTGTGTGTGTGTGTGTGTGTGTGTGTGTGTGGGTAGATACTCAGTTTGCGATGTGTGTAACCCCCCTGACTACTGATACTCCTGGACTATGTACACTTTATTTTTGGTGTGTGTGTGTGTGTGTGTGTGTGTGTGTGTGTGTGTGTGTGTGTGTGTGTGTGTGTGTGTGTGTGTGTGTGTGTGTGTGGGTGTGTGTGTGTGGAGTGACACAGGGGGTGACTTGTGTTTAACCCCCCATCTCTTTTTCTAAGGAATACAATGGACATTGTTCTAGGAAAGAGACTATGGACACTCCTGGACACTTTATGGCCACCTTGTCTTGGCTACTATGTGCCACTTAGCTAAGGCACATGTGAACACTGTGGACACTTTACACTTTATATTTTTGGTGTGTGTGTGTGTATGTGTGTGTGTGTGTGTGTGTGTGTGTGTGTGTGTGAGAGAGAGAGAGAGAGATGCCTTGGCAATAAGTATGCAACAGCGAGCTATATATGATTATTTTATTTTATGTGTAAATATGTGTGTTATGTCTTGTGGACAATGTCTTTATGTCTTTATTTATGTGTGTATGCTACTTGACACCTTAATTTCCCCCTGGGATCAATAAACGATACTCTACTCTCTACTCTACTCTACTCTACTCTACTCTCTTGTCACAGGGGGCTTCCCATAAACTAAGCTGATTAGAGTTCAGAGACCAAATGTGTATGCCGGCCGGCATCACAGAAACATGGTGAGTGTCTGTTTGTTTGCAGACACACTAGGAAGCGTTTGGCGTTTGGGTGTGTGCGGGCCAGGGTTGCCAGATGATACTCGTGATTTCCAGCCCAAAAAAAAATCCCCAAAACCCACCTGGAAGCATTAAAGGGACACTGTGCAGGAAATGGTCAAAAAAGGTACTGCAACTATGCTGCTCGTTGAAACTGGGCTGCCTATTGACAAATTTGATCTTTACATGAAAGTTTACTAAGTAACAAAGAAATATGTTCTAATATGGTCCAAGAAGTACAGTCATTTTTGCAGCTTAAAATGGCTATTTTTGGAAATTCAAAATGGCGGACCATGGAGAAGATCCCCCTTTTCATGTATGAAGTGTAATTTTTCCAGTAATAATGAATACTTAGAATTTTATGGTGGTGGTAAGTATTAATGCAAAAGGTAACATTAGTGAATGGACAGCATGAATTCTGGAAATAAACAACTAAAAATCTCACACAGTGTCCCTTTAACTCTCACTAATTCTATAAATTTCTATGGCCGTAGATTGGAATAAAAACCCGCCCAAATGCTCTTTTTTTACCCTTTTTAACATGCAGATGGTCATTCTAAACAGCCCAATTGGGCAGGAAACCGCCCAACCTGGCAACACTGGTGCGCGCACATGTGCCTATGTTTGTGTTGTCAGAGTTGAGCCAGGTTTAAGGGCAGAGAGGAGTGGATGAAAACACAGTTACGTGGTGCGCTCACACAAGCACACTCACACCACACACAGAGACACACACACACACACACACACACACACACTCACACCACACACAGAGACACACACACACACACACACACACACACACAGACATAAACATGCCTCCCTTTTCCACTCCTCCACAGAAAAGCAGTAAAATATGCAGGTGCTTAGACATAAACATACAACTCCTTCTCACACCCTGGTAAAGATAATTACCAAAACACACGTGCGTGCGCACGCACACACAAACTGCCCTACAGTTCCTACTATCATTATTCACATATCTCCACAGATGGAGGTCTAGCTAGCCTTCTACCACTACTAGCACTAGCGTATTACCTCATGTCGGGGGCCTGTGTGGTGGGGAGGGCGGGCAGACACAGGCAGAGGAGGAAGAGGACGAGGAGGAGGAGGAGGAGGAGGCATGGTCGTCATCAGCAGCAACAGTAGCAATAGTAACTAGGAGCAGGCCTGAGGCCCACTGGCACTCTTCCCATCCAACTTCATCCACACTCCACTATTCACCATCACCTGCTGGTGCTCCTGGCATAAGACCAAGGCACCGTGTGGTGTGGTGTGGTGTGGTGTGGTGTGGCTGGGTGGGTGGGATTTGTTGGGGGTGGGGGGGGGGTGGGGGGGGGGGGGGTCATGAACCCAAACTTACAGGTCCACATTGGCTCGATCCCATAGCCCACCCTGGTCTGGTAGGTAGAGAGGCATGTAATCTGCTTTGGCCACTCCCCCCCTTCATCCCTCTTGAACCACCGGCAGTAACACCCACCACCCCCCCACCCCACCCCCACCCCCCTACCTAGCAGAGATCTATTCTTAGAGTGCCGGTAGTTTTAATCCAGTCACGGCTGAGGATTATGCGGCGTTACGTGATGACATCACTAGCGTTTTTTTTCCTTCTTCTACGACGCACAAAGACTAGAGGAGAGGGTGAGGTGGAGGGTGGTAGCGGTACAACTCACAGTGAGTACCGTGTACTGACTAACGGATGGATGATGCATAGTGACATCACTGTGTGCCAGGGAGAAAACCAGGAAGAGGGGTGGAGATAGTAGATGAGGGCTTGGGATAAAGGCAACACAGAGTGCGTTACAATATGCGACCTTGCCTCCTCCACTTGCGCTTGTCTCCTCGTACCAGGAAGTAATATGTCATGATGACATCACTGACAACAGCATTATATTTCAATATTTTGCTAAAGCTCAATTGTAGAGTCTTTTTTCTTATTTGCAATTGGGATGGTGAATGAAAAACAGTCCCTCAAATGTTGTGGCTAGGCTGACAGCTGGGAAACTTTTGAGAGACTGTTTTTCATTCACCATCCCAATTGCAAATGAGAAAAAGACTCTACAATTGAGCTTTTGCATGATATCGAAATACAATGCTGTTGTCAGTGATGTCATCATGACATATTACTTTCTGGTACGAGGAGAGAAGCAAGTGGAGGAGGCAAGTGGAGGAAGCAAGGTCGCATATTGCAATGCACTCACAGACTACACCACAGTCAGAGGTTTGACACCATTGTGCATTGAGAGAACCAAGACAGGTGGAGGCCGGGTGGGTGTAGTCGGGCAGTGCCAGCATATAGAGCCCTCAAGTACTGTATATGCACGCACACACACACAAACAAACAAACAAACACACATGCGCACAGACACAGCACTGCCGGATGATGGACATTAATCCCCGTGCCTGACTGTGACTGTGACTGTGCACTCACTGCTCAGAGTGCGGTGCAGCTGTGTGGGGGTAAGCCGGGACGGGGGGAGTGGGGGAGTGGGGAGCTAACATAAACATGAACTCGAGCAGCACAGTCGCCTAGGGACACCACTGGGCCTGTGAACTTGCATAGAGAACAGTAGCGGTTTGGAGAGCTCGCACATCCAGATTAAACAGGTGCCGGACTTAAACACGATTAAACATGAAAAGAAGGGAGGTCCGCACACTGTTGCTGCTCCCGGTTTATTAACACAACGTCCCCCACATTTGGCCTTGCATGCTCAAGGGTTGCACCGCACCCAGGGTTTGAATCCGGCCTGGGTCATTTGCCATCCCTACCCTGTGTCTCTCTCCACATTTGCTTCCTGTCGCTCTTCACTGTCCTATCGAAAAATCCCATAAAAATTAGCCTAGAAATCTAGACGCCCCTAGAGGCCGCAAATTGAATTTGCTCCCGGGGGCAGGGGGTTGAGCTCGCTAGGCTACATAAAAATAAATACATTTTAAAAAAAGAACCGTTTCCATTTTTTCCCAATTTTTCCACCCATTTTTTCAGGAATTTGAATACGTTTCCTACTTTAAGTGTGTTATGGCCTTAAACGTCAACCACCCAAACGCTGCAAATGTCAACAGTGTGTGGGAGCTTTCTTGTCTCCAACGTTGGTGACCTCCCAGGGGTTCCCCTCCTACAGACCTGGCCGAAGGAGGTGCTCAAGAACTCTACAAAATAAACCGACTGATGGGTCACTGATGGGGCTGTCCTGGGATGGAGCGCAGGCCAAAGCACGAGACAGGGTTCAGTGGCAGTGCATGATTGCGGCCTTATGTCCCAGCCAGGACGAAGAGGATAAGTAAGTAAGTAAGTATGGGTCACTGACCTTATTTAGGACTCAGGTGTCAGGTGGTACAACCACAGCTGATGTCCATCCCCATAAATTAATTAGTAATTGGACGTTTTTGTATGATAATGAATATGTTTCCTAGATATAATCAACAACAAAAAAGTCATTTAATCCATACAATAGTGGCATTAGTTGTGATTGCACCACCTGGACATGTGCTACCTACTACTAAAACGTAATTGACCCTGGTGCCTTAGCTCAGTCAGAGAAGGCAATGACCTCTATAACTCCTTCAGAATATAAATACTAATTAACTTGTTGTTGAACTGGCCAATTGAAACAACCCTTTGTCACTCTGCATTACCCTGGGTCTATGGACTTCGGCTTGATTCTGTTATCATTTTTCAAAGGGGTTGTTGTCAATTTATATGAACCATTTTTGGGGGGTGGGAATGATCAACTTTTTTTGAGCTTTTGCTGTTCAACGTCCTAGAGCGAGAACAATTCTGGGGCCCGTTTCTTGAAAGCATCGTTGCAAAACAGTTAGAAACTTAGTAGGTTGCCAATGGGAAATTGCATTGCAACCAAGTAAGTTGCTCACTTAGTTAGCACTTAGTTATCAACTTAGTTAGCAACGACGCCATCGAGAGACACCTCATTATATTGTACAGTATCGTACTTCCTGCTCGGAGTTCACCTGCTCAGGCGTCAGTAAAATACAGAATCAGATCTGTGAAGAAGTGGCATGCAATGCTTTGGAAATCCTAACACTGAGAGGGCTTGAGCTGCCCGGCCCATGGCATTCTGAGCTGCAGTTCCACACTGCACATGTGGACACTGGCATACATAACAGACTTGCCCAAGCAAATGCAAACCCATGCAGATGTTAATCAGACCGTGGTGACACACCGCTCGCTCTCACAGTACTGCAGAGATATTGATCTGCTGTTATGACTCACAAGAT
>NC_085863.1:12937050-12977050 GCF_034702125.1 Engraulis encrasicolus | reverse complement strand
TGAGGTCACCTGTCTTTTATCTTATTTTATCTATTTTTTTCCTATATGATAAATGTTCAATGTTAAATGTCCAGTTGTTATTTATTAATTATAATAAATCACTTTATTGTTACTAGTTCATCACTGTTACTTGTCCTGTCTCCCACTTAAATGTCAGCCTGTAAATGTCAGTCCTGTGCATGTCTATGTCCTGACATGGTATAGAGGGAGAAATGCAATTTCATTTTCCTTGTATGACCCGTGCATAATACGAAGAAAGTGACAATGAAAGGTGACAACTGGTAGGGCACTCGTCTACCATGCGGCTGACCGGGGTTCGATTCCCGTCCCGAGTCCTTTGCCGGCCCTTCTGTGCACATCTGTGCATATACTTTACTGTACTGCATGTTCATACTGTGATACATGAACACTGTGTAAACTGCTCTGAAATGATAGTGCTGAAAACTGACTTCCTCCAGATTTCTCGTGCGCTCATAGGGATCTTTAAATAGAAGCCTGGGTAGAGTTCTGGGTCACCTCTGTGTGCCATAATTCTCTGTCTTCCACGTACTGTAGAGAGCCTCTCTGTCATGGTCACATCGAGAGGAGAGGGATCTGGGACAACCCAGATATGAGATGCTATGCTGCCTCTGGCCAACTCCAGCCTGCTTCTGCTGTTGAGAAGAGAACACAGCCAAACACACAGGGGCGTAGCAGGACGTTTGGGACCCCATGTACTCAGGGCCGGATTAAGATGGCCTGGGGCCCCTAGGCTACAAGTTGATGTGGGGCCCCTCGGAAAAGCAAAATTATGTGACAAATTTACATGGACAGTGTCATAATTACATGCTAGGAATTAGGGACAACACGTCTACCAACTGTACTCAAAATGACAGATGAATATTTCAATATTGCATCTTGTCATAATTCTGCAATTTCTCACTTTTGACCAATCGGGGGCCCCATGGCAGGTGGGGGCCCCTAGGCTGCAGCCATATCTAGCCTGTGCATTAATCCGGCCCTGCATGTACTGTGCAATCAGCTCCAGTGGACCCCCCTCCAGCCAAATATCTTCATAAATTGCACTGTGTGTGTGTGTGTGGGCCCCCTATATACAACACGGGGCCCTGGTGACTCACTCACACTTTACCCCCCCTGAACGACAGCCCTGCGCTGCAACCACAATCAGGGCACTAGTAGCCACCAGGGACGCTGACAAGGGTCCAACGGATCAGTTGACCCGGGCCCAGAGAATGGGGTGGCCCAGAAATGCACGTGTTGGGTGGGGGACACATTTAGATGACCTTGTCCTGGGTCCGACCAAAGCTATCAGTGGCCCTGCTGTACAAAACACACCAGCCCTCTTCCTGGTTCAAATACAGCCGATTTGGACCGGAAATTAGTTATATAAGCTAATCACATTCATTCATACAACCAATTACCATTAGGTTTGATTTCAACATAGCCAATCAGAGACTCTAACCTTGTGGCAGCTCTGGCATATGGTTTTGGCATGAGTGGGACTGATGACAGCATTAGGAGCTGCAAGAATAAGTTTGGGCTTACTTGGGTTTGGGCTTACTAAATATTAGAATAATGACGATGATAATTATATTGTAATAACAATAAATGTGAACGGAAGCACAGAAAAAGCCTGGCCATGTCAAAAATGAATTTGGAAGGCAACCTACTGCTCAGTAATATTTCTTTGATATGTTGTCAGTCACACATTTAACACCTTGTGTTAAGGTTCAACCCTGCATGTGCAGCTTACTTACGACATGGGTTACACTAGCAGGTTATTCAGGTCTTGCATACGGTCTACTACACAAACCAGTGCAGCAGGCCCTAGACACCCCAGACTAGCACAACTCATCAAGTCCATGCACTTTTCCCAATGGACTTGTCAACTTTAATGGCACAAAGCTAATTACCACTGTAAATATGTCAGACCGCATGCACGACACACAGCTTTGATCAAACCTGGAATCAGACTTGCATACAGTCGTGCAAGCACATACACACGCACACTTTTGGAATATACTTATCCTCCAAACAGCGCACGCACACGCACGCATGGACACACACACCCTCTGCCAATGCCAGCACAGCGGTAGGGAACAACAACAGGATATTGTGAGGATTTTTGTTGATGCCAGGCATCTTACCAGCCAGAGTTTGTGTAACTTCGCTGGCAGGCAAGCAGGCAGGCAGGCAGGGCCTCTGAATAGCAATCTGCTGGAAACCCAGAACGGGACAACCTGCCAAGAACAACTGAAAAGCCGGCACTCGGGATAAAAACTCAGGAAAAAATGAAACTCCTGGGTCGACCCTTTCAACAGTTTTTTTTTTTTTTTTGCTTATGGAGCGTGAGTGACAGGAATCGATTTTTTGTTGGTCTTTTTCGACTTTATTCGACAGGACAGTGTGAAAGGTGGACAGGAAGCGAATGGGGAGAGAGTCGGAGAGGGGTCAGCAAAGCATGGTAGACGAGTGCCCTACCGGTTGGCCACGGCAGGGCCAACAGGAATCATATTTGATCCCTTATCAAAACATATGAATGGAAGAAGCATGTGCAGTGGATTTGGGCTGCATCCTCCAACACCACCACGAGCAGAGGAGAGGAGAAGTTATGAACTGTGGCATGAGTCAGGCAGGTGCTGCTGGGGTAGTTGTGGTTTTTCAGAGAGTACAGATTGTGCCATGACATTTTTTGAGATGAACTATGAGCCTACACCTTTTACTCAGATTCTGTAAAACAGAACGGCATGAAAAGGGCTTCAAGTGGGCGGGGAGGACTCACCAGTGCAGAGATCCGGCACTTGTAAATGTTTAGCCTTTAGAGTACTGGGACTTTTTTAATACATGGATTTCAACAGTTGTGTTTTTCAGTATTAGGTGACAAACTCACCATTCATCTTCCACAGCAACTGGACTACCTATCACCTATGGTGCTTAGAAAGAAGTGTCCCCAGACCAAAAAGGCCACAAATGTTATGAATCCCATTCCCTGGTACACTGTATCTCCAAGGAACACATTGGTGTCTCCACACAGTAGCTCCACATTGAAGGTTTCATTCAGGTCATACAACGTTCATACAAAACCTTCAAAGTGGAGCCACAGTGTGCGGACTTCTACTCTTTCCACTATCAGATATGCCTCTGTCCTGCACCTTGCCTCAGAGAGGTGAGATGTGCACACTCTTACTCTTATGAAGACACACTTGAGTTCAGTCATGAGCAAGAGCATGGGGGCTGCTAGGGGGGAAAAGTGGTACAGATTCTAAGGGCCCAAGCACTGATAGGGGCCCTTAAAGGGGGCCCAAGCACTGAGAGGGGCCCTTAAGGGGGGCCAAAATTCGAATCCTTCATGGGGCCCAGCATTTCTGGCAGCACCCCTGAGCAAGAGGATCAGTGGCTTGCACAGACATTTTGGAGGGCAGGTGCTGGGGAGATATTTGGAACCTCTGGCTGCTTTACTAGGTTATACGGATTGTATTGAGGCATTATTATCACACGCTCTTAAACGTCAAGTTTTTAGATCAGAGGTTCCCAACCTTTTACAACTTGGGGCCCACTCGAAATTGTCACAAATGTTCGGGGCCCACCTCTGACTCGATTACGAATAAAACTCACATAAATCAGCAGCAACACACACCAAAATGTGATTATAATTTTTGGAATATTATTTCAAGGCCCACTTGGTATACCTTCAGGGCCCACCAGTGGGCCAAAGGTTGAAAATCACTGATTTAGATTATTATGTCAACAAAGACCACAATACTTGTACAATGAGGGGAAAAAAACAACAAAATAGAACTATCAGAGAGGGCACTTATTGTCCAGGAGGGCAAAGGGGCAGGTGCTTTAGCACCACCTCACCCCTACCTATGCACTGCACAGTGCACACCCATGAAAAGGATGGACTTTGGAGCGGAGGGCATTCTATACATGTGGCAGAGTGAGGGCCAAGCCCAGGGCTGGAGTGGGGCCACAAACCAGCACGGGCATTTTTGGCAACAAAGCAGCCCCTCACTCACCCCCACCCTCATATTAAAATGATGATAGGCTCTGCGCTAAGGGGTTGATATAAAGTGGACTGAGCCCATGTTATAACCTTGTGTCATCTAAATTGTAATCGCTGTGTCTTTATCTGTTACTTAAGGCTCTCGGTGATGTCATAGCAATGTTGTTATGATGTAGGTGAGTATTTTCAGCAAATAGTGAATAGGCCTGTCGGCGACCTCATCTGTACTAAGGGGCATCAATGGGCCTGTGATGACTGTCGGCCCACCGGGAAAATGCCCTGAACGCCAGATTACCAGTCCAGGCCTGGCCAAGCCCTGTAGGTGCAGAGACAGACACACCTGCTCATTGTCACACAGCCCACAAACAAAGCACGCTGGAACGCCGGCACTCTAAGGCACGCTGCTCTCCACCCCACAGGTTTGGCCAAGGCCCACATATCACACATATCATGCAGAGTGGAGATTTTTTTTTTAAAGTTGCAACGTATTCAATGTTGACCAGAAAATGGTGCATTTAAAAAATGTGACATTACATCACATACTGTAACTATAATATATCCATACAGAAGCAAGATAAGCCTACATAAAAAAAAGTTATTTTTTTAAATCATCCTTATTCAAAATAACATCCTAGAGTCACGGACCTGGAACAATATCCAATCAAGTTTTAGAAGCGGTGATAGTACAGAGACTGGCAAGCAAAATTGAAATAGCAAAGAATGCCGTCAGAAAGTCAGACGATGGTGGATTTTATCGCCATCCACAGTCAAAAAGCCCCTTTCTGAGGGCCAGACTATGAGCATTCTATTGCCCTTATAATACGTCTGCAGATCAATGCCCTTGACCCATTGGATGACCCAGCTCTATCTCAGCTGCAGCTGTGTCAGACAGACACAACAAGACACATAATAACACCACCATCTCTTTCCTGCTCTCCAGCAACGACCCGCCTGCCTGCCCCATCATATCCAAAACAAGTGCAAGTGATTCACAACGCTGAAGGATTCTGGAGAGAATGACACAGATTCTCAATGTGGACAGATAATTTGTTAATTAACAGAAAAAGAATTTTGAATCAGAATAAGGACTTAGCGGATATGCTCACTTAGTTTCCGTAAGGCACTGGACTGGCTTGAATCCAAAGATGTTTTCCAAATATTAGTTTCGAACATGCTAATAAAAGTCATGTCAATGTATGTATTCCAGTACCAAAGCAATGCTAATATCTTCAACTGGTACACAAGGGATTTCCTGCTATGTTTCCTCACTGAGTTAATGTGGTGTTCTGTTGGCCATTTGTCAGTTTAATACTAAAGGAAGTTCATAGTCAGTCAAAAAAAAAGAGCATCCTGGATATCAGGGAAAGCAGACCCACAGGTGTGTGGCTGCACAGAGCAAGAGAGAGAGAGAGAGAGAGAGAGAGAGAGAGAGAGAGAGAGAGAGAGAGAGAGAAGAGAGAGAGAGAGAGAGAGAGAGAGAGAGAGAGAGAGAGAGAGAGATGAGAAGAGAAGAGAAGAGAAGAGAAGAGAAGAGAAGAGAAGAGAAGAGAAGAGAAGAGAAGAGAAGAGAAGAGAAGAGATGGGGAGGGGGGGGGCAGGAAGAGATGGCAGGATAAATTCCAGTCCAGAGAGGTGCGTCTGCTTATTTGAAAGGGGTCAGTGGGTACATGCAAAACGACATCTGTGTGTGTGTGTGTATGTGCAGCACATTATTAGCCTTCCATAGAGTGTGTGTGTGTGTGTGTGTGTGTGTGTGTGTGTGTGTGTGTGTGTGTGTGTGTGTGTGTGTGTGTGTGTGTGTGTGTGTGTGTGTGTGTGTGTGTGTGTGTGTGTGTGTGTGCGTACAGTACAGTATAATCTTCCATAGAGCGTGTGTGTGTGTGTGTGTGTGTAGAGTACAGTATCGTCTTCCATAGAGCGCGCGTGTGTGTAGTACAGTATAATATAATCTTCCAGAGCTTGTACTGTATGTGTGTGTGTACTAGAGTATTGTCTTCCATAGAGTGTGTGTGTGTGTGTGTGTGTGTGTGTGTGTGTGTGTGTGTGTGTGTGTGTGTGTGTGTGTGTAGAGTACAGTATAATATAATCTTCCATAGAGCGCGTGTGTATGTGTGTGTGTACTAGAGTATTGTCTTCCATAGAGAGTGTGTGTGTGTATGTGTGTGTGTGTGTTTAGAGTACTGTATAATATAATCTTCCATAGAGCGCATGTGTGTATGTGCATGTGTGTATGTGCATGTGTGTGTGTGCATGTGTGTGTGTGCATGTGTGTGTGTGCATGTGTGTGTGTGCATGTGTGTGTGTGCATGTGTGTGTGTGCATGCGTGCATGTGCATGTGCATGTGTGTGTGCAGTACAGTACAGTAGTCGTCCATAGAGCAGCAGTATCCATATTCCTGCAGCTATGGCCATCATGGGAAGATCACAGGAGCCCTCACATGAGACAAGACATCCTGTGATGTACAAGACATCCTGTGATCTACAGTACAGCTGATGAACAGCTCAAGGAGAAGGGAAATAAGGGGCCCAGGGAAACACAACACCCATGCACGCACACGCACATGCACACTAGCCTGATCGGCATCCCAATACCCAGATGCTGGCATCAACCCCACCACAGCATGTGGGCCTTAAGCCTCTTAAGTGAAACACACACTTGAAAACATAGACACTCGCCCAATGGACTGTAAAAAAAAAAAAAAAAAAAAACATTTGCGGCTGCCTGGTTCCACAGGTGTGCTCTCCTCCAACACCCCTTTATAACATTTTTGAGAAGCCAAGCCCTCTTTTAAATGTCAAACTTGGATTGCAATTCCATGCAAAATAACTCCATGTAATATGCGTATTCATAAGGAGCTTAACCAGTTGCTTCATGAAATTGATATGCTGGATGGGGGAGGCAATCGGGTTAGACGCGGGCATCAGAACAGACAGACTGCCTGATCAAAAGTATTCCGTGCTCAGACCACGTCTCTGCTTCATAGCTCAGATCTCGGAAAGGGCTGAGCCCAAAAAACGCAGAGTCACCAGGTACTGACAAGTCAAGGGTAGCGTGAGCAGTACAACAGCATATTAAAATTGGCAGAACGGCTCCTTTAACCTTACCAATTGATCAATGACTTTCCCCTGTCACAACTGCAGTGTGTGAGATACAGTCAGTGTGTCACTCTGTGTGTGTGTTCCAATATGCAACCTTGCGTCCTCCACTTGTGCTTGTGGCCTCACAATTTTTGGGGGACTACATTAATCATCCAGTTTCCACATGAGAAAATGACTTAACAATTGAGCTTTTGCGAGGTAAATATAATGCTGTTGTCAGTGATGTCATCACGATTCACAACGTATTACTTCCTGATTCAAGTCCACATGCACAAGAGGAGGACGCAAGGTTGCTTATTGGAACACACCCTCTGTGTAATTAAGGCAGCTGTGAAGTGGCTGCTGTGGTGGTCTGATGCCAACCTACCTAGCTAGCCTATCTTTAGCGCGTATGCCACAGGAGGACCAGCAAAGTGTGTCACCGCCTCCCGAGTCCCGCTGCAATACAGCAGGAGAGGGTGGAACTCATACACATAGTGATTAGGCTCGTTCGTGACGAAGCAGTGCTGCTTTTGCTAAGCAGCGAGCATGCGCACTTTGTCAGTTTGATGCATTGTGGTAATCACAATGCATCAAACTGATGAAGTGTGCATGCTCGCTGCTTAGCAAAAGCAGCACTGCTTCGTCACAAACGAGCCTAATGTTTGACTGTCCACATTGAAAGGAAATTATAAAAAGGTCCATCCACAACACGACTATTCAATGCTCCCAAACAAAATGTAATGGCACCTTTCCTTTCAGTTGCCTTCGGTTTGGTCCACCACCTGTGCTAATGATTAGGGGTGTAAATCACAGCCTCCATGCCAATACGATTCAATATCGATATCTTATTACTCTATGCTTTGCGATTATTTTCGATACTTAAGAATGCCCCACGATACGATACAATACAATTCGATTCGATTTTTTTCCCATTACTTTTCCACTTCTGTTATGGATCTAGGGCATTGGGCAGGGGCCAGCTATTCGATTATTTTCGATACTTAAGAATGCCCCACGATACGATGCGATTTGATTCAATCGTCAGATTATATCGCGATATATCGATATATTTTTATTATTATTTACACCCCTACTAATGATGTGCGCGCATTCTCTTCTTTTTTGGATATGACTAGTGTCCCCATTCTCATATACACTGACCAGCGACAGCCCAAGGGGCCTGGACCGTGTATGTGAATTGTTCATCAATCAAGTCATCAGTTTACAGCCACTATGTTGACCACTGACAACTGGAACTACGGAAGAAAGACATCAATGTACAGTACAGTATTATTAATCCAGAACGCAGCAAGATAGGAGTGTGTTAAGCACAATTTCACAGATTTCCATTTCTGCTTGAACTGTTGTGTGTGTGTGTGTGTAAATTCAAAACTGTGCTGATAAAGTCACACAAATTTCCAAGTACAGACATTAGTGTACTTTCTTTTTTTTAAAAAAAAAAGTGGTATTGAATGTGCATCCAGGGTGCGATTTGTAGGAGGGGGGATGGGGGGGATAGTCCTCCCTTCTGGTTTTGATATCACCACTTTTTCTACATGATTTTAAATCACAATTTAATGTAACTCCATTGATATTGCTCGAAATCTGAAACATATCCCCCCTCTAGTTTTCTGACAAATCGCACCCCGTGTGCATCCCTACTGATAAAGCTAGTTATCGCCAATGCTGAGAGTTTTCCTGTCAGCGCTTTGATGAGTGGAATGCCACATTATGTCACTGGAATGCACATTACTACGTGAGCATTCCTCTGAAAGAATGTCACTATGTGAACTATTCTCTACCCCTCTCACACTCCCTTCCACTCCCTCACTCTCACTCCGTCAGAGTTGTCAGGGCTCTGGGGACAGACAAGGGAATCAGGAAATGCCTGAAAAGTACGAGGTGAAACCAAAAGAGAACATTCAACACTGGTTGCATCATCATCAGTTCCTCGTCAGATCATCCTTCATAGGCAGGATATCCTTATTTTTCCCATAGTGGTCCCATAGAAACTTTTACAGAATTATTTATTGAATTATTCGTTTAGTAGTGTATATGTACCCATATCAATCCTGAAGACAATCATTTTAATTAATTTGGGTTTGAAAAAGAAAAAAAAAATAAACGCAGCCAAAGTGAATCTCTCAAACATAGATGCCACAAAGCTCAAACTCAGTTTCTTTACTGTAAACACTCGAGGTGTTAGAGAATAACAAAGGTGTTGAGAAGTTCTCTGATTTTGGGGCCTATACAAAGCTGGTTCAGGAGAACATCAGGTTAAAGTTAAGAGGTAAATCATCAAATAGAAGAGCCTGAAGTCCTCTTAAGAAAAGAAGAGCCTGGAGTCCTCCTTTTCTAAAGATGGTTCAGGAGTAAACCAGGTTAAAGTCAAGAGGTAAATCATCTAATAGAAGAGCCTGGGGTAGCATAGGCGGCTGGTGACAGACAAAACCAGTCCATTTCACCACTGGCACCCACTGAGAGACGGCTGGCTACCCCAAAACGACAACCTCAATAAATTAACTTCATGGTCCTCCTTCTCCACTCAGCTGATCGTACAGTATAACTGCAACCAATCAACCCTACACAGGGGACCGGCTAATGGGAGTTAATGAGAGTGATGAAAAGCCCATTATGAGACTGCTCTGTTGGCCCCTAATAAAGGCGCTGAGTGAGCGAGTGTGTCAATTTGGATTCGCCAGCGTTTCAACTAAAAGCGCAATTACTCATCGTTATACGTTTCTGTCAATCATTGCAGAAAATTAGCATGGACACATGACAAGTCTATTTTGCCCCCACACTGTAATTAGAGTCGATTCAAAGGTTGACAGTCACTAGAAGCTCAATCAGTATATATGCCACTCAGCTCTTCTCCCTTTCCATGGAAGACATCCCGAATGACGGCATAGTCCAGTGACTGGCTTGGCAGGTCAAAGGTCAACTCTACAAGTTGGCCTGCTCTCTCTCTCTCTCTCTCTGGTTTCTTTCTAATACAGTATGTGTGGAGTGGACCCATCCTTGACCGGTGCTTGTGGCCTCACGTTTCGCTGCCACCCTGCCTCTGTGGAATAAACAATAAAGTTTTGGGGCACTCATTTTCATTCACTGTCCTGATTGCAAACGAGAAAATTACATTAGAATTGCACCGTTGCGAGATATTGAGGCNAGGGAACAAGGGAGGACGAGAGTTAGGATAATAGAAAGAACCCTATCTATCTATCGCGCACACGCGCGCGCACACACGCGCACACACACGCGCACACACACACACGCACGCACACCAGTCTAAACATTCATAGTAAGTACTGTTCTTATCATGTTCATAAGCTCATAATCAGAGCCTTTTGTCACAGTCCTATCATGACCTTGCCTCATCCCACAAACATGTCCCCAGTCAACGTAACATCCATCTCTCTCAGACTTCACCGCCGCCATAATTACTATTCCCCCATACTCAAGGTTATATCCAGTCATATCACAGACTGTCTCATAACATATGTGCACTCACCATATTATGTGTCCAATGCCTCTTTTCCACTGGTGGTTTTCTGGTAGGCCTAACAGCTCGACACAGCGCGACTCAGCTGCCACTTTTTGCTCTTTAATAGAGCTGTGTCGTGCCCAATTGAAAAGCATAAAGTGGCGGCCAAGTCGCGCTTTGTCGAACTGTAGGCCTACCAGAAAACTGGCAGTGGAAAAGAGGCACAAGTATCATTCTGAATCTTAATTTCACTAATGCCTCTTTTCCACTGCCGTTTTTTCTGGTAGGCCTACAGCTCGACACAGCGCGACTCGGGCGCCACTTTTTGCTTTTCGAATAGGGGCGACACAGCTCAATCCTAAAGCAAAAAGTGGCGGCCAAGTCGCGCTGTAGGCCAACCAGAAAACCGGCAGTGGAAAAGAGGCATAAGCCATATAATAGACCGATTTGCTCACGGCAGGGCAGCTATTCATTGACCATGCTTGGCACAGAGTACACAATGACAGCATAACCTTGCTTGCAGAATTACACAGTACTGCAGAGAGATCAAGTCACATAGCAACTTGCTCAGACTATGTTTGCTTGTCAATCACTGTGAAAAATATTTCAGGTGATATGAAGCGAGAATCATGAATTATGAACCCTACATTTCACCTGGTGTATCAATAAACAGTGCAGTTCAAAAGTCAAACTCGTCAGAGCAAACAAAGCCTCTGACCCCATGAGAACCTGATATTTTCACAGAAAACATGCTGTGTATGGTGGCAATAACTTTCATACTCGGTAACATCACAGCCCTTGTTGCAGTCCCATCTGGCCCGGGCGAAAGTCTCTGACCCCAATTTGCAATGGACGAGACCGTAGGAGACCACCCACAGTCTGCCTATAGATCCAGGAATCGAAACCCTTAACCCTCTTAACCGAGACCAGTTCCATAACCATTAGGCCACAGATGCATCCCCAAACCTGAATTCAGGTGCCACACACTCTGGGGATACACCAATGCCTACACTTAACCAGGTGGATCAATAAACAGAGCAATTCCTGAGAGCTTCACCACACAGACGACACACACGACACACGACACACACGACACACACGACACACACGACACACACGACACACAATCTCTGCCCTCACCTCGTAGGCGTCTCTGGTGGTGCCCTTCTCGATGTTCCTCAGCCAACAGCGGCTCAGTTCGCTCAGCTCCACGATGGGCTGCACCTTCAGCCGCACCACGTCGCCCGACTGCCGGATCATCTCCACGATCTCGTCCCGGCTCTTGCTCTCCACGTTCTGCCCGTTGATCTCCACCAGCCGGTCTCCCGGCACCAGCCCCAGCGCCAGGTCCTTGGTGCCCAGCCCGGAGCCCGGCTCGGCGAAGTGTACCACGCGCCGGAACACCTTGCCGTCGGGGTGGTGGTCCAGCATGGCCGTCCGGCGCAGCGAGAAGCCAAAGTCGCCCGTCTTCCGCCGCTGGATCTCCAGCTCCCGCGGTTCCGGAACCTTGGGCTGCACCAGCGCCGGCAGCTGCAGCTCCACCGCCGGGAACGACTTCTCCACCAGTTCTGGAATGTGGACCGGCTGAGATGGTGGAGGAGGAGGAGGAGGGCTGCCCAGCTGCCTCGGAGAGTCCACCTCTCGCGCCTCCATCTGAGGAGACACGACGGCCGAGTTCTGGCCCGACGGGGCGGTGGACTCGGGCGGGCTCGGGTTCGGGCTCTCCTCCTTGCTCCTCTGGGAGAAGGAGAAGCGCTTCATGAGCTGGCCCACCTGCGAGTTCTGCTTGGTCAGCGGCCCGAACTTGGCCGCCCGCTCCTTGATGGAGGAGCGGCCGCTGGCGGGCGCATCCTGTGAGGAAGTAGTGGCGACCGACGCGGAGGACATGGCAGGGGATGGGGCGGTGGCGGTGGCGTCCTTCTTCAGGTCGTCCCTGGAGCCGCTGGAGCTCATCTGGCTTAGCTCCTGCATGCGTGCCTGGACGTAGAGATGGACGAAAAAAACATATAGTTAGGGCTGTAATGATACACTCAACTCATGATTCGGTTCGTATCACGATTTTTGACCTACGGTTCGATACACCCCACGATTTCTGAAATGTATCTCCACTGAAGTTTGGAAACACTATCACATCAAATCACAAGGTTGTTTGCTGGACTAATGGGTAATAAAACTTTGAAAGGGCGTATCACGATACTGCCTCCTTGTATCAGGATACAGTATCGTGACTCTGTGTATCACGATTTCTCGGTTCGATACAATATCGTTACAGCCCTACATATAGTATATCGCGATATGGATTACTTTATCTCGATAACAATATACAGTTGTGGAAAATATTGAGAGACCATCTCGAAAATGTTCTTGTCTTAATACTTATTGGCATGTGTGTCAGTAAAATTGTCGTTTCATTCTGTAAACTACTGACGACTGCATATCACGATATACCACAAAGTACATATGTAAGGGCACCATAGACACTTCTCTAACACGATAACGATACAGTATATCATCATATCGTCCAGCCACCCGCCCTACCTGGACGCGCTCGTAGTCTTGGGCGCTGAGGCTGAACTCTGCGCTGCTGGGCAGTTTGATGGGGATGGGGCCCGAGATCTCCAGCTTGGCGCCCTTGGAGTCCCGCTTGGAGCCCCCGCGGTGCAGGTGGAAGAACCCGCGCCTCATGCCCATCTCCTCCAGGCTCTTCAGCTCGGCGGCCGACATGCGCTCCTTCTTGTCCTTCTTCTCCTTGTCCTTCTTCCCTCCATCCTTCTCCGACTTGTCCTTGTCCTTTTTGATGCGGTGGAACATGATTGGCTGGTATTAGACTGCCTGCTTGCTTGGTTGGTTGGTTGGTTACCTCTACTAGTACGGCACCCTAGTTGCAGCCGGTATCTTCTGTCTCTGCTTGCTTGCTTGCTGAAGACCTATGCCATACAGTGGGGCTATGTTTCAGCTGCTGCTGCTGCTGCTGCCTCCCATATGGCGTTGTGTCATTCTATGCCCTGTTGAATTACTCCCATGTCGAGCCATCTCCGGAGCACTGTGTACGTCCCATCAGACAGAGTGGGCTAACTGTGGAGGGACGGGAGGAGGCACATTGTGTTGTGTTTATTTGTTAACAACAGCAGGATATTCCACAAAGAATGAATGTGAATAATAACTGTAGATGACTTAAATGGTTGCAGGCTAGCAACAGGCCAGCAGGATGCAGAATGCACCACCTTCTCAATGACTCGACACATTTAAACATGGATCAAAGTCTTACACATGAGACTGCAAAGAGAAATTATTTCCTTCTGTTATGGAGGAACACATTGTGCAATTGGGTAAGGTAGGGTATGTATATCCAGGACAGAAAGAAGCAAAGGATAGTTATGACCAGCTAACAGAAAGAGCATAAATGTTAAACTAGAAAACACCTTTTTAAGTCAGTAACCTACTTCCAATGTCCTGATGGCACAAATCGAGACCAGTAACCAACACTCAATGTGTTTCGATATTTCTATTGTACAATGGCCTTGAAAAATTGCTACATATTGGTCAACTTTGGAACTTTGCTTATTGCTCAGGTGAGAAACCAACTATTTGGGTGTGCTCCCACAGACTGCCGTCCAATCAGATTGCTGCGGCTGTAGTGACGTCGCTTCGCGCACTGTGCACTCCCTCTTACTTCAGGTACGCAAAGAGAAAACAAATCTCGGCGAAAACCTTGCTATTTCAACCGCTTTTTGAAAAAGTTACAGAACGAAAACACACAGTCACCCTGAATCTGACACGCAATGCGAAAAGAGGTGACTGAAACTCCTCTTGTTCCACTTGAGCGATCAGAGCAAGGGGTGCGCTTACCACCTGTCACTTCCTGAAAACCTCACCAGCACCACCACCTCCTCCTCCTCCTCTCCATTTTCTCTGGCTATTGTTTTGTTTAAAGCCCACGAATTTGGCATACAAAATTAAAAATTAAAAACCTACGACTGACTTGTTTGTCACTGCACTCTAGCAAAGCGGGTGGAGACATAAGCAAAACGTATGAATAAGATCTTACGAGATCAAGATTTTAAATTTCAGTGAGTGTGACAGTATTGTACCGCCCAGGCTACAGGCAAGAAACACACAACTAGGCTATGCACTTTAGACTGGTTGACCATTGGTCCAGTAAAACAGGCTAACCTGAATTAAAGTGCCCCCGTGGAGGCGACAATCTGCACAGGGATGTAAGAGCAAATGTGTTAAGGAAAGGCTGACCTGATTCCTGTGCAAACGGTTCCTACAAGATTCTTGCGCAAATAGTACCCAAACTGGCCAACTGTGCGCAATTGTCATCCTACCAGCGATCCGTGCTGGTTATTGTTGCGATTGATAGTCCAGAGCTCACTCATATAAGGCTCCCTTCCTAAGCCTCTTTGCCCTCATTCTTTATCACACCGGATAGCCTACTCAGTAGATACGCAGCCCAAGCAAATCATGTCAACTCGGTAAAAGCAAACTAAAACATACACCGCTCGCAAAGTTGGTCTACTTGCCTGTCAGTCAGCAAGATCTGTAGTGGAGAACTGTGAAGTTGTGCAGAGCTCCTTGCAGGTGGACGGCACTACCTTGCAGGGAAGGAGAGCGCCGGGTGCTCCGTAGTCCAACTGCCGCTGCTACTTGCCTGCCTGCTTGGCACGGGTACTAGAACGCGCCATGGGACGCACCACCATGACTTTATGAAAGTAAAGTCGTTCAGCAATGACCCCTGCTGGTACGATTACGAAAGTGCGACACACCTTGTACTAGTAGTCCACAACCCAATTTCATACTTACGTGCAGCCCTGGCCAAACTTGCAAAAGTAGAACAGTTAAATTGTGACAAAATGACAAATAAACCTTGGGCTACAATTAAATCCATAATTGTTGGTGCAAGTCATTGTCTCATGGTGTTATGCGCAGCTTTATTTATTTATTTATTTATTTATTTATTTATTTATTTATTTATTCTGTAGTCGTTATTATCTTGCTCCCTGACTATTACCTGTATTACATGTGTCTTGAAATCTCCATATGGGCATTATGTGTATTTATGTAAGCTACTTGACACCTTCATTTCCCCCCGGGGATCAATAAAATTACTCTACTCTACTACTTTTATAAGTCAATGTCATGTATTTTGGAACAAGACTATGCCATGCTGCGTTAAGGTGTATTCTTTAGCTCCAGATTGTAACACTAGAGGACTGAGGACCTGGAAGGTGCTGTGTCAGTGAGCAGGTTTAGACATTTAGGCCTACTACGGCATGTGAACTTAGAGTGGTAAATTTACTTATACAATGCCCTGTGCCTCTGTGTTGATAGGGGAAATTAAGTCATTAGACACTCCTTTTAGAGGTTTTACGACTCCCTCCAAGTTCACTTATCTGGGTTAGCAGTTACTAAGCCACCTACTTGGAATAGGCCCCAGGGACACCCAGACTCCCTCTGACGTCGAGCTTCTTAGATGTTGCCACTTGTGACGGACATTTAACACTGCAGTGTTACCAGATGGAAAATGCTGAATAATCGTAATCCAAAACCTCAAAATTATCATATTTTGGGGCTTTTTGTGAGGAAATTATCGTACAAGACCCAAATTGTGGCATGGAAATAAACTAAATGACAACTCTGAAATGATCATACATCATTGTTTTTTGATCGTACAAAGAACAAAATGGACAAAATGATGGTACAAATACGATAATTATCATACTTCTGGCAACACTGACACTGCAGGGCTCTGTTCTGCTATGGATGGCTTGCATCGTCAGCTTACTTCACAGCAAATGTTTTTTCTTATGTATCTTTAGTCTCATTTTCCCAAACACATACAAAGTACTCAGTGGTGAACGTAGACAGGTGCGCACAGGTGCGCTGCACTGGTATACAATTTACAGCCAGTGCGCCGTACCAGTAAGAGAATAGGTTTCATTCTGGCCAAAAACTCACATTTGAAAAAAGTAAGGTGTGCTATTTACGTAAGTGGAAAATATACAACCACACTTTGCCATGTGGGACAAGTGTCCTAAGAAGAGAATAGCTCAAAGTTACCCAAAATAGTCAAGCAGAGATGTAGATCTGTAGTGCACGGTAGTACCGGTAGCATAGCACTGGTAAGACATGAAAACTACTTTCACCCCTGAAAGTACTGTATTACACAATCACATCACTGACTATTGATATAGGGCAACAGGTGCTGTCACATCATTAGGCTCAGGTGTCACCAGTCTTCCATATTTAAACAAGAAAACGATCATTCAAAACTTCAAGCAATCACAAAATTGATTAACTAGTCACATGAAATATTCATTGTTTGTGCAAAATGTGTTTTTTTATTCATTAACATTTTCAAATCTTTGGAGCACCACACAAGGCACACTGTACAGAGTTTTACAATCTTCAAAACAGAGGAACTCCTGGTGAAAACGAGGTTTGAATGGGCATGAGTAAAGCCTCATGACTAATCTGAAAATCAGAGCAAAATATGATATTAATTTAAATGCCCAATATACAGTACTTCCACGGTTCCACTTGCGCATTGAAGACATAATTTTCAACTGATGGACTCATGAAATATAAATCAATAAAAGAAATAGCCCAGCAGCATTTTTAAAAGGACACTTTAGAACACGATCACATGGCCAGCCGTGGCCTAATGGTTAAAGGTGGGGTTGCAGGTTAACCATTTTAAGAGAATGTACTATTATGACATCACGTTCGGGGTTCCGCAGGCTCATAGGAGTCTATGTAGAACCGTAGAATCCTGGGGGAGTTCCCCCAACGTGATGTCATACCCGCAACCCCACCTTTAACCATTAGGCCACGAACTTTAGATCGATAGTGTTGGGAGGTTCAAATCCCACCTTTCCACTCCCTAACCCCCATACTGCTCCAGGGACTATAACCAGTAAATAAGTGTAAGTTGCTTTGGATTAAAAAAAAACAAAAAAACATCAGCTAAGTGGAATGTGAAGTAATGTAATTTAACCCATTGATGCCTAAAGCACCTGCAAAAATGCCTGCTGAATGCCTAAGCCCTTGTTGGGAAAGTTGCCCTCAGCCTATAAAACCCTAAATATCTTAGCCTTTGGTTCACTTAAAAACATGAAATCAATTGCATTTAAACCCAAAGAACCTCATCTTGCATTAAAATGTGTTCATTCAGCTGTAACTTACCCACATTTTTTTTTTTTAAAAAGCTAAAATCTCAAGAGCATGTCTCCAGCCTCCAGGCATCGAAGGTTAAACAACATATACGAGTCATCATGCTAAAATGGGTTAACCCATTGTGTCCTGGAGATACATATATAGGTTTTTCAGGATTTTGAGATTTTAGCTGTTTTATTAACTATGTGGGTATGTTAGAGCTGAATGAACACATTAAAATGCAAGGGGATGGTCTTGGCTTTTAAATGCAACTCATTTCATGTCTGTATGTGCTTCGGAGGCTGAGATATTTAGGATTTAATAGGAAGAGGGCACCCTTTCCCAAAAAGGGCTTAGGACAAAGTGGGTTAATCATTGCCAGGATCTTCCACCACCACGGCCCAACATGGCCAGTCTCCCCGGGCCCTTGCGATTCTCCCGCTCATCCACCCTCTGTATGGATCTGCACTGCAGCGTGGCGTCTGACTGAAATGAGATGGTGGGGACAGGGTGCCTGGGGTTGGCACCTGGTGGTGGTGTCGTCATGGAGGAGCAGCTTCTCGTCTGGACCACGGGCATGGGGACAGGGGCCTGCAGCACCACCCTGCCCTGCAGAGAGTGCTTGAGGCACAGAGGATGGTGCTGGTGCTGGTGCTGGTGGTGGTGGTGGTTGTAGGGGTGGGGGTGGCACTGGTGGTGGTGGTTATGGTAGTGGCCAGGGTGGTGGTGGTGGTGGTGGTGGTTATGGTGGTAGGGGTGGTGGTGGTTATGGTGGTTGTGGTGGTGGTGGTGAGGGTGGTGGTTGTGGTGTCTGGGCTGATGACAGTAAGGGTGTTGGTGCGTTTGTTGGTAATGCTGACAACAATCTTGTTGGTTCTGGGGAACGTGTTGGTGTTGGTGATGATGTGGGTGGTGGTGATGGAGGTAGGGGTAATGGAGCTGGTGGTGTTGATGGTGCTGATGCATGCAGTTGCAGCGCACCACTCCCAGCCTCTCTGGCTCCGGGGGGCTCAGGATGGGCGGTGGCGGCGGGGCACAGAGGCTGGAGCAGGTGGAGGCGGAGGAGGAGGAGGAGAGCACCCGGAAGATGTAGACCCAGCCCAGGTAGTGCAGCTCCACCATGTTGAGGACGAAGCAGCCCAGGCTGATGCTGAACATGAAGTTGAGGAAGATGGTCTTCTCGGTGGCGCGCGACACGAAGCAGGCCGTGCGGTTGGGGCACGGGTACGTCTTGCACCAGAACAGCTGCGGCACCTGCGGTTTCATTGGAAGGACATCATGTATGTCATGTTTACCCAATGTAATGGAAAAAAGGAGGCGCAAACAAGACTTGTGTGAAAAAGTGTATTGAAGCCGAAAATATACGACAGAAGTCTAAGGTTAACTGGAGAGACAGACGTTACGCTACTGGAGACATTGAGAATGGACTAGCTCCGAAACGTCTGTCGACTTCTGTCGTATATTTTCGGCTTCAATACACTTTTTCACACAAGTCTTGTGTGCGCCTCCTTTTCTCCATTATCTTGAGTGATTACTACTTTTTTGGGAGTGCTCGCACCAAGCAATACACGAGCATTAAGTTCAAGGCGCAGACGCCGACCTTTGTTGGTCTTTTGTCATGTTTTACCCAATGGACATAATTTTAGGTGTGGATGGTGGGGACATGTAGGAGTGGGAAAGGATCTGCACACTGCTTGCAAAAGACTTAATTTATTAGGAGCAACGTTTCTATCATAGATCTTCTTCAAGCATCTTGCATCTTGACATGTCCATACCACTTTTTTGAGATGAACCTAGCTTGTCCCCACCATTTGTCCCTCACCCTAAATACAATGCAAAAATAGCATGCCAGGACAATTTGCCATTGTAATGTCCCCACCACTTTCCAAGCCAAACCTACACCTTTGACTGCGGTTTAATTGGAAGGACCCAGGAAGAATATAATGTATGGTATGTCGTGTTTACCACCACTCTGTGTGGCTGATTATTTGTGCTTGTCAGTGATTATATTAACCCATTGATGCCTGATGTTGCGTTGCGCAACATTAGCCCTGGCGCCTGGAGCTGCATTACGCAACATTCAGGCTCATGAGATTTGAGACAAATATTACTAAAATCTCTGTTCGTTTGAGATGAATGAACACATTCTAAAGAAAGATGAGGGTCTTAGCATTGAAATGCAACTGAGGGCATATTTTTACGTGCCTCAGAAGCTGAGATATTTAGGTTTTTATTGGCTGAGGGCAGCTTTTCTTAAAAAGGGCTCAGGCATTCAGCACCCTTTTTTGCAGGTGCCTTGGGCGTCAATGGGTTAATTGGAAGGACCCCAGGAAGAATACTGTCCTACAAATGTAAGGTGCGGCAAGTATGCCAAATTTAAAACTGAGAAAGGTGCCTTCAAATGTTGGTATTAGGTTGGATATTGTAGGTAGGCTACTGCAAATTTGACATAGCAATATTTCTAAAACAGGATCCATTTGGACCATATGGCTTTGTCACAAGATACAATAAAGGGGGTATAATGAAGACCAGTTTCAGTATAAACTTAATTTTGACAAAATCTGTAGTTAATGCACGTTGCCTTTGTAGGGCAGAATAGCTGGTGCTAAAAGCAAGAGCAAAAGCTAATGGGCATCTCATAAAAACAAATAAACAAATAAAAAAATAAACCTCGAACATAATCTCAATTCTTTGTATGACCAATGCATGTAAAGAAATTGACAATACAGCGACTTGACTTGATAAAAACAAATAAACAAACCTCAAAGCCAAACAGACAGCATTGGCCAACCAGGAAGGAGATCTCCATGATGGAGCTGAGCACCACGTGGATGATGTAGATGAGGAGGACCTGGTTGGAGAGCTCCGTGGGGTCTTTCCTCACCCCCTGCACCTCCTCCTTCCCCTGGTGTTCCTCCCTCACCTCCTCCAGGGCTCTCTGCTCCACACACTCGCCCTCAGGATCACCCCGCGTCTCCTCCTCCCACTCCTCCTCCTCCTCTTCCTCTTCCCCTTCTTCAGAGTAGCAAGGTCTGAATGGAGGAGGAGGAGGAGGAGGAGGATAAGGAGGAGGAGGTGCAGTGGTGTCCTCCTCCTGCTCCACCGTAACTCCTGCTGTGGGACGATCGTCACAGATGGGAAGCCTGGTTGATGTCATCACCTTCCTCTTCTCCTTCTCCTCCTCCTCCTTTTCCTCCTCCTCCTCCTCTCGCGTTGCCATCTCTATCTCCAGTTTCTCATCCTTGGCCACCTCATTCAGCACGTAGACGATGTAGAAGATGGAGGGCGTGGAGACCATTATGATCTGGAAGACCTGTGGAAGAAGAAATGTTTTAATAATAAGTGTTTTTGAGTAATAAGTCTTAAGAATAAGTTTTTTTTTGGAGGGAGGTGGGGGGGGGGGGTTAAGCCTTTATTATTTTTTACATGGCAACATAGTGGAGGAGAGACAGGATGGGAGTTGGGAAGGAGAGAGAGACGGGGAAGGGCCGGCAAAGTACCCAGGCTGGAATAGAACCCGGGTCGGCCACGTAATAGTAATAGAGTGCCCTACCATAACCATGGTATAGCGCTATGGAAGAATAGTCTAAATGTTGACCCAGATGTGCAGGTGTCAGGCTTCCTCCATTTTCTTGTCACACTCTCTAACTCTCCTATCCTAAATAAAAGCATAAAATGCCCCCCGAAAAATAATTGAAAGAAATAATGTAAATAAAGACTCAGAAGCGCAGGTGTGAGACTTCCTCTCCATCGCTCTCTGCTACTCATTTCCCGTCACATTCTCTAACTGTCCTATCTTAAATAAAAGCATAATGTGGTTGGCCCAGGTTCGATTCTCGGCCCGGGTCCTTTGCCGACCCTTCCCCGTCTCCCTCCCAATTCGCTCCCTGTCCACCTCTCACACTGTCCTGTCAAATAAAGTCGAAAAAGACAAAACAAAACAAAAAAACACAATTTCAAAATGCAAATAAAGACCCAGAAGCGCAGGTGTGAGACGGGCGCGAAGGTGTCGTAGCAGACGTTGCTGCAGCCGGGCTGCAGGGTGTTGCAGGTGAACTTGGACTGCTCGTCGCTGTAGACCGCGTCGCCCACTAGCGCCACCAGCAGGATGCGGAAGATCAGCAGCACCGTCAGCCAGATCTTGCCGATCACCGTCGAGTGGTTCTGGACCTCGGCCAGGAAACGGCCCAGGATGGACCAGTCCCCCATCACTCAAGTCACGTCACGGGGACTATGGCAGGACACAAAGTGGCACAACAATAACAGAGACAACAACAACATCACATTGGGTTATAAAAGTCACGAGTGGCGTGAACAGTAAGACATTTTGAGGGGAAAGTGCTGAAAGGGCATGTGGAACTTCCGAGCGCCTTACTAGACATGGCTACATATTACCTTATAGAATATTATATTGTATTGCATTCAGGGCTCTAAATTCACTTTTGTCCTTACCAGCCAAAATGGCTAATAGATGTAAGCTGGTCTTCTCTACCGCCCAAAATGAAAGTTCACCAGCTTTTGGCCGGTTGTCTGGTGCTCATTTAGAGCCCTGATTATATTACATTATGTTATATTACATTATTATTCAATTGTCGAGAATTTCTAGATGTTCATGTCAACATGGACCACAATACATTATGACAAAAAAGAACAAAAGGGCATTTTTTGTCCAGTAGGGCAAAGGGGCAGCTGCTTTAGGGTCAAAGACGTGCAAAATGGCATTGTCATTCAGTGTAACGGATGCCTCCTGCTGACTGTAACTGACTATTTATGTATTGTTACAGGGAATTCATGAAAGCCTCGGCTGTCATCCATTCACTTGAAACGATTTAAAAATGATGTTTTCTTGCAGTTACAGTCGGCGGAAGGTGTCCGTAACACTGAATGAAAAAGACGTCTTTGACCCTTTAGCATGCCGATGACCAAGGATGGATCAGTCCTCCATCACTCACGTCACAGGGACTACACATACAAAGAGTAACAACAACATCAACAGATACAACAACAACATCATATTGGGTTATAAAGTCACATACAAAGAGCAAAGTAAAGTAGAGTAGAGTAAAATGTGTGAATCCCGAATGAAGTTAAGGATGCACAGCAATAATATCAGACAGGGTTAGAAAGTCGTGACCAGTCCCCCCTTACTTACAGTGTATCACGAAAGTGAGTACACCCCTGTTTTTGCAGATTTGTGAATATATCTTTTCATAGGAAAGCATTACAGAAATTTCACTTTGACACAATTATTAGTGACCTTTTAACAACAGATTTAACAGCTTACATTTCTCGTTCACTCAGAAAAAAACAAAATACAACTATTAATGTTTGAACATGTACTCACAAAAGTGAGTACACCCCACATTAAAAAACGGTAGAGAAGGGGCTGTGTTGTCTCGAATCGTCTCGAAATGAAAAGGGATTAAAAGGGAGGTCATCAGTGTGTGTTTCTACCTTTCTTTGCACTTTGAGCTTTTACATTTTGAGTGTGCACATGGCTTAAATAGATTGGTGTGAGATTTGAATGCAATCCTATGGAGAATATCATGATCTGCTTCAGTAGTCACAGTGCATGTTGACATGCATGTTTTTTTTAGGTGTATTTCAGATTGCCAATGTTGACAGCATTCATGCATCCCCAAACCATGTCAGTCCCACTACCATGCTTGGCTATTGAGAGGATACACTTTAAAAAAAAAAAAAACTCACTTGTTTACCACCACACATGCTTGACACCATCTAAAGCAAATTTGTTTATCTTGGTCTCAAGAGAGATAAACAGACCAAGGATATGGATCACTGGAACCATGTTGTGTGATCTGAAGAGACCAAGATAAACAAATTTACTTTAGATTGGTTAGGATAACTACCTGTAGCCTCTATTCCTTACAGAGGACATGGTATCCTTTCCAATATCCTGACTCCCGTCCTCCATTGTACTCGTGGCCTCGTGATGACGTCGCAAGGCGACATTGACGACAGAAGGTAAATGAAATATATCGCAAAATTTCAATTCAAAGGTCATTTTCTCATTCAAAATCAGGATATTGAATTTTATTCCCCAGAATAAAAAAAAGTTTTGTGGCTAGGCTGACAATAGGGAAGCTTTATTTTTTTTCTTCACAGAGGTGGGGCATCAGCGAAGAAGGAGGCCGCAAGCACCGTTTGAGGACAGGAGTTAGGATAATAGAAAGTACCCGTGCAGTCCTTCTTCCCATCTAAATAACACAGAGGGATGAGAAACAACTTCAGCTTTTCATCAGAGTTCAAAATCTTCTACTGCCACATCTATTGTACATCTATATGCCGGTATTTGTTTTTCCTGCACATTTTTAAGTGTTTCCAAAAGTTTCTAATGTCATATTGTTGTTTAAGCACTTACTGTTGGACACTAATTGTGAGACTTTGGTTACTGGGACACATGAGTTATCTTGTCTAATTCTTTTGTCGAAAGTGGGCCTACTTAAGCCTTGAAATTCTTCACTGACAGAGAAGAACAAACAAAAAAAACAGGCCTCCAGTAGTTCACAAGTATACTGAAAAGGAGCCAAAATTCCATAAGCATGATCTCCGAAGGGGGTGAGCTGTGATGTGTGACATGAGCAGACTGAGTACACACTCACTTCAGTACAATACACTGCTCATACACCAGAGGGATATACTAAGAAGCTGGTTCAGGAGCACACGGGGTAAGGTAAATCATCTAATAGAAGAGCCTGGAGTAGACGAATTACCTCTTAACTTAAACTGGTGGTTTACTCCTGAACCAGCTTCTTAGCATAGGCCCCAGATGTGTGCATTTTCATGTGGCCCGCAGACAAAGGGATGCCCCCGAAACGGGAGCATACCTACGTTCCCCAGGTCCTATGTTCCCAATGTTTTCCAAGTGTGCCCTTCCCAAAACTATCCCTAACCCTACTATACCTTGTCACAGGTGCAACAACAACCTGCGATTTGCCATGCGGCAGCAGTCCACTTGGAAGCAGCGGGGGACATAGAACCCTTTTTTGAAAAAAAGGGTCCTAAGTCCCCCGGTTGCGGGGAACACAGGGATGACCCTCCCCCTAAAAAAAATAACACTCGGAAAAATGACTACCTAAGCCAGGGGTCTTGTAGGTTATACAGTAGGCTACTGCATTTTAGTATTAAGTATTAATGACTGGAAAATTGCCTATGTGATCTGGCCTTTCGACCAATATTCTACATGTGGCCCTTGGGCCAAAATAATTGCGCTCCCCTGTCATACACTGGTACAGTGCAGTGTTAAATAGAGTGTTGGGCTTCCAAAACATCTGATCAGATATTCTGCACTTATTTAATCTCTACCAGAGGTTGTCCCAAGAACATTACGTGAACAACCTGGTGAAGTTGACCTACCGTACAGGAAGTGATATAAGCCTGCTAATAGATAGCGCACGGGTGTCATTTAGTTCAGAAAATGAGGACTCCATGCTCTTCTATTAGATGATTTACTGTACCTCAAGGTTAACTTAACCTGGTTTACTGAGACTGGTGGGTGGAATGGCTGAATTGAAATCAACGCTAAATATTGCACTGTAGAACTGTACGAAGGAAATCCTCAGATGATATTGTATTTTGATGTAGCCTACATTAAAACTTGTTGTGTGTTTTTCATAAAGTAGGCATTATGTGAAAGTTTTGTGGTGTGTCTGTCTATTTTTATTACATCTATCTATCTATCTATCTATCTATCTATCTATCTATCTATCTATCTATCTATCTATCTATCTATCTATCTATCTATCTATCTATCTATCTATATTTTCTTAAACACTGACCTTTATCTTCTTCTTCTTGTCCAGTGTAATCCTGTTTGATTCCAGAAAGGATGACTGCCAAACTCTGCCATGCTGCTTGAATAACTAGAAGGCCTTCATCAAACCCTGCAACAGATAGGCTGAAGCGGAGTAGTGGACAACGTATCAGAGCCCTGGCTAGAGAAACTGGACTGAATGGGCAGACCAGTCGCGTATGTATCCACCTCACATTGTGTGCATTCCAATATGCAACCTTGCTTCCTCGACTTGTGCTTGTGGCCTCGTACCAGTCGTAATACGTTGTGATGACATCACTGACAACAGCATTTTATTTCAATATCTCACAAAAGCTCAATTGTAAAGTCATTTTCTCATTTTCAAACAGGATGGTAAATGAAGAACAGTCCTCCAAAAATTGTTTTGGCTAGGCTGACAGCGAGGAAACTTAATTATTTTCTACACAGAGGCGGGGCATCACGGCAAAGCGTGAGGCCACAAGCCCAAGTGGAGGACGCAAGGTCACATATTGGAATGCACACATTGCACCTCTGATAACTGCACTGCACGGTGAGAACAAAGAACACTCATGTACGGCCGCACAGCAATTGAAATGTACAATGGGTCACCCCCTTTTTTTTTCTCCAACTGTCAAACAGTGTTCAAAGAACAGGCTGGAAAATCCACTACAAAACTGGAACTATTTTTGCTTGTTTGTTTGTTATGATGACACAAACCTGATGTAGGCCTAGATGGCCAATCATGTGTCTGCATATAGCCTGTTTAGCACAGAAGAGCCCAGTTGTTTAATAGTCCTAATTAAGTGTAACCTGCTGATTGAAAGGTTATATCTAAACTGGCGTATCTGCCTCTCCATATAAATCACACCATAGGCCTATGACCTACATCTGGTTTAAACATCTAAACAAACAAAACCAAAATATATTTAGGCTGGCAATTGTTTCCAGTGTTTTCTTACTTTTGTTTGCCAGAAAACTGGTTGACCAGTAGACCTGCATAAGTTACTGAGACACAGGCATTAGGCCTACTTCAGATTCTATTTTCCAATGTAACCAGCTGCATATAGTCTCTGACTGTCTGTCCATTGTGTTCATGTGGGGTGTGTGACAATCAAATTAGGACATTAGGCTTACATTAGGGTCTAGTCGCTGCTTTTTTGTTTTGTTTGTTTTTTTGTTGTTGTTAAAGGCCTCCTCGAGGAGTTGGGCCAGATCACCAACATTTTCACTGAGCTTTCTGCAACTCGTGATTGATACAATGAATTTCTTCCACAGTAAAGAGATTCTTAAAGAAACACTTAAAACGGATACATCTTTTTTTTTAAGAAAAAATATTATTAATAATAGACTAATGGCCTATGTTGTAATTATTAACTTTAGACCAAATTAGGACATCTCAGCTCAGCTCTGATAACGTTTCAAAATGAACTGAAGTATAGCAAAGTTCGTCAAGTGTGCGCTGAAAGCAAAATCCTTTGTCTTGAAAGAACAGCGATGTATCTGAAAGTCTACTTCATTTTCATTATGTAAATCGTTAAAAGCAAGCCAGTCGGGTTGTCCTACAAAGCACGCGCATGTAATTCAAGAAGAACACCTCGCGACAGCAGCAAGCGATTGATCAAGTTCTTGCCATTTTTCGAATACCCCCTATGGTCCGACACAGTCCACGCCAAAGGGAACGTCTTGTAATCTTAACATAACTTCTAAAAAAAGTGCATAGGTTTTGATCATTTGTACAAACAGTTTCATTACAACATTAAGTCAGAGACTAAATAAATGTTGGTAGTGGTGCAATTCAAATTCGCTGACGCATAATTAGTCATTCACAAACAACTCCTCCCCCACGGGTTTCTCGAAATGGTTTGGTCCTAGGGTTACAGGAAGTTGTAGCAGCTGCCATGTTTGGCTGCTTTGTTGTAGATTTCTTGTAGGTTTCCTGCAGATTTTTTTTCTTAAGTGTTGCAATGGAACCGAGCTGGAGTACATTTTTATTTCAGGTAAGATTTGTATGTTGGTTTGTAAATTGCGATATCTTCTGGATACTTTGTAATAGTTACCCCACTTTGTTTTTGATATAGTTTTGGTTAAAGTATATTTTAAGTAGCAAGCTAAAGCAATTCTGGCAAAACAATGGTACATCAATCCTAGGCTTCCAGCTGTGAGGAGGGTATGACGCTAGGAAAAATCAGTTTTTCTCTCTGAAAACGTCTAGGAACACAATACTAGACCATATTCCACCGATCCCATGATTAGAATGACTAACTTGTATGACTTCAACGCCGAGCTTTGTTTTATTTCAAGCTTGATCAAAGCTCGCGAACATGAGGGATCATCCGTCGCCTCCGCCAACGCCACCACACAAGCCAGTCTTGTTTTCTTTGGTCGTAACCGTTTTGTTTGATATGGATGAACTATTTATACGTTGTTTATTTCATTTTCACTTATGAATGCAGTATGAAGTCTTTGAAAGTGAGGGGAGCACTCTCGGAAGGGGGTCTGTGTGTTCGGAAATTCAAATAAGTGCGCTGTGATTACTTTTCCCTGAGCCCTTTTAGTGATTCAAATAGCTGTGTAACCGCGGGTTTGGAAAAGAATGCCAGCTATGCATTTAACCATTCGGTTGGCGACAGTTTTATGAACACCCAGGTCCTCTGATTATGTCATTGTGTGGTCGTGATTGAATTGCGGTGCATCTGTGTCTAAAGATTGAATCAGTTGTGTTTCAGTCGATTATGCACGAGGGCTATCGCGAGTGTTATAACTTGGTTGTAGCTGGCGGGCTAGCCGTCTAGCTGGCTACATTGCGCACAACTCAAACCGTGCGCTTTGCTAATGCTATCAAAGCCACAGGCTGGATTTTATGCCCAATGACTTGCGCACGCTATCGACTTTGAATCAACATTTTGTGTATTGTTGACAATTGTTTTGTGTTTCATCCCCGGCGTATCCATAGATCTCTCATCATAACTTGTTTGTCGTTTTCAGCGCGAGTTGTGTTCTCCGCGCGTCACAGGGGGGCAAGTTTTAATTTCACTCCCAGGGTCTCTTCCCGAACTCCGTGCTGCGCTTGGCTTCTGTGTGATTTTTCATGCGCAAATGAATGCCTCGGCTTCTTCTCAGTGGGCATTTTCGTGTATATGGTTGTGTCTGTACTAGATTCGTTGTCGACTGAAACGGCCCCTTTTCACAAAGTCATTGTATGCGGACGGTCGAGTAGTTTAATTATTCTGTATTTCAATCAGTGCTTCATCATGTCTTAGTTATTTTCCCCTGTACTGGCGTCATACCGACACGGCTCGCTGTAACGTTGCCGTCAAGGCCAGCTGCCAGGGATGAGTCAGGGGACAGCTCATGGCACTAGACATGACTACATTCGGATATATGCGATGCATGTTGGTAAATAGCTCCCTGCCGTGCTAAAAATACTCCTCCACCACCGCCACCGGGCATTGGTTTTGAGCAGCCCGGAGAGTTGAGGCTGCTGCCAGTATGGCATGCGCAGACGGTCAGTTCAGTCTATCATTACGCAAATGCTACTTGGGCATCCGCAGCTATTCTTGCTCTTTGGAAAAAAAAATATATATACGTGGTTAAGTCTTATACGTGGTTAAGGTTATAAATGCGCTGGCGCTCTGTCGAAAGATAATGAGCTTCATTCCCAGGCATGCATAGTGACTTAGTGAGTTGTTTTGAATGCAGTGCAGTCAGTTGAATGAGTGTTGAAGTCGTGATGCCACTTGTACCCTACATCAAACCTCACTTTGGCATCAGTAAGGTGTTCTGCCATGTTTTTAACATGGTATCATGTCTGCTGTGATATTGAAACTGATTGTGAAGTCTGTTTGCTGTGCTGCTGACATCAAAGTCAACACTACCCACGGCGCCGCTCCTCTGTACAGTACACACTTTCTTTTGATGTGTTCAGGGTTTTTTAATGTTTCTACTTGCTCAATGTCTGGGAAACACCTGCAACCTCTGGTTGCCTCTGGAAAACTGTGGAATGAGAGCCGACATGACTAGTACACCTCACTGCCTTCATTCATCCTGCCCTGCCGCCTGACAGTTGGGGAGAAAATTGGACCAGTTTGATCTCTCCTCCCTTTTAAGTCACACATCCAACATTTAAAAAAAAAAAAAGGAGTTGTTGTTTTTTTCTTTTGCTCTGTGTGTACTGTACGTGTCTGCTTCAGCATGTGTGCTCAGATTATTATGGGGTTGTCTGCCTTGCTTGTCCCCAGGCGAGGGTTTCTCTCAGCCTCATAGTGCTTTGAAGTTGCCGCCATGATTGTGACAGGTAAAGCCACTGTATCCTCAGCGCACAGAGGAGTACAGCTGTTTCACGCTAATTGGTGCGCACACACACACACACACACACACACACACACACACACACACACACTGTTGGCCTGGGCTTCAGTTTTGTATCGCGGTTATAAGGTCTTAACTTGGTCCTCGGCCACAATGGGTATTCGTCTGGCATAGATTTAGTTTGGTGTCATTTAATTTTTAGTTATTTCATTGTATTGAACACGCAGCAGTTTGATGGTTCACTTTTTTAGATGCGTTAGTAGGATATCAGCAAATATTCCATGGTACACTCTCACAGACCAGGCCAGAGACTTAAGTGAGCCTTGCTTCTTGGGAGACTTTCCTATTATTGCACACCTGGACATTTTGTCAGGGAGTTGTCAGTGATTCTTTGATGTGGTCATGGAGGATGTTGTTGATTTTTATTTATTTATTTATTTTAGATTTATGTGATTTTTAGATATATTTTTTAAACATTTTGTGGTTTACTTATTATAGGACAGTGACAGAGGGACAGGAAACGAGTGGGCAGAGAGAGAGAGAGAGAGAGAGATGGGGAAGGACCGGCAATTGACTCAGGCCGGAATCAAACCCGGGTCCCCAGCGTAGTAGTAACCCAGTGCCCTACCGTCAGGCCACGGCAGTGTTGGGTTTTTATTTTAAGGTGCTGCAGGTACAATAGAGCCGTGCGTGAAGTGAAGTAGCCTCTCGCAGCACCGTTTGCGTGTTAGCGTGTTGGCGTCTTACACACACACACACACGCACACGCACGCGCACACGCACGCACGCACGCATGAGTGAGTTGGTTTCCCACCTCCGCTCAGCCTAAGTTACCTGCCAAGGGACAGTTGGTCAGTCTGAGAGGGGCAGGTTGCTTCTTTCATGTCGTTTGGAGTTTGGGGTGCGCACATCCACAAAGCAGTTATCCAGGTGCCAGACAAAAAGTGGTAAACAGTGTGATGAAGTGGTCTGATGAACTGGGTATTGATGAACTGAACTGGGTATTGAAGATGAACTGGGTATTAGCTCCAAAAATATAAACTTTATTTCATTTTTACAAACAGCAACACTTTGATCCAACAGTGGCATCATCACACTGCTTCTGTCATGTCACCATCTCCTCTGCTATGTTGCTCTCACTCACTCAGTCCACCAGCGACACTGTTGCTGCCAGATGCTTCGACATTTGATCAGAGACTCTGGTCGCCACATTCTGACAGTTCAGTTTGGAATGGTGTGATTAAAATCTTCTAAGGCACGGCTCCTTTTTTTTTTTTTACATGTCTCTGTTACCAGAATGCCAGTGACGAAGCACTCCATTGGTGGAAATGGTGCGTATTATGCACCTGTAGACTTTATAGTTCTGTGGAAGAAGAAATTGGTTGTAGCTCGTGTTTCTTCTTCTTGTGCCTGTAAGTTGTTAACTTGTTCCAAATTATGGGCAGTGTAGACACGCATGCACGCACACACACACACACACACACCACTGGGGTCCGGGTGTCCCTTTCATGTGAACAGTGGTGTGTGTGAGCAAACGCAGGCCTTTTGTCAGAGACTATGAGCAAGCGGACTGTGTGTGTGTGTGTGTGTGTGTTGAAGTACGTGTAATCCTTTTAGTGTGGTGGCTGGCCAGGACTGAAGCATGGAGAACAGTCTCTACGTTCAGTGCCTGGGCCCTATTCCCATCAGAGGTACTGAGGAGCACACACACACACACACACAGTAAAGCGTATGACTCACAGGCTTCCCGCCAGGTTGGGAAGGAAGGATAGATGGATGAAGAGAGGGGGAGAGAGAGAAGTGAGGGATGAAGAGAGGGAGGGAGAGAGAGAGAAGGGGAGCGAGTCAGCCGGTGAGCTGGCAGCGGGAGAGCAGGAGAGGTAATGGGCATCTGGATGGACAAAGTCACCTTATCCCCACGTGTCACTGTTTAGCTCTCTGTCTCTCTTTCTTTCTTTTTCTTTCTCCCTCCCTCACTCTCTTTCGACCTCACTCTCCACTTCTACCTCTCTCTCTCTCTCTCTCTCTCTCTCTCTCTCTCTCTCTCTCTCTCTCTTCCTACCTACCTCACTCTTTCTACCTCACTCTCTACTTCTCCTCTCGCTCTCGCTCTCTCTCTGTACCTCTCTACTATCACCGCCCCCGCCCCCCCCTCTCTCTACCTCTCTCGCTCTACCTCTCTCGCTCTACCTCTCTCTCACCTGTGTGTGTTTGTACCTGGTATGATATGTAGTTGTAGAGGATCTCTGTGTCTCCTGGTGCCATTAGGATCCACAGCGGCCACCGCTGCGTTGGCAAGTCGGAGATGTTCACTTTTCACCTTATTGATTCGAAAGTTCATTTTTAATGAAATCCACATCCAATCCAAAAGTAGAGTAGAGTAGAGTAGAGTAGAGTAGAGTAGAGTACTTTTATTAATCCCGAAGGAAATTAAGGTGCCTGTCAGCTTACATAAATACACAAATACAAATACAAATGACGATGATGGACTTGTGTACACAGACTTGCACTAGGAAGAAAAGAGGAAACTAGACTGGCGTCCTATACAGCACACTGTTTAGTAATCATTTAAATTAACGTTTTGGATAGAGTCTCAAATTAGGCACTCGGGTTCCCGCAAAAAAAGGTCTCCACACAAATCCCATAATGCCATTTGTGGGATATTATTCCCTTTTTCCACCCGACGACGCAAGCGGAGTCTCGAGTTCTGGTTTTGGTTTTGTTTGAGGCGTGACTAAAAGGGTTTCAGTCAGTGTTATGACTGAGTGGTTGAAAAGATGGAAAGTTCTCAAAATGATAGGCTAGGCTTCGATGCAGTGGGGGTTCAGTGTGGCACCACTGTATCCCCTCTTTCCTTGCTCTCTCTGCTGTGCTTCACGTTGTCATAAACAGTGGCTATCATGTCAGATTTTAACCCAAATCGAGTTGCAATGCTTTGGTCTTCTTTAAGTGGCTTACCCCCTCCTCCTTTCTCTATGGCCTCGCATGGTATACTGTTGCTTATCTTTGAAAAAACAAACGCAAACCAAGTTGGTACATTGGTCTCGTTTGGCGCTGCTGATTTTTCCTTTTTATTTACAGTGCTCAGCATGGTAGGACAGTATTCTATCCTTTTTAGAACCAAAGCCAGACTCAGTTGCTAGGCTAGCATTGCAACATGTTAGCCGTACTGCTCTACAGGCAAAGTGCAGTAACCAACTTTTAAACACGAAACATGAAACTGAAGAAAAGGTATCCAAAGCCTTGGATATTGCAGTTCCAGCATTATTGGCAAAGCAATAGCTCTAAAGCTGGACACATTTGGACCATACGGCTTTGGAACAAGATAAGGAAAGTGTTTTGAAGACAATATTCAGTTGGGAGAGCGAGGCGGGGAATCGAACCCGGGTCGGCCGTTTAGCAGATGAGTGCCTTACCGTTAGCAGCACCCCACAGTAGGGCCTTGGCCATTTTCAGTTGTAACTCAAAATATGCCGTTACTGCACTTTGCATTTGTAGGACAGTGTAGTTGGACAGACAGAGACAGACAGAGACAGACAGAGACAGACAGACAGACAGACAGAGACAGACAGACAGGCATGCCACAGGTAGCTGGACTTGCTCCACAGCTTGTGTCTGCAACAGTCGTCCCGCTACACTAACCAGACAAGAGACAAGACTCCCCGGTACAGTGGCTTTGTCTGGCCTGTTGTGATTGTCCTCTGCTTGAATATGCCACTCTCTCTCCTATAGACCGCTGCTGCTGCTTTCATATTCAAATTTTTAATAAAAAAAGAAGCTTAAATCCCCAAGAGAAAAGACGACGGTGTAAAAGAAAGATTAGGCGTACAATTTGTTGCGCGGCAAGTAAGCTGCGTCTCGTCCAGCCTGAGACCCCGGGCCCTGCCTCAGCCTCAGCCTCGGCCCAGCCCAGCCGTGCGGCACGCTGGCGGCCCGGCCAGGCCCAGCCCAGCCCGCGCTGCCCATTGTGAAGGAGGAGGTGGGTGTCTTTAGAGAGTGTGCCCCCCCACTGCACCCCTCCCTTCCCCTCTCTCCCTCTCTTGCGCTGGGTTTGGATGTTATTTGCGTTGCTCTGACCTCAGCCTTCAGAGCGCATTTGGATCAAAACCGTCAGAGCGGCGTGAAGGCACAGCAGGCTGCTGCAGTCACCGCGCTGCTCTGCTCTGCTCTGCTCTCCTCTGCACCGTGTATGTGTGTGTGTCTGTCTGTCTGTCTGTCTGTCTGTCTGTCTGTCTGTCTGTCTGTCTGTCTGTGTTTCTGTCTGTGTCTCTGTCTGTGTCTCTGTCTGTGTCTGTGTCTGTGTCTCTGTCTGTCTGTCTGTGTCACAGACATGCACAAATGTTGACACAGGAGGCAGACTACCGTAGGTGTAAAAATGAGTCTTTCCAATAATTGAGTGGCCAATCTTACACACCTAAACTTGCATAAATGCACACAAAAGGCACAATACAGATGTTTGTAGTCAATATTATACAGAAACAACCCTAACACATATACACTAGGGCTGTAACGATACACTCAACTCACAATTCGGTACGCATCACGATTTTGAACGGTTCAATACACCCCATGATTTCACGATTTGCCAATGTTATAGAATACAATTATGAATAAAACTATAACAGATTGTAAGTAGAATAGGTTACAAGAAGCTACACATAATTTTAAAAAGTTTAAATACAATAACTATGATGATTTGAAGCTTGTAAGCAGTAAGCACCATCACTTCATATCATGTGGTAGTTGTCTGGACTGATGTGTCACTGGGTGTCAGAACTTTGAAAGAGTGTATCACGATACTGCCTCCTTGTATCACGATACGGTATCATGAGTCTGTGTATCACAATTTCTCGGTTCAATACAATATCGTTACAGCCCTAACACACACACACACACACACACACAGTGTCCCTGTGTTAAACAGCGAGTGACGGAGACACATGCAAAAAGGCTGAGTGGCGATAAAGATGCTTGTAGTGCTGAGAAGGGGCTGACAAAGCAAACCTGTAGCGACACACACACGCCACACACCACACACCACACACACATTTCCAGAGCACAGACCTGTGAACGCAAGAGGGAGGGGAAGCCTCCGTGAATCCTACCCCGGGATTCCCTCAACGTCGCTGACTGTGTGTGTGTGTGTGTGTGTGTGTGTGTGTGTGTGTGTGTGTGTGTGTGTGTGTGTGTGTGTGTGTGTGTGTGTGTGTGTGTGTGTGTGTGTGTGTGTGTGTGTGTGTGTGTGTGTGTGTGTGTGTGTGTGTGTGTGTGTTCAAGCCTCTCTGCCTGCCTGCCTGCGTGTAGAGAGAAGAGGAAAAATGAGGAGAAGAGAGGGTGTGACTTGGAGTGTCTGTTGCTCTCTCTTGCTTTCTATCTAGATATCTCTACTACAAAGGGAGAAAAATATTTCATGAGATGGGAAAGATTGAGAGAAAATGAAGTGAGAGAGTGACAGGGATGGGGAGAGAAAGAGACAGAGACACAGAGAAAGAGAGAGAGAGAGAGGGAGTCTATTTGTGTCTGTGCTGAGAAGAAGAGTTGAACAACACAGAGAGAGAGAGAGAGGAGAAGAGAAGAGAGCAGATTGAGGGAAAATAAAGTGAGAGAATGACAGGGATGGGGAGAGACAGAAACAGAGATAGAGATAGAGAGAGAGAGTCTATTGGTGTCTGTGCTGAGAAGAAGAGTTGAACACAGAGAGAGAGAGAGAGGAGAAGAGAAGAGAGCAGATTGAGGGAAAATAAAGTGAGAGAATGACAGGGATGGGGAGAGACAGAAACAGAGATAGAGATAGAGAGAGAGAGATAGAGATAGATAGAGATAGATAGAGAGCGATAGAGAGCGATAGAGAGCGATAGAGAGCGATAGAGAGAGGGAGAGAGAGAGAGGGGGGGGCTATTGGTGTCTGTGCTGAGAAGAAGAGTTGAACACAGAGAAGAGAAGAGATGAGGGAAAATAAAGTGAGAAAATGACAGGGAGAGATAGAGAGAGTCTATTGGTGTCTGTGCTGAGAAGAAGAGTTGAACACAGAGAGAGGAGAGAAGAGAAAAGCGGAGTGGGGCCGTCCGTCCGTCCGGCGCGGCGTCCATGAATAGAGGAGCCAAATCAGAGAGGACTGTGGCACAAAGCCCCCCCGCCGAGCCCCCAGCGCATCACCGCCCCCCCCCCCCCCCCAGCCCCCCAGCCACAACAATGGCCCAGATGAAAAGAGGAGGAGGAGAATGCAACAATCCATTTTTCTCCTCTTTCTCAACCCCCCCGCGTTCCCTGCTCCCTGCTTTCTTTTTCTTTTTCGCTGTCCTTTCTTCTTTGTCCTTTCTTTTCTTTTCTTTTTCTTTTCTTCTCTCCGCTGTGTTTCTGTTTCTCCCTTGTCCTCCCTGGCTGCTGCCTGCCTGCCTGCCTTGCTTGCTTTGCTTGCTAGCTGCATCCCTCATCTCCTCCCCTCCCCTCCCCCCGCCCCAAAAACAGCTCTTGGGGACGGCCGGGTGATCGTGAAAAGCGAGGGGTCAGGTATTTAACCCGGGTCTTTGCTTGATTACGGAAGAGCGTGTTGTCGTCTTAATTGTGGTGTCCTCTTTTCTTCGCTCTGCGGCCATGGCGTGGTGCAGACCTTTTCTCCTCTTGCCCACAGTGTCTTTTTTTTTTTTTTTTTTGGCTCATGTCTAATCCCTCCTTTCTCAGGACCTGTTAACAGTGAACCAATACAAATGCAAGGACAGATTAGTTTTTTTCCTTGAGGGCAAACTTTTTTTGACCAATCGTGGTGTGCTTGTTGCTTTCCTTGAATATTATATGGCAAACTTTTATTTGACCAATCGTGGTGTGCTTGTTGCTTTCCTTCAGTATCATTGGGCTACTATCCATCTCCAACGCATCACAATAAAAGCATTACTGGCCATCATCTTCTTTTGCATATGGTGTTCAGGCCTCCTATAGAAGCAATGCCTTTCGAGATGTGTGATTAAGCTCGACAAATTAAATCCCAGTCTGTTTGATGTAGGCTTACATGGACGCACATTACTTATTGCATGCATACTAATGTGCAATGCATATTTTCTTATACCAATGGTTGTGTTTTCAATTTTAGTTTGTTTCATTTTTTAATCAATCTTTATCGCCCCACTTTTTAAAATTGAAAATCTTTTTTTTTTTCCCATGAAAAATGAAATATCAGTTCATCTGTGAACTTTTTTTTGGTTGTTGAACCTCAACTGAAACTTGGCCATGGGCCCATATGGGTGGTTTTCTGAACAGATGACAGTCTTTGATTAGAGAGTCTGTGCTCGGGGGGCTGTTTCAGCTAGCTGTGGCTCTACTAATCCAGAGGTAGCGGGCCCTAAGTGTTTCCCATGTTTGCCTATGGCCAAAAGGGGCCCCTCTCCTATTTGGGATGCTCCATTGAACCACAATAGGCGCGCTGAGCCCCCGTGTTTGCCCTCCTTTTATTGTGCACTTGAGGGCTGCCGCAAGGCCAGATGTGCCATTGTCCCGCCGTATTGACGCATTGTCATCGCCGCCGCACAGACCCCGAAGCGGAGCAGGACATGGACATCCCAACACCAGTTTACACCATGTTTTGGTGAAGAGAAGAACGCGTTCCTTCCTGGACATGTTCTAGTTCACCAACACCAGTTTACACCATGTTTGGTGCAGAGAACGTGTTCCTGGGCATGTTCTAACTTAGTTCACCAACACCAGTTTAAGTTACACCATGTTTGGTGGAGAGAAGAACGCCTTCCTGGACATGTTCTAAGTTAGTTCACCAACACCAGCTTACTTGTAGTTGATGGTGAAGATTCATTGTGCACATCCCAGGAAAAGGTGCAGCACAAAGGTTGACTGTTTTTAAAAATATATATATTATTTCATGGCTGGATTACGTTTCGGCTTTTTTTTTTTTTTTTTAAGTGTGTACACACTCTCATTCCGAAAACGACATCAGTTTACACCATGTGTGGTGGAGAAAACACTTTCCTGGAAATGTTCTAGCTCACTAAATCTACTCCCCTGAACCACTAGGCAGTCAAGCTCAGGTCTCGGGTCCTGCAAAGGAAGGCAAAGATCACCTCAATTCACCAAGCGTGAAGCTGAGAAACATTTCTCATCTCGAATAACAAACACCAACATGCATTGACTCACTGACTGAATTTCTAGCCTTATATAAGGCTACATAAAATTGTGTAAATGTTCCAAAAATAACATTTAAGCACATTTGCAGTGAAAACTCACGTCTCTCTGCACTGCGATAAAATGGCAGGCTACTGAATTTGGGTAAGATTACACCGGATTCCATAATGCAGTTTACACACAAGCTGACTGTATTATCACACTGATCAGGGAGAAATTCTCATGCATAAGCTTACTCTTCTCTGAAACAGCAGCACTCATGCATTACAATAAAAGCGAGGCTTAAACTTGCTTTACAAAAAGATTTTGCAAGACTTTCAGCAGTGTCAACAATTGAACATCAGTGATCAATGATCAATGCGGTGGTATGAAACGCACTTTGTGAAGCCAAATTTTGTATTAATGAACACAAAATGAACGAACGAACGAATGAATGAAATCATGTTGGACAGATAAAGTGATGCTGATGCAGTATATGACCGCACGCGAGGTACGGTGAGGGAGAGCTACGGCGGGAGCGGGACACAGATGCCTATTTGTGTGTTAATTATTTATTTGTCTGCAAGTCTGCATCCTGTTCCTGAAAAACACAAACTTCTGCCTGCTGGCCGTCCCTCCGAGAGCTCAGCCCCCTCATGCCCCAATCTAGGTCACCGCCTAGTCTGGACAGACAGCCACTCGGGACCAGAGGAACAGGCGCTTTTTCAGATGTGTGTCGTGTGTGTGTGTGTGTGTGTTGGTGTGTGTGTGCAGGTTCTGTGGATCTATGAGTGTGTTTGTGTGTGTGTGCTGTGTTAGTGCGTTGTTTTTATGTGTGTGTGTGTGTAGTACTTGTTGTGTGACTGTGTGTGTGCCAGTGGTGTGTGTGTGTCTCTGTATGTTGTGTTTCTTTGCATCATCAAGCATGTGTGTGTGTGTGGGTGTTGGATATGTTATGTGTCTCTCTTTGTGCGTGTATGTGTGTGTTGGTGTGAATATGTTGTGTGTGTGTGTGTGTGTGTGTTGGATATGTGTTGTGTGTCTCTGTGTGTATGTGTACATATGTGTGTTGTTGTGAATATGTTTTGTTGTGTGTGTGGGTGTGTGTGAATGCATGATTATTTTTTAATGTTGGAGAAGGTGTAGGTGGCTCGCCTGCCTGCCTGCCTGCCTGCCAGCGTGGTGTTGTTGACGTCAGCTCAGCTCAGCACAGCACAGCACAGCGTCTGTAGGTGCCCACTTCACACAGTGCCGTGGGCAGAAATGTTCAGTTCCCTTCCTGTACCCAGTGGTGCTATTAGAGATGACACAGACACAACAAACACACACACATGCACACACACACACTCACGTGCGCACACACACAGGGGCACGTACACACACACACACACACACACCTACACACCTTCATTCAGTCAAGCAAAGCCCTTAATTTGTGTGTTTTAATTCAGGATGGCAAGTCTGTGGTCAGTGTTCCTGTGAGGCAGTGGTCCTGGTGAATAGTGAATACCTGGCATTTTGTTTGTTTGTCCGTCCCTCAGTGGTTTTACTAACTAAGACCTACCTCATGTTTGTCTCTCCCATGAAGCCTTTGGTGCGCGCACGCACGCACCCACGCACCCAGGCACGCACGCAGCATGAGTCAGCATGAAGCCCATAGTGGTGCCAAACATAAGCTCTGCATCCATGGTCATTCCAAGTGGAGCTAACTAACCTCCAGCCCTCCTCGCTCCTGGGGCCCACTGGTTGACCTGGCCTGATGGTAATCCAAGTGGGCCTTGAAATAATTTTCTAAATCAATAAATGTTGCTGGTGGCTGTTGACTATTTATTCCAGTTGTATTGTCTAATGCAGTGTTTCCCAACCAGGGGTGCCTGTTCTAGGGGTACACGAGCACACTGCAGGGGGTACATGGAAAAATATAATTTTAACAAATACATGGAGCTTAGTTACATTGGGATAGAGAAAACAAGATAAAACTTGATTTAGGGGGTACTCATGGCACAACGAAAATGCTTAGGGGGTACAAAAGACAAAAAAGGTTGGGAAACACTGGTCTATTGGC